>NC_140967.1:6598789-6786289 GCF_056783735.1 Eptatretus burgeri | reverse complement strand
AGCACGAACCACTCATTCAGGATGATGGAGCAGGGACCACTCGTTCTGAATGACATGGCGCAGCAAAAGCATCCGCAGTGAGGGAATGATTTGCCCAGAATTACGTATTGTGGTACTGAGGTCGACTGAAGGGCACTTGGCAAGTGGCTTAAGCACTCAAGCAAGCACTCCAATAAAATGGTCGATAAGGAATGGCTGGCCAGGATGTGGATGTGTACCATATAGGGTCCCTTTCACTTTAAAGTGGGTCTTCAGGTCAGGTATGGGAGCATGTGCCAGAACAGCGCGTCGCTGCGTCCACTTTCCGCCGGTACTCCAGGGGCCTCCGTCTGGCCATCCCCCAGGCAGATGCCAGGCCCATCCCCATCTCCTTGAGATGATGGTCAACCTGCTGCAACCATGAGGCACGTGGTCGGCCCACTGGCCTCCTCCACTCATGAGACTCCCTCGCTGAGAGAATCTGGTGAGCAGGATCAGCGTCAGGAAAACGAGCCACATGTCCATACAGCCGCAGCTGACGCTCACGGACTATGCAGGTGACAAATCTCATCCGAGTCTCTCTCAGCAACCGCTCGTTGGACACAAAATCCGACCAGCGATAGCCAAGGATTCTCCGAAGAGACCTGGTACCAAAGGAATTAAGTCTCCGTCTCAGATCCTTGGTCAAAGTCCAAGTCTCGCACCCATAGAGCAAGACTGGAAGTACCAAGGACCGGAAGACTCGGACTTTCGTCCTCCCGCACAGGTACCGGCAGCGCCACACCCCATGATCCAGTGAATCCATGACTCCCCAGGCCCGACCCAGACGTCTATTGACCTCCGGCTCACAACCTGCGGAGACATGAATATCACTGCCAAGGTAAGTGAATCTATCCACGACCTCAACATCCTCACCACAAACAGACACAGACAGGACAGCAGCATCCAAGATGTCACCGAAAGCCTGGATCTTTGTTTTGACCCAAGAAATCCGTAATCCCAACGGCTCCGACTCCTCATTCAGCACCTCGAGGGCCCCCAAGAGGATGTCTAAAGTCTCCGCAAAGATGACTGCATCATCTGCAAAATCAAGGTCCGAGATCTTGACATTGCCAAACGATGCACCGCAACTTGATCTCTCCGACATCCTCCCAAAAATCCAGTCCATACAAGTGCTGAAAAGTGTGGGGGCAAGTACACATCCCTGACGAACTCCAGTAACAACTGGAAATAAGTCAGAGGCGGTACCACCACACTTCACAGCACTCTCAGCACCAGAGTAGAGTTCAGACATCAGATCGATCAGTTTCGGTGGCACCCCACGAAGACCAAGAATCCTCCAGAGGACATCCCGATTCACTGAATCGAACGCTTTACAGAGATCAACATAGGCTGTAAGCAGCCCCTGCCGAAACTCTCGTCTGCGTTCAGTGAGGACACGAAGAGCAAGGATACGGTCAATCGTTGACCTCTTTGGTGTAAAGCCTGACTGCTCTGGACGCTGGTGCTCAAGCAGATGGTGGCGAACCCTATCAAGAATTATCCGAGCAAAGACCTTGCCCGGCACTGAGAGCAGCGTCACCCCTCGGTAGTTGTTGCAGTCTTGGCGATCACCCTTCCCTTTCCAGAGAGGGACAACAAGGCCCCTCTTCCAGTCAGTTGGGATGATGCCTGTGTTCCAGGCAGAGCACAAAACTGCATGCAACGACGCGAGTGCAGCATTTCCACCAGCCTTGAGAAGTTCAGCATGGATGCCACAGATCCCTGGAGCTTTGCCCCGTTTCAACTGGTTCACCGCAGCCCGTGTTTCCACAAGCGATGGTGGACCACAGTTGATTCGAGGGTCAGCAACAGGGATTGTAACACCCTTGACGTCCAACTCGACAGCTGGGGGATCAGCCTGGTACAACCGCTCAAAGTAACCGGCCCAGCGGGCCTTCACTTCAGACTCCTCTGTCAAGAGCCTACCACTCTCTGCTCGAACTGCAGTGCTCCGAGGGATGGGCTTGGATGAACGTAATGCGCGAATTCCCCTGTAAGCGGGACGAGAATCACCTGTCCACAGGTGATGCTCTACCCCCTCACAGATTCCTCGCACATAGGTCTCCTTGTCCACCCTCAGTGCACGTACAGTTTTACGCCTCAGCTCCCTGAACAGCTCAGCTCTGCCATTCAGCCTGGCCCTGCGACTCTGGTCAATGGTATCCAGTGTCCCTTGAGAGACAAAATTCTTCTTTGCCCTGCGGTGAACTCCAAGGCATCCACCGGCAACATCAAGGACGGTGGTCTTGAAGGTGCTCCACAACTCTTCAGGACCCCCCAAAGCACCCAAACCCCCCAAGTGTCCACTCAGCCTGTTCGCAAACTCCTCAGCTACTCTCTCATCCCTGAGCTTGGCAACATCCAGCCTAGGCTGGGATGGTACCATTCTCCAGGATTTAAGGTGCAGCTTTAGAGTTGCTACAACAAGCCTGTGGTCAGTATTGAGGAACTGAGCACTCCGGTAGACCCTGCAGTTCTGGATCATCCTCCAACGACCGTCAATGAGGACATGGTCAATCTCCTTTGCCACACCGCCAGCGTTGGAATACCAAGTCCAGCGATGAGCTTGCGGGCGCTGAAACCATGAACCAGCCACCCTAAGTCCATGACTTCTTGCAAAGTCAAGGAACTTAGTGCTATTCTGGTTCATAGTTCCTGACCCATGGGGACCAACACACACCTCATAACCATCCCTATCAGTTCCAGTCGATGCATTGAAATCCCCCAAGACTAGAAGTGTATCTCGTCTGGGGCACTGATCAACCACAGACTCGAGTGTGGCGTAGAATGTGTCCTTCACGGTAAGATCACTCGCCTCAGTCGGAGCATAAATAGAGACCAGGGAAATGACACCTAAGGAGTGACGAATCCTTAATCTCATAATACGCTCGTTGACCGGTGTTACCTCAATTATCATTGGGGTCAGCTTATTGGACACAGCTACAGCAACTCCTTGGGTATGGTAACCATCAGAGCGACCAGACCAATAGTAGGTGTAACCACCCACCATTATCTCGCCGCAATCCGGTCTCCGAACCTCAGAGAGAGCTGCAATCCCGATGTCCAAACGCTTGAGCTCAGATGATAACAGAGACAGGTGATCATCCTCTCTTAGGGATAGGACATTCCAGGCACCCACCCGAAGGGACCGCCTCAGGTTAACCCAAGGAGACCGCCGTCTGGTGGACGACACCTCAGCACCACTCCGACACACTCTCCCGCAATCTGACCCAGGGATGTTACCCCGTGGTTTCCCTCCTATCAAAGATTGGGGGTCCCGAAGGCTTTGCCCCAATCCCATCATCCGGTGAGCTGCCCTGTGAAGGGAAGCTGCACAGGAGGTACTCCCACGGAGTGGGTTTTCAGATTTTTTTGCGTTTTTGCGTTTTGCGGAATGAAGCGTTTTACGGTGGCTGGAGTGCAAATCCTGCCACCAACCTCCTAATAAGAAGTAACCCAACTGCAGGAGGACGTCCGCAGACACAGTTGGGCACTAGATATGGATGGCCGTTGGCTCACAAGGAGCTCCTCCGCCCTTTGACAGGTTTTGTTTTTAATCCTGCTGGGTGTCCATATCCAAACACCCTCCTCACCAGAAAACCTGGTGGGGGAGACGGTTTAGTCGCCGACAACCCGACCATGGAACAGGTTAGTACAGGTTTACATGGTACCTGTAGCAGGTCACAGATCGAACCTGACCTGACAAGAGTCTTCACTACACACACATTCAGTTAAAGAAATAAAATGAATTCGTTCAACTAATGACTTTATCCACAAAAGGGTTGCTGTTTAATGTAGAACAACCCGGGAGTCATCACAAAGTTTAATTGCCCGTGAAATAAACATTGCAGATAATCTGCCATGTTGCCTGCTCGTCTGTGCACGCATCATGTGGTACATCGTTCGTAGTCTGCACAAACGTTACAACTGTTGTAAAATGTGAGTTTTTCACCAGATTTGCTTTGATACCCTGAAGAGCACGTCATTTAACCTCCAAAAATATAGACATAGATCTGGCAGACGCTATGGATCGGCATTCCCTCTGGGGGACAGGGCACGAGGTCAAGCACTGAATGTATTGTCATTCCGCTCAATGAAGCTGGTTCATTTTTGGCACATTGTTACATTTTTTTATTCACTGAATATAATTCTCCAAACAGGAGAAAAAGAAAAGTTTTTTTGCATTTGAAATTTCACATTTTCTTGCGTATTTGTGGAGCAGGAGGGAACATAGCCTTGCTTGCTTAAAGTAAATAGGTACATCGACTTAGTTATCAGACTTATTATTTCTTTATATTATCAGATTTCACAACAGGTTTCCACACTTATTCAGTCCGGACGATATCCAATCCTTAAAACCGAAATAACATTTCGATGACATACTTTAAATAGTCTGTGAGAGTAGATTGTAGGAAATTGTGTCACATAGTGCATGAAATCGCTCCAAGCTTCTAAATTGAAACCGATAGCACCAACAAAGGTGATGTTTACAGCGATCCATAGCTACGATGAACAGGCATTCGATAATACGAGTGAGGAAAGTGAAAAAAAACTAACTTTATCGCTAAGAAATCGTTCCGGCCTGTTCCAAGTCAAGGCATGGTTGAGCAGTCCAAAAAACATGGCGACTTCAGACACCAGCGAGGTGACCCAGGAAACGCCTCAAGACCCCGAGAGTGAGGTTGCCGAGGATGCGCTTGATAAAGGGTATAATCAAATAAGGCCGTTATAATTAACCCAAACACCCAATTTTCACTCTCGCTCTTCCTTGGTGTTTTCTAAGTATGCACGTAAAGTTTCAGGCTGCTAGGTTTAATGGTTTTAGAGTTATGCAGGAGATACACTGACACACAGTGACATTTATTAGTACAGACAACACTGATAATGTGAAACAAGTATCGATTCGCTCGTATTAGCTTAATTGGCCGTTCTAATCGCTTCGCTGTCCTTGTGAACCGGGTGTGTTTTCCTTCTTGAGGATGGTTGAATTGCACTCCTCCCCTTTAAAGGCACGGCTTGGCTTGTTCCTCGGCATGACCAAGTGGGCGATCTCGACCCGGCCACATCATAATATTGATATTGTTGAAAAATAAAAAGTTGAAGGAAAACGCTCACAATTAACACGATTCATTAATCGCAATTTTAATTTCCTGTTAAAGTAGTCTTAAAGGATTCATTATTGTGTCCAAGCGACCAAAGTAAGTTTATATTCCTTTTTAAGGGGAAACTTAATTTCCACTGCTTTATTAAGGAAAGGCTTGTTCAGCCTCACTTCTTCCTGACAATGCTATGTATATATATATATATATATATATATATATATATATATATATATATATATATATATATATATATATATATATATATATATATATATATATATATATATCAACGTCTTGTAAGAACGTAAATCTCTTGTAGCCCAATCCCCCTGGTTGAACGTGAGAAGTATCAAAATACCTCAAAGTACCATGGATTACAAGGAAACGCGTTCTGCTTCGATTGTTATGCTAATGAAGCCGTACTGCGACGGGCATCTAGAATTTCGGTTCTATTTCTAAAGTACCAATAAAAATAAATTAAAAACAGCCCAAGAACAGCAGTCTGGAATCACTTAATCTTCTTGGAATACATGACGGCGCCTTCGCAAGGCCAACCGTAGGGTCGTGGCGATGAACGTCTCAACGTTTTCGGCATAAAAACTCGCACAGTTCTCTTCCGAGAGGAAAAGACGCAAAACACATGGCTCTCAGTTTACTGTGCCCGCGTGCATCGATGAACTCAGAATCAGATGGTCTTATTGGCGGATGGCATATCAAATGTGGAGAGGACAGGGAATAATAACATGAGCTTTAAGGAACTTGTGGCAACAGTAATCATAACTTCAGAGTACTGAATGGAAATGTCTGGGTGCTTTGATGATGCTATTTCATTCTGGCTCTGATAGAGAGTTATGAGTAAGATCATGTTGATGAATGAGATTGACCGACACAGCCTGTCTAGCTCATGAGGACATGTCCTTACGATGCGACAACCCGAGGTGGAGGTCCACTATGCCGTTCCAAGATCGCTGCAGTATACTAAGGTCATGCGTACTAATGGCACATTTGTCATTCAATGGTGAAACACATTCGTCTGGACCTATACGTCACAATTACAGAACCGCGGTCGTCCTTGAACTCGGCATGAAACGCAGAATCATCATGAGCGAGATGCTCAGTTAGCCACAGATGCATCCCAACTGGCTGACCCAACCACCCCAACCTTACAAACACAGGCTCTAATGCCCGAGAAAATAATGGGATTATTTGCTCATTTCTGTCCTGGCCAGGCCAAATGGCCAGTGGCTATTGTGACGACTTCGACATTCCTTACATGCTGGGTTCCTCGAGTACTCCTGTACCCACGAATCCGCTCAATCGATAAGGAGATTAAAATATTCCGCAGTCAACATTCCACCGTGTAAAGAATACACCTCGGCAACACAGCTCTGTGTATCCAGGGGAAATAAAAATATCCATTTGCCATTCAGCGATGTTTGCTTTCTCTCGTACCAGTGTGCGATTGAAGGGGAAGGTTTTCTTAAGGCGTGTGTCCATGTTGATTTAGCTGCATGTCCACTCTTTGCAATCAAGGCACGAGCTTTGGTGCCTGATTGCATGAGAGCTTGTCATTCTCACAAATAGCCCAAGGTGGCCTTGCCTTTCCACTATGTATGAGAGCGACGACCGGAGGTCCAGCTCACGTCCCGCGTTCTTAGTGCTCGAAATTCACTCTGAGAGATCGCTCGAACCTCATGACCTTCCGGCTGAGTTTCCTTCAATTGAACGAACAGTATATGTATCTACCACGTTATTACAAAACTTAAAATGGTCCATTAGTCCAATTAATATTCCGACGTTTGGTCCATGATTAGAAAAATGCCAACGCTTATATTCCGCAGTGCAAAGTGAAATCCGATAGAAAATCAGTTTTGCTTCAACGTGATTTTAACACGAACAACAAGTGATGTTTCTTTAATTAGAAAGGGAACACTGCAACCTAATTATTGAAACATTAAATATACTTGGCTACGAATCAAATAGTTCAGCACAGCTAACGAGAAAGTCTCGACAAAGATCGTTTGCGGCTGATGACGAAAAACGATGGCCACAACTGAAACTGGAACAATGAGAGTATGTCATTAAATAAGACCACCTGAAACCTGGAAATTAATGAACTTTATGAACATGAAATCTACTTTCTGTGAAGACCTGTGACATCATCATTTCCCATATTTGATTCAATCATTACCTCCACCACCGAAGGTGAAGGAGGTTATTGTTTTCACCCCTTTCTGTCTGTTTGTCTGTTTGCCTGCCTGTTTATCACCCACAGGTCACTATTTTAAATCCAACTTCACGAAAACTTCACCACATGGTAGAGTTTGTAATAAAGAAGATTGTTTTTGAGATCAAAAGGTCAAAAGGTCAACATAGGCCGAAGGTCAACAACTTAGGTGGGATTTCTAATATCCTCAATTTTCATCCGATTGACTTGAAATTTGAAGAAGATTTGCATATCAGGTCGTTGAATTGAACCACCAATTATTTTTGAGATCAAATTTGTTTCATGGACTTTGCAAGTGTCGTGCTGTGCACGACGATGTCTTCTTGTTTGTTTGTCTGTTTGTTTGTTTGTTTGTTTGTTTGTGTGCAGGATATCTCAAAAAGTTGTGTACGGATTTTGATGAAACTTGGTAGACAGGTTGGGTGTGCACGACCATGACAAATTGATTTGATTTTGGTGAAGTTCCAAATCTGGATCTGGATATGAGAATTATTTAATTCGTAAATGATTCTTCACCATTGAGAGATCAAGCCAAAAACGATACACAGCATAGTATTTCAAAAATGTATTGGGCCCGACATGTTCTCGTGGATCAGGCATTACGTGGTGGAGGTACACGCTCTTCCAAGTGCCCTTCCAGTTATTGCTATTTTAATGAATTTAAAGTTTGGTGAAGGGGCACAAGAAGCAAATTTTGTTGGTTCGACTTCTGAGGACCATGGTGGAGTTATCACACACACTCGCACATTTCGTTTTTCTCATCTCTGTTCCTCACTATTCCATCACAAAACAAACACACACACACACACACACACACAAACAACAGACGTCACAGGACAATCAGACAAATACAGCCATTAACCTTGGGGGAAGTAACTTCCCTGGAACACATTGGATGCCAGTGAGACCATCTCTCCTCATTCAGTGAAGCATTTTTCATGAGAATTCTCCCTCCCCAAAGGACACTGACCCATGGAGTTTGTCCGTGATCTATCCTAGAAATAGTGAGCATCAAAAGCAAGGGAGCAGCACGTACCATTGTTGACGTCTTTGTGGTGATACGGTCATGGTCAGAATCGTTGAAATAAACCGCCAACCTCCCAAACACATGGTCTAACCACAATACCATAGTCTGGTATGATTGAAAAAAAAAAATCAATTATCTACATCCATAATCATACCATAAATTAGTTTGGATGAATCCATCCAAACCACACCATCCAATGTCCATTGCTCACTTTGTACAACGTGTAGGTGTTCGGTCCAGACAGGTTTATCGACGAATTCAGAGATCCGTCGGAGTGGTCATTCAGCGTTCCTCATTAAATGAGAGACTACTCGTGATATGCCGATCACTTTATCAACGGCATTCCGCCCCCTAGCGCGGTGCTCTGGAATTGTGCAGAAAGTTTTGCAACGGGGAATGAATTACAAAACATCTGGCATTGAAATAAATGTTGAACGTAACAGAATCCCATTCATAAACTGCATGCATAAAGCATTGTTTCACTTTATATGGAGCGCACAAACATTCCCATGTCGATTCGCCAAACAGATGGTCAGCACCTTGGGTCTCATGGTCTTCCAGACCTGCGTTAACACCGCCCCTTTGAGAGGGGATGTTAAAATGAGCAACACGCGGCCTGTACAGCACCTTCTAAAGACCATATTTGATGGAAGGACTAAGCTTTTGTATTCTTTTGAAATAACTTGCTCAAATTGCTCACTTTCTCCATCTTTCTATTGCCCTAATGGCATATAAATCCACCAAACTTAACGAGTAATTACAATCTTCTTGAAATATAGATTCACCCAACGCATCGTAAGGTTACTTCTTCTTTATGACCCCCAATGGCTTCATACTTGTGACTTTTGAAAAGTTTTATTTGTTTACAATGATTAAGACGGAATGTAGAAAATGTTCTGCTCAAGAAAACCCGCTGAATCCGTGGTGTAAATCTCTTCGCTTCACTATCCCCCAACACCAGCCCCCTACTCCCCCCTTCTCCAATACACACTCCTACCATGGTTTTCAAAACCGAGTAAATGGAGCGATTCTGCGGTGACAACGGTCCATCCATCCCCGGAGCGTGCGTTTGGCAGCAGCGACGCCCGGGGCCTCACTCTGAGCGATGGGCTCATCGCTTCTGCTCTGTGTCGAGATGATGGCGTCTTTATCCACAGCTCTGAGACCTACAGCAGCGAAGTCACATCAGGATGCCTTCTAGCAGATCGAGAGTAAACACATTCCTGCAGAATGTTTGTCTTTTTGGCTGTCACTGTCGCTTTTAGAGAAGACAGAGTAACTCATCAGTGAAAAGGGAAGGGTCTTGTGCTCATGATCTCAGTGGTTCGACTCGTATCTATGTGTCAGTGTCTAAAGCTGGAGAGTTCATACAACACCTTACTCCATGTAGTCTTGAAATATGTATTATAATAACAATAATGATAATGATAATACGAGAGAAAAATATAACAACAGGTTTACTAGCGGCAAATTTGATTGGTCGATTAAGCTTTTAAAGGTCGGAGGAAAAAAAAAATTTGGAAGTTTACCGCCATCGATGCAACTTCTTTATAGCACCTCACTTAACACGTTACAATGATTGATATTTATGCCTGGTGTTGGCTTAATGGTTAAGATAGTGGGCTTGGGATCCTCGGGTCCTGAGTTCAAATCCTGCTTGGCTGTTGAACTAATAGTAGGTGGGGTTGACTCAGCCTGTCATCCTTCTGAAGTTGCCAAAATGAGTACCAGCTTGCTGGGATGATTGAGCCATTTGAGTAGCCTGTGTCGGAGTGGTGACCCATCCTGGATTGTGCCCGATAGGCCAGGAGACTGCTTAGGCCGCACCAATGCTCTCTACAGAGTATGGATGGTCCCAATGGATGGATGGATTAATTATTTGTGCCTGTTGTTTGTGTCCTTTATGACATCCTTAATGGAGAACCAGAAGACAATTTTTTTTTGTTTGAAAACCATTGAGAATCATTAATCACAATCTATTTTGAAGGGGGAGAAAATTTTGAATTTTTTTTTGCCAATCATAAAGTGTCAAAAAATGCCCGAGTGTGTCGATTTTACATTTTGTAAGTGACATCATCTGGAATCAATATTGCGTCGAACGGTGGTGGTTTTACATCGAGAAACAGTGCAGGCCGAGCTCAGATTCCGATACCGATTCCACCATCATTAGCGACACTGAAGGTTCTGAGAATGTTGAAAGTGATCATTGGGATTTTGAAGGACCTAATGGAGGAAAAATTAGAGATGGAAACACTGTCGGGGGAATTGTGGAGCCGAATCGTTTTGAGCCTTGTACGAGAAATTCAGAGGAAGAAAGCAAAAGTGTTCGTGAAGATGAAAATGTTGGTCACATGATCACTTCACCTCCATCGGGTTTGATTTTCTGTTCAATCGACGATGTATAAGGGAGGGATTTTGTTTGAAATAATAAATCGGTTTATATATTACTCTCGCAGAAATACCCATCATCATCCGACAGCACGGGCACCGCTCAGGCAGACTTGGACACCACGGGAAAAATGGGCGACAAATGCTTTGTCCCACCGTCGCAGGCTGACCAGTCGTCTTATATGTTATGGGATCGTCCCGTTTCATGCTTTTCCCATGCGCCATTTGTATCCGTGCCATGTCCCACCATCATGTCCGTGAGGTGTCAATGGAGCATTATGGAAGGGGGTGGGTGTAGCATGGTGGTAGGTATTGTGGGGGTGAAGATTGATGGGGGTTTATGGGGGGGATGGTGAAGGGTGGGGGGGAGTGGAGAGTAATCGAAAACCCAAAGTCAAATGCTCTCGCAGGAGTGCATGATAATACATTCAGACTTTCTCTCCACTATTAAGAGATGGTCAGGTCAGGTCAAGTATGGGAGCATGGGCCAGAGCAGCGCGTTGCTGCGTCCACTTTCCGCCGGTACTCCAGGGGCCTCCGTCTGGCCATCCCCCCAGGCAGATGCCAGGCCCATCCCCATCTCCTTGAGATGCTGATCAACCTGCTGCAACCATGAAGCACGTGGTCGGCCCATTGGCCTCCTCCACTCACGAGACTCCCTCGCTGAGAGAATCTGGTGAGCAGGATCAGAGTCAGGAAAACAAGCCACATGTCCATACAGCCGCAGCTGATGCTCACGGACTATGCAGGTAACAAATCTCATTTGAGTCTCTCTCAGCAACCACTCGTTGGACACATAGTCTGACCAGCGATAGCCAAGGATTCTCCGAAGAGACCTGGTACCAAAGGAATTAAGTCTCATTCTCAGATCATTGGTCAGAGTCCAAGTCTCGCATCCAGAGAGCAAGACTGGAAGCACCAAGGACCTGAAAACTCGGACTTTCGTCCTCCCACACAGGTACCGGCAGCGCCACACCCCATGATCCAGTTAATCCATGACTTCCCAGGCCTGACCCAGACGTCTATTGACCTCTGACTCACAGCCAGCAGAGACATGAATATCACTGCCAACGCAAGAGAATCTCTCCACGACCTCAACATCCTCACCACAAACAGGCACAGACAGGACAGCAGCATCCAAGACGTCATTGAAAGCCTGGATCTTAGTTTTGACCCAGGAAACCCATAATCCCAGCAGCTCCAGCTCCTCATTCAGCACCTCGAGGGCCCCCCAAAAGGATATCTAAAGTCTCCGCAAAGATGACTGCATCATCTGCAAAACCACGGTCACAGATCTTGACATTCCCAAACGATGCACTGCAGATTGATCTCTCCAACATCCTCCCTAGAATCCATTCCATACAAGTGCTGAAAAGTGTGGGGGCCAGTACACACCCCTGACGAACTCCAGTAACAACTGGAAATAAGTCAGAGATGGTACCACCACATCTCACAGCACTCTCAGTACCAGAGTAGAGTTCAGACATCAGATCGATCAGTTTTGGTGGCACCCCACGAAGACCAAGAATCCTCCAGAGGGCATCCCGATTCACTGAATCGAACGCTTTACTGAGATCAACAAAGGCTGTAAGCAGCCCCTGCCAAAACTCTCATCTGCGTTCGGTGAGGACACGAAGTGCAAGGATACGGTCAATCGTTGACCTCTTTGGTGTAAAGCCTGACTGCTCTGGACGCTGGTGCTCAAGCAGATGGTGGTGAACCCTATCAAGAATTATCCGAGCAAAGACTTTGCCCGGCACTGAGAGCAGCGTCACTCACCCCTTGGTAGTTGTTGCAGTCTTGGCAATCACCCTTCCCTTTCCAGAGAGGGCCAACAAGGTGGCTCTTCCAGTCAGTTGGGATGATGTCTGTGTTCCAGACAGAGCACAGAACTGTATGCAATGACACGAGTGCAGCATTTCCACCAGCCTTGAGAAGTTCACCATGGATGCCACAGATCCCTGGAGCTTTACCCCATTTCAACCGGTTCACCGCAGCCTGTGTTTCCACACGCGAAGGTGGACCAGAGTTGATTGGAGGGTCAGCAACAGGGATTGTAACACCCTGACATCCAACTCCACAGCTGGTGGATCAGCCTGGTACAACCGCTCAAAGTAACCGGCCCGGCGGGCCTTCACTTCGGACTCCTCTGTCAAGAGCCTACCACTCTCTGCTCTAATTTAGTACACCAAGGGACCGGCTTGGATGAACGCAATGCGTGAAATCCCCTGTAAGCAGGACGAGAATCCCTTGACCACAGGTGATGCTCTAACCCCTCACAGATTCCTCATACATAGGCCTCCTTGTCCACCCTTAGCGCACGTACAGTTTTACGCCTCAGCTCCACCATGAGATGGTGGTTCATTTGATTTGTAGGAATTTTTGTTGATAATGGATAATTATTTTTCAGCTGCTCTTGTGGTATTTGCCAGGCAATGGCAACAAGTGTTTGATTCACCTCTCAAATCGTCCACCTGCATGTGCCGATAGCTCGGTGGAGATGGTGTTCCAGTTTCGAGCGATGGCTACTTCTTCCACTTAACCATGTCGTTTTACTTGCCGTTTGAGTTAATCAATCATGTGACCCACATACAGATGTATCTGGTGGTCGACTTCGGTGTGTGACGTCACAGATAACCTGAAGAAGAAGAAGAAGAAGATTGACTTTTCATCGAAAATTTACCTGCTTGAAAATTAGGAAATCAGACAGATGCATCACATCTATTTTGTAGGGTATCAAGAAATAGATTAGCATCAAGATGGTCAAAGCTTTTAAAATGAGTAATTTTCTTGTTTGGAATGATTTTCAATTTTGTTTAACTGCCGGACAGGGAGAGTAGAAAAATAGAATAAAATGGCACACGCGTCCGAAGGAAGCGATGCAGTTTGGCATTTCCTTCTTGTGATGCAAGGCAGCTGGAGGTCCATCTTGTGTCAATTCAGTCTCTGCGCCACTTTAGAAAAAATGTTTTTTTGATGGACGTACGTACGGACGGACGGATGGACATGCCAAATATTGAAGCGGAAACACCGCTTAAAATTACCTCCCTCCTGTCTGCACATGTGTGACCGGGAAGAATTCTGAACCAAACACCGGGAAAACTACAGGTTCGTTTTCCAATTCGTGTTCCGATTTGTGTTCAAAATACAACATTCAATTGAAATCAAGTTGTTCGTCGATCATAAACTGACGTTTGCAAACACATGGCCAAACGGACAGATGGACAGACAGACAGACAGACAGACAGACAGAAGTGAACAAAATGAACCAATTGCTTAACCCCGCGTTTCACTTCACGTATGCAGGTTCATGAAGTCACACCAGTTTTTATACATATATTTATACATACACACACATACATTATACATACATATATATATATATATATATATATATATATATATATATATATATATATATATATATATATTGTCCCCAAAAAAATGTACTCACATTTTGGCTCCCCATAACTCATTGAATTTTTCATTTCTTTTCACATCAAATTGGCCCTAATAATGGCAGAAGTACGACTGGCTCTTGAAAAAAGAAAATTTATCATAAAGTGCTTCTGGAAGCACGAAAACATCATGGAAGTGCAAAGACAATTTAGAAGACACTTTCACAAAGATCCACCAACGCGACGCACCATTACTCGCATCCGAGATAAGTTTGAAACAGATGGAACTGTGCATGACGTCCATAAGGAGCGTTCAGGAAGACCACGGTCATCAACCACCCCCGCAAAGGAAAATCAATTGCTGGAAACCCTCCACCGATCCCCACGGAAATCTGTAAGACAAATGGCTCATGAGATAGGGATCACAAAATCAAGCGCCCATCGCATTTTGAAGCGAATTAATTGGAAAAGTTACATTCCAAAATTAATCGACGCTCCAAATGAAGACGATTCTGACCGGAGAGCTGAATTTTGTGAGTGGTACCTGGGAAAATGCGAAGAAGATGCAGCATTTCCATCCAAAATTGTTTGGAGCGATGAGGCCAGCTTCAAGTTAAATGGCTCAATTAACCGACACAATTGCACCTACTGGGCTCCTGAAAATCCACATGTTACTATGGAACACCATTTAAACTTACCAGGGGTTACTGCGTGGTGTGGGATATCAGCATTGGGCATCCTAGGGCCATTCTTTTTTGACCAAACTGTCACTGGGGATGTTTACTTAAACTTGCTGCAGGAATCCGTCGGTCCACGTGTCGAAGAGATATTTGGTGACGAAGAGATTTACTTTCAGCAAGATGGAGCACCTCCCCACTACCACCGTGATGTAAGGGCCTATCTCGAAACAACTTTTCCGAACAGATGGATTGGGCGAAGAGGTAGTGTTGAATTCCCTGCGCGTTCCCCAGACCTCACTCCAATGGACTTCTTTTTATGGGGATATCTCAAAGATAAGGTTTACGGCTCAAAACCAGCAACAGTCAATGAGCTGAAGGAGGAAATTGAAAGACAATGTCTTGCAGTTCCAAATGAAATGATTCGTAACGCTGTTGAATCCATTGGTCCGCGTTATCGGCTGTGTTTGGAACGTGATGGTTGTCAGTTTGAACATTTGTAAACATGCATTTATACATTTATCCATTCAACCATTAATCTTGTTTCTAAGTCAATAAACATCACATTTATTAGTTATCATTTAAACAGTTATCTAACAGCGTAAAACCCTTCATTCCACAAAACATACGAAACGCATAAAAAATCTGAAACCCACTCCATGGGATTACCTACCGCCTGTGCAGCTTCCCTTCGCAGGGCAGCTCACCGGATGACGGGATTGGAGCAAAGCCTTCAGGACCCCCAATCTCTGATGATAGGAGGGAAACCACGGGGTAACATTCCTGGGTCAGATCGCGGTAGTGTGTCGGGATGGTGCTGAGATGTCGTCCACCAGACGGCGGTCTCCTTGAGTTAACCTAAGGGGGTCCCTTTGGGTGGGTGCCTGGATTGTCCTATCCCTAAGAGAGGATGATCACCTGTCTCTGTTATCATCTGAGCTCAAGCGTTTGGACATCGGTATTGCAGCATGCTCTGAGGTTTGGAGACTGGATTGGAGCGAGGTCATGACGAGTGCTTACACCTACTATTGGTCTGGTCACTCTGATGGTTACCATGCCCAAGGAGTTGCTGTAGCTGTGTCCAATAAGCTGACTCCAAGGACAATTGAGGTAACACCGGTCAACGAGCGTATTATGAGACTCAGCGTTTGTTAGTCCTTGGGTGTCGTTTCCCTGGTCTCTGTTTATGCTCCAACTGAGGCGAGTGATCTCACTGTGAAGGATGCATTCTACGCCACGCTCGTGTCTGTGGTTCATCAGTGCCCAAGGTGAGATACTCTTCTCATCTTGGGGGATGGTTGTGAGAAGTGTGTTGGTCCCCATAGGTCTGGAATTGTGAACCTGCACAGCAATAATTTCCTTGATTTTGCAAGAAGTCATGGACTGAGTGTGGCCGGTTCATGGTTTCAGTGCCCACAGCCTCATCACTGGACTTGGTATTCCAACGCTGATGGTGTGGCAAAGGAGATTGACCATGTGCTCGTTGATGGTCGCTGGAGGATGATCCAGAAATGCAGCGTCTACCGGAGTGTTCAGTTCCTCAATACTGACCACCGGCTTGTTGTAGCAACTGTGAAGTTTCTGCTTAAATCCAAGAGAATGGTACCATCCCAGCCTAGGCTGGATGTTGGCAAGCTCAAGGATGAGAGGGGAGCTGAAGAGTTTGTCAACAGGATGAGTGGAGATTTGGGGGGTCTTGGTGCTTTGGGGAATCCTGAAGAGTTGTGGAGTGCCTTCAAGACCACCATTCTTGATGTTGCCGGTAGATGTCTTGGAACTCACCAGAAGGCGAAGAAGAATTTTGTCTCTCAAGGGACACTGGAAATCAAGAAATGTCGGAGAAATCAAGCTGCCGTGCATCGTTTCGGAATGTCAAGATCTCTGACCTTGATTTCGCAGATGATGCAGTCCTCTTTGCGGAGACTGTAGACATACGTTTGGGGTCCTTGAGGTGCTGAATGAGGAGTCGGAGCCACTGGGATTATGGGTTTCTTGGGTCAAAACTAAGAACCAGGCTTTCAATGACATATTGGATGCTACTGTCTTGTCTGTACCTGTTTGTGGTGAGCATGTTGAGGTCGTGGAGAGATTCACTTACCTCGGCAGTGATATTCATGTCTCTGCTGGCTGTGAGCCAGAGGTGAACAGACGTCTGGGTCGGGCCTGGGGAGTCACCGATTCACTGGATAATGGGGTGTGGTGCTGCCGGTACCTGTGCGGGAGGACGAAAGTCCGAGTCTTCAGGTCCTTGGTGCTTCCAGTCTTGCTCTCTGGATGTGAGACTTGGACTCTGACCAAGGATCTGAGACGGAGACTTAATTCCTTTGGTACCAGGTCTCTTCGAAGAATCCTTGGCTATTGCTGGTCGGACTTTGTGTCCAACGAGCGGTTGCTGAGAGAGACCCGGATGAGATTTGTTACCTGCATGGTCCGTGAGCGTCACCTACGGCTGTATGGACATGTGTGTACATATCAGGTTGAGATTCAAAACATATATTCCGCATCACTACCAGATCATAATTGTAAAGTTCATGTATTTTTTGTTTGTTTGTCTTTATGTACAATGTGAAGGCTCGTAAAAGAGCTAACACAGAATGTATAACAAGAGGAGCAGGAGACAAGAGGGATGGGAGAGGGAAGCAGAGAACAGTGGGGAATAGAGACGTGAGGAATATGAAGGAGGTGGGTTTGGGATGGATTAATGGGAGTGTAAAAGATCATGGTTTTGGATTGGGGAAGATAAGAAATGGTGGTGAACAGCTATTTTGAAGACCTGGAGGGAAGAGTGGGATTGAAGAGTGTTGGAGAGTTTGTTCCAAAGGCGGGAAAAAAAGAGGAATGAAAGAATGAAGCTGAGCAGTGATTCTTGATTTTGGTAGATCGACCAGAAGGGGGTTGCTGGCAGACCTTGAGCGCCTTGCGGAAATATGGGCAGGAAAGATAGCAAACGGAGCAGAGGGCTGAGGCAGGAGGGGAGACGGTAGAAGACAGAAAGACCACCGACCTTCCTGCGGTGAGAGAGTGAGAGGCCCAAAGACTCAGCCTCACCACGGAATATACCAATGATCCTAAATGCCTTGATTTCCACAGCGTGAAGCCGAAAAAAGGTGAGAGGCAGAAGCACCAGCCCAGAGCGGAGACCAGTACTCCATCAGGCTGTGGACGAAAGCTTTGCATGTGGTCAGGAGCTCAGGTGGGCCAAGGAAGGACTTTGCACGACGGAGGATTCCCAGTCGGCGACTGGCTTTGGTGGCCAGGTTGGAAATGTGGCTTTCCCAGGAAAGATCATGGCAGATAGTGAGACCCAGAAGCTTGAATGAAAGGACTTCTTCCAGAGGATTGTTGAGAAAGTAGATGGGGGGGGACTGAGGGGGGGGGATCCAAACGGTCCTTTCAAAGAGACAACGTGAAAGTGTTAGATTTGTTAGTATGGAAAGACATGTTCCATGTGTTGGACCAGTTTGTGATTTTATCCAGGTCTGCAGAGAGTGAAGAAGCTGCTGCTTGCTGATCTGAGGGATTATAGATGATACAGCGGAGGGTGGAGTCATCAGCAAAGAGATAAACTGGATTTCCCAGAGAGTCGAAGAGAATGTTGATCAACAAAGAATGTTGATCGATGAAGCGGTTCAAGAGAAAGAATTTTTTTAAAGATTTTCACTCAATCCAATATGGCTGCCAGACCATGTGACCTCTCACTTATTCGTGAATACCATGGTATCTCCAAGGCTTGGGGAAGATTTGTGTGAAGTTTCCCCTCGATCTGTCCAGCCGCTCTGGAGAAGACTTTTATAGGTTTTAGGGGAAATCCAATCTGGCTGCCAAACCATGCGACTTGTGACATCATATGTAGAAACCTTTTGTGCCTCGTGGATCGGCAGTCATACCGGTAAAGTTTCACATCGATCTGTTCAGCCATTTCAGAGAAGAAGATTTTTGAACCTTTTCTTTCTTTAAAAACAATATGGCTGCCGAGTCACATGACCGATGACGTCGTCAACTTTTTTTTTTTCTGTAGACCAATTTATCCCGAGAGAACCCTCAAAAATGTTCATACTGATCAGATGTAGCGTTCTATGTATGCAATGATGACATCATAACGAAGGCACCTGTGACATCATAAAAAGTCACACATTCCCCATGAGGAAGAGTACTTGCTGTGTGCCAAGTTTCAATTTTTGTCCTTGGTGCGGATTCAGAGATAGAAGTCCAAAGTTTTTCCTTTTTTCCAATATGGCTGCCACACCACGTGACCTATGACGTCATAATTATCATTAAAATTTTCTTCATGCCTATTTGCTCCAATGGTAAAAAAAAATTGTCTCAATTCGAAAAGCGGTTGCAGAGAAAAACATTCATGATCTGTGCGGACGAACAAACAGACAAACAGACCCAAATTCAATTCCGTTTCCTCTGGCGAGGGTAAAAGGGCTCTGGTACAGAGGATGATGGAACGAGCCAAATCAGATTCTCACATTCTCTCTTTTCTTCGATAAATGCTGATGAGCAAATTAAATTCATGAAAGGTGATGAGAGAATCATGCAACAGGTGAGGGAAGTCAAAATGAAATTATTTACCCTGCAGAATCTGGTGGGGGCCAAAGCACGAAAAGAGCAGAGGGTGCAAGACCAGAACGGAGACGGTAGAAGACATCGACGACTGACCTGCCTGCGATGGGAAAGTGATAGGCCCTTGGGCTCAGCTTCATCGCCTGAGATCCCAATAATCTTGAAGGCCCTGGTTTCCATGGCATCAAGCTGAGCAACGTGTGAGGCAGGGCACCAGCCCAGAGTGGAGAGCAAGACTCCATCAAGCTCTGGATGAAAGCCTTGTCCGTGGAAAGGATTTCAGGTGTACCAAGGAAGGACTTTGTATGACACAGGATAACCAAACTGAGGCTGACTTTGGAGGCCAACTTAGACATGTGGTTTGCCTTTATAGTCGTTTATTTATTTTTGATGTGTAATTCTTGGCTTCATTGCGGTGCATTTATTAAGATTTTATTGGGTGTGATGGTCCTGTCTCGTGTTTCAAAGTGGGAGACGGCGCATCTCACATAAATGCCATAACAGGAGGGTTCATTCGACGATCCTTTGAGAGCAACAGAGAAAGAGTGAAATTTGCTAGGATTTGAAAACATGTTCCATTTATCAGATCAGCCTCCAATTCCAGAGCGACAGAGTGATGCAGCTGCTGTCTGCCTGTCACTCGGATTGGGGTGCCATTCAGCACAATGTGGCCAACTGTCATCATGAACAAGGGTTTTTCAAATCAGCAACATTGTTTTCTAAGACAGCCTTGTTGCTGTCCAACCTCCACTGGGAGATGAAAGTATTTCACTTCCATTGATAGCCACTTCCAGACTACGTGAGTGTAGGAAGTAAGATTGCCAGGTATGAAGGTTGGCCAGGTATACCACAAGAAGCGAGCTTGTGAAGCAGAGCAGGATTTCAGACAGTCGAATGCTAGAAATATGCATACCCAGGGATACATTTGTGTCCTCTTGTTGGAGATTTAGCTCCATTGTTGAGAGACCAATGTAACAGCAGAGTATTGTTGTGTTTGTGGGGTAGATGAAGGAACTTCAGAGTAAATGTAGGATTGTATAGAGTAGCATGGTCCATAGACGAGCAGGAGACATCTCAATGTAATATAAGTAGGAAAGACCGTCAGCTTAAGTTGTTACTTGTGATTACACGGGGGGGTGGTGCTGTGTTAATTTGGTAGGGTTTAAGGCTAATTTATCTCGGTATGCCATTGCCCCCTGTGACTTTTTCCTATGTTTTTTGCATTTAAAAACTGGAAATAAAAGAACCACGCAAACAACAACAACAACAACAACAGAACCAAACATTGCCAAGCAGGCAGAAAGCCCTGCTTTCCTGGATTCGGATTAGCAAGTCATGCCACCGAAGCTTATGTTTGGTCGGTATGACGTCAGAGACAAGAGGGTAAATGATCGGAAAGAAGGCAGGAGGTGCGAGAAGAGGAGATACTTGGGTATGAGGTACACGATTCAGACTGAGGGTCACACTGGCTGATCCCTCCTCGACATGGTGAAGAAGGTTGTGCGATTCTTGTCTTCATGCTGGGGTGAATTCTCCAACTTGATGGAGCAAGATGCTAGCCATTACTGTTCAGCTGAGTCATGAAGTTGTCTATTTATGTGAGAGAGAGAAGGCGGGGGGGGAGAAGAGCATCTCTCAGCAATAATTCTGTGTTATCCTGTTGTGTTCGAGGAGGAAAATAGGCCATCGTCGTGAGCGGACCTGGTGTTAAGAGAGGAGCAGGGTCGACATATTCGTTCAAGAGAAGAGACTGTATGGTGTATGGTGAGCCTTGGTGCTGAATACCGCCGCACGAACTACCTCGCATACACTTCCCGCCCAGAGAGCAGCTTGGCGCCATTTTCAGGTGCGGTTTCCCACGCAGGACGATGTGGTTCGATCCCCAAGCTCCTAAAAGATAATCTCTGGACACCCAGCTAAGCGCCAGAATAAAGAAAGGCATTTTCTTTTATTTTGTCTTTCCCCTTGTCTGTTTGTGTATCTGTGTGGAAGCATCTCAAAATTAACTCTCGGTTACCGCACGTTACATTACCTCATGCTTTGATTTATTTCCATTATAAACATTTGATTTATGTTCATTAAACCCTATTTATTAATAATGCTTGTGTCTGTCTATTCGTTGTGGGTTCGAGTATAAACCCTCGTGCTTCCGTCCTGGTGAACGCCTCTGGTACGTGCTTTGCCGCCCTCCATCCCGTGAGCGCTGCTGTCTCCAAGGATCACACGTTCACCTCCAAGGTACAATCGTTTGGCTATCCGTCCAATTCGGTATCAACCCTCTGAACACAACAGTATATACAATGACCATTGTTGAGAGAGCAGTATCAGCATATTTGAAGTTCAATAATTGAGAAAAAAATCCAAACTGATGGGCACACACACACATCGTGTTGTTAAAAAGAGGAAAGATTTGAAGCTGGCAGTGATGGATGATGCACTCAATAACTGTTTATTATTGGAAGTCCGCTAAATGGCGTGTGTAGTCGAAATGATAAGTTTGTGCACCCATGTGAATGAGAGTGATGCTAGTTATCATCAACCCAGATAGTTTGCGTAACTGAAGGAGAGGAACAGAGTCTACAGACAGACAAAGACAGCTCACATGACAGGAGAAGCAACAACAGCAGAGTATATTTATCTTACGATGTGCACGAATGGTGTTTGACCAAACCAGAAATGGTGTAACAATGGGCTTCTATACATGGCAAACCTGTTTGAGGAAAGTATCTAATTTGCAAGAAAGGAGGTAGTAGCTCAACTTCCCTGCTGGCTCAATGAACACAACTCTCTCCAAATATATTTACTGTTTGAAATATTTCATCTTTGTTTTTAAATAGAATAATTGGTGAATAAAGATTTCAATATGCCGCATTTATAAATTATTCGTAGCAGTACTCGGAGTTCAGTATCAAGTGAGACTGTTCACAACGTTCCGGAGAACAAATGTTTACTCTTGTTATTCCATCAGCAACCAGCAGATGGCACACATAAACAACAAATGCTGTCACGACAACGAGTAATCTGCACATGAAATACCTGGACGAGCCAAACAGGAGTGAACCGAGTATTACCAAATTAAAATCGACGGTATATCGTAACTTTAGGTGAAATTGATAATCATACCAACAAAGCTTTTCAATATCTGAGCCATTTAAAAAAAAATCTGAAATAATTATATTCCACATCTTTTGTCTATTGATTAATATTTGCATTCGGAAAGCTCACATTATCTATCTATCATTCCAGCAATCTCTGCGTGTGTGTGTCTGTGACCGCTGTTTCTCGACAACCGCTGGTCCGATCTAATTGAAACTTGCCAGGTATATTGCTGGGGACCTGAGTACGTGCCTTTTTCAAGGTTTGATATTAATCGGACAAGTGGCTCCAAAGTTATGGCCATTTATTTACCAAACCAATGACAAAACACGTTGCTGCGTAGGTGTGGCCGATGGGGAAAGGGCGCCATTTAGTTACCGTGGCGTCGGAGTGGCAATGGTCAATGGCAGCGAATGTCATCGCAAGCAAAGACAGGGAGGTAAACTTGATTTTAATTTGGATTTTAATTAACTCTGTGTGTGGAAGTATCACAGCAGTTGGTACTTCAATGCAAGCGATAATTATTCTTGGAATGCATGTGAACATTCCGTACGGGCACGCACCACTTCTGGATAGTGATGACTTGCTGTATTCTAATCTCTTGCTATCGAGTGCAGCCTGTGGCTGCTGGTTGCATCATTGGTTGGGACGCGGTTATGCCGCTGATGCAGTGTCCCCCTTACCAGTACACTGGTGCTCATTTTGCCGACCTCGGAAGGATGTCAGGCTGAGTCAACATCCTGGTGTATTAATTCAGCGGCCAACGGGGCTTGAACTCAGGACCTTAGGATCCCAAGCCACCACCTAAACCACTAAGCCAACACCAGGCTACTGTATTCTAATAATTTCTCGATTTCTTATTCGCATTTATAAATAAACACAATGCGCCAATCCAGTCGTCGTTTACTGGAGTGAAGGAACGGCCTGTGTAGTTGTTTGAAAGTTTTTTGTTTTGGTTTGCACCTACAGCCACGCACGTATGGCCATGCACATACGGGCACGCGAGAGCGAAGGAACGGCCTGTGTGGTTGTTTCTGGCACGCGATTTGAAAGTTTTTTTTTTTCCACGTACGGCCACGCACATACGGCCACGCACAGACGGGCACGTACTAGTACATCAAATTATGCACATATGTGAATCGATAAGTGTTCGAGTGTACATTACATATATTGTTGCAGTCAGTTCGTTCCACTTGCCTGGTACAAGTCCGGTGAGTCGCCTCAATGCGACCACAATGGTCAACCGATTTTAAGACCAAAACCCGGATCACGTGTCCAATTGACACGGTACCGTGCAGTTGAGACTGCCAAATGGGTCGAGTACTTCGCTAATTATCACCACACACCTCATCTCTAATTAGGCCGAGTGAAGCCAGAGACATGTGGCACAGTCTTGATGTGCGGCGTTTAATTTCCACAGCTAATTAACTCTCAACAGGCTTTCCTTAATTACCATGGAGAGCGACCACCACAACCCAAATTCACCCTGAGACCAGGTATATTTAACATGCAAACAACCCAAATTTATTGAACCCAACTAAATAGATATGATGTGTCTTTTTCTGATTTCCAAATTATAAAGTCCTGTTGGAACCCGCTATTTTCAGGGGATACGTTCCTGGAAAATCAGCAAATAATGAATCCGCAAATAGCGAGGCATTGTTTTAATGGGAAATGGGGGGATGGATTCCTGGTGGTTCATGATTCATGAGGGAAAATCAAAAATCCCGTGAAAAACCGCAAATACACCCGCTAAAAACCATGAAAACTCACACACAAACACAAAAACAAAACAAAACTAGAGGGGGGGGGTCACTCGGGAGAGTGCAAAACCTCCGCCGCCAATACTGCTGGGTCACTCAAGTGAACCTTATATCTTATTCATTAAATATGTCAACAGTGCTGACAGAGTTATAGTTCTTTTCTCCAACATTTTTTTGGGGGGGCGGGGGGTGGAAATCACTTAAAACATGTAGAAATGCAAAAAAAAAATTTCTCTAACAATTTTTTTTGGGGGGGGACCAAGTCCAAAATTTAATGGCATGATCGTTGGACCATACCTTACCCCCCCCCCACCAAGTTTCGTCGAAATCCGTCGAGGAGTTTTTCCATGATACTGTTCACAAACAAACAAACAAACAAACAGAAAGGGGTGAAAACAGTCACCTCCATCCATCTTCGAAGATGGCGGAGGTTAACAAAACCGAAAAGCGTAAAAAAAAAAAACACAAAAATGTGAAGCACAGGGCTCCAAATGTCGAAGCAGGTTGCATTTTATAAACCGCGAAGAGCGAATCCACAAATAGTGGGGTCCGACAGCAGCTAAATTGTCGATTAAAAGTCGAAATCATATTCTTCAGGTTAACCGTCATGTTGCATCAGTCGGCGACCTGCTCAGTCGACGCATCAGTCGAGTCGCCAACATCAGAGGAAGTCGAACATCATATCCATCCTGTTTATGGGGTGCATCGCGGTACTATTTAACTCGAACGGCAAATAATTCTCCATTTTCCACAAGTATGCCGAGTCGATGTGTCCTTGGTATTTGTGTAGTAATACAAACCGAGGTGGTTTCATGCTACACCGATGGCCGAAACACCCTAAGTTTGTCATAAATTGGACGAGGTTTGTTCGAAATACCCGAGTGTGGATCAGGCTGACAAAATGTTTGCTTTTGTGTTCGGAACATGTTACAAAGCACGTTATGAGCCAACAAACAAGGCTAGATCTTGTGTTTATCCGCCATCATTGAGAGAGGATGCCATCCCCAGGATTAGGCGGAAGAAACAGAAACACCATCTCTACCCAGCTACCAGAACGTGCACATGGACGATTTGAGCAGTGAATCAAACACCTGTTGCCATTGCCCGGCAGTTAACACAAGAGAACTTGAAAATAATTATCTATTATCAACATAAATTTCAACAAATCAAATAAACCACCATCTAGTTATAGTGGAGAGAAAGTCTGTATATCATCATCTACTTCTTTGAGAGTATTTCACTTAGGATGCCAAAACTTGAAGGATCACGCCCCTCCCTCCTCCACAACCCCCCATCAACCATCTCCCCCACAATACCCACCACCATCATCCCTCCACAACCGACATCAACCCCACAATACCGTTCGACATGCAATTGCCACGAGGCCCGGCACTGTGGCCTGGTGGGGTTTACTGACTCCCTCTTTCCAAGGATAAGTGGGTTGAGCTTTTGTGGGACCATGTGTGGAGATGATGTCCGATGTCAGCAGTGCGCATTGTACGGGCGGGTGAGGGTGTCCCCCAGTGAGATCGGACATACCCCCTAGAGGTCACATGGGAGGTCAAGCGGATTAATATCTTCGCCACTCTGGGGAAGAAGAGGACGAAACAGAGAATGGATGAGGATACAGCTTGGTCCATGAGTCATGATTCCTTGCTGGGATGAAGTTGTGTGCTTTGAGACAGACAGATAGACAGGCTCCGTTCAGTCTTGGCCCCGTGTGCAGAGATGACTGGTGGTGGTGGCGCACATGTGCGTGTGTACACACACACGCGCACACGCACGTGCGCACACGCAGACGCACACACAACTTCCAAGTGAAAAACAAATTACACAAATTTCAGAAAATTAATTAAAAATACAAAACTAGAATATCTTTATTGGATAAGTGTCCAGCCCCTTTATAATAGAAATTGTAAATTTGGTCAGGTGTAAACAATCACCTTCAAAATCACACACCAAGTTAATTTGGCTCCATCTGTGTTAAATTGTAGCAATTATGATTATTTCAGATTAAAATCAGCTGTTCCTGTAGGTTTCCTCTGCTGGGTAGTGCATTTCACAGCAAAGACTCAACCATGAATAACAAGGAGCTTTCAAAAGACTTCTGGGATAAAGTTGCGGAAAGGCACAGATCAGAGGATGGATATAAAATATTTCAAAGGCCTTGAATATCCCTTGGAGCGAAGGACAGGTCTCATGAGAACACATGAATGCCCAAAATGTCTACGGGCCAAAGTAGTGGTCAAATTTTGCCGATGTTGAAGTCGTCTTTTCCACAGACTATTCAAGCAATGTCGCATATGTAACGTTGTCCCATACGTAACATTTGAAAATTCCTTGTTAACTAATTATCTACTTATATTTCAAGCAAGAAATACAGGATGTATGACCAATACATGATGGATTAGAACTTCTGAAGATGGCAAAAAAAAATTTTGGAGCTTTTATTGTAATCCAAAAAACACCATGTACAATTATGTATGGGGCATCACATATTAAGAACAGGCCTAATTTGCATAATTAATGAAGTGAACATTTTTTTTTTATTGTGCATTGAAAGGGCATGGTGGAGTATTCATGTCCATGTAAAAAAATTGTTGTAAAGTTTGCTTTAATTTATGACATCACTATTTCAAATTGTCCCATATGTAACACCTAATTTGCATAGATGTAAATTAGTTCAGTGATTTCACACCTTAAACCTCTGACTTTGCCATTTTCTTGCAAAGATTCATAAAAATTTCACATTCAGACATGAAAATCTCATTAAAATTAGAGCTGTTGCATGAATATGAAATTCTGCCATCTGAGGGGACCTGCTCTTGGACTTGCCCTGCTGGGTAGTGCATTTCATAGCAAAGACTCAACCACGAATAACAAGGAGATTTCAAAAGACATCCGGGATAAAGATGTGGAAAGGCACATATCAAGGAATGGGTACAAGAATATTTCAAAGGCCTTGACTATCCCTTGGAGCACAGTCAAAACAATCATTAGTGGAAGGCTTATGGCACCACCAATACCCTGCCTCGATCAGGCTGTCCCTCCAAACTAGGTGACCAAGCAAGGAGGAGACCAATCAGAAAGGCCAGCAAGAGGCCAATGATAACTTTTAAAGAGCTACATGCTTTTATGGCAAAGACAATGAATTACACTGTGTGTATGTGACAACAATATCCCAAGCACTCCACAAGTCTAACCTGTACGGTAGGGTAGCAAGAAGGAAGCCATTACTCAAAAAGCTGACCTTGAGTCCCATTAGAGGAATGCATAAAACCATTCTGAAGCCATGTGGCAAAATGTTTTGTGGTCTGACAAAACCAAGATGGAACATTTTGGCCTAAATACAAAATGTTACGTTTGGGGCAAACCCAATACAGCACATCACCCAAAGAACACCATCCCTACTGTGAAGCATGGTGGTGGCAGAATCATGTAATTGGGATGTTTCTCATCAGCAGGGACTGCGGCACTTGTCAGGAGAGAAGGGAAAATGGATGGAGCAAAATACAGAAAAATCTGAGAGGAAAACGTGCTGCCCTCTCCAAGAAAGTTGAAATTGGGACGGAAGTTCACCTTTCAGCATGATAACGACCCAAAGCACACAGCAAATGCTACATTGGAGTTTCTGAAGAACAAAAAAGGTAAATGCCCTTGAGTGGCCCAGTCAGAGCCCCGACCCAAATCCAATCAAAAATCTTTGTCATGACTTGAAGATTACTGTCCATCAACACTCCCCACACAACTTGACAGAGCTTGAACAGTTTTGTCCAGAAGAATGGGCAAACATTGCCCAATCAAGGTGTACAAAGTTGGAAGAGACCTATCCCAACAGACTCACAGCTGTAATTGTTGTCAAAGATGCTTCCACCAAGTATTAACTCAAAACGGAATGGACACTTATACAACCAAGATATTCGAGTTTTGTATTCTGTTGTTTTTTCTTCTTTTATATTCTAAAACTATAAAACCGAACAGCCTGAAACTTTATGTACATACAAAGAAAACTCCAAGGAAGCGCAAGAGTGAAAATTGGGAGTTTGGGTTCATCAAAACACCCCTTTTTAAGATAATTTAGTGGGTGCTCATCACAAAAAAACAAGCCCAGATCAGATTTGAGAATCAGATCTGGTGAACAAAATAGACGTCGAAATCTCGAGTGAAATCTAAAAATTTTAACGAATTTGCGATTTTTTTTTTTTATAATAGTGTATTTATTGAAGCAAAGCATTAAACTTAACTTTTTCTACTGTTTGGACGATTATATTGAGTGAAGAAAAAATTATGGAATTGTGTGTGTGTGTGTGTGTGTGTGTGTGTGTGTGTGTGTGTGTGTGTGTGTGTGTGTGTGTGTGTGTGTGTGTGTGTGTGTGTGTGTGTGTGTGTGTGTGTGTGTGTGTGCACGCGCGCGTACACACATGTGGGAGTTGATGCTGTTTCCGGCTATCTCCACACGTAGGTTGGGTTCATCAGGAGATGAAACAGAGACCTACTCAGTCTCACAGTGTGCGTGTGTGTGTGTGTGTGTGTGTGTGTGTGTGTGTGTGTGTGTGTGTGTGTGTGTGTGTGTGTGTGTGTGTGTGTGTGTGTGTGTGTGTGTGTGTGTGTGTGTGTGTGTGTGTGTGTGTGTGTGTGTGCGCGCGCGCGAGCTCAAAGCTCTCAGGGCGAGCTCAAAGCAGCCACCTTCACTTCAGTAAGGGGTCACGATTCATGGACCAAGTTGTGAAGTTTTTTGTTATCAAAGTTTTGTGTTGAAGGCTATCTTCACGATCGTCACTGAGCCCTGGACAGCAGCTTCCAACTGCAGTTCATTTGTAATAACATTCCCAGGGATGGTTTTTAGCTCACCTGTAAAGTGTAAAGTAGTAAAGTAGTTTTTTGTACCTAAGTATGATATCTGGCTGGTTGCAACACTTTGTTTTTGATGTTCACGCTCAATGGGATCATTAGTTCGTACATGAGAGGTAGGTACTTCCATGTTTTCAGTGATTACTTTTGGTTCATTTTCCCACAAATTTTCTGGAACTGGAACATCAAAGTTTTTGCAGATGTGCCAGCGGATTACATTATAAACTCTGTTGTGTCATTGTGTGTTCAGCTGTTCTGACATGAGTTTGTATTTGTGTGTTTGTGTTCGGTCATTAAGCATAACATATCATTCTCTTTACTAATCCCACCTCCACCCCTCACTTGTGTGTGTCTGTCTCTGTCTCTGTCTCTGTCTCTTCCCCCCCCCCTTCCTTCCTCGCATCCCTCCCTCCCACGGTATAGCAACGTTTGGTGAGGCATAGCTTTCCCCACCTCCCCCACCCTTCCTCGCTCTTCCCCCCTTCCTAGCTTCCCCTCCCTCTCTCCCTTCCTTCCTTCTCTCAACCCCTCTCCTTAATACCCCCCCATCAGCGGAGCGATGGGTTGTATTTGGTAATATATTATGAAACAGGAGTGTTTGTCTGTCCATCCCCGAACTACTCCCTCAGTTTTGGGGTGAGCCCCGTCAAACCTCCTGTGAAACATTCTGGGGTCCCAGCTGGTGCCCTAAGGTGAATGAGAGGTTTCATAATAACTCAATACAATTATGATCTTGAGTTTTGATCCATATGTTGCTGCTCCCGATCTGGATGTAACGTCAGAACAGCATTTATCTTAGTTTACCTCACGAGTGTTTTTAACGTTGTAATTCGTTATAGTAATGGTATAGTATTAATTTGTGATTGGAATTATGCTGTTTGGAATGAAAATATAGAGAGATTGAGTTGAAAGCAGAACAAGGAAATTACGTGAGGGTTTCCACCCGTGACTTTTGCGGATTCGGTGTTTGGAGTTTTGCCCCCGCCCTCCTTCCCCAAAGTGATTCACACACCGGCTGTCCAGCCCCTCCTGTACATAGCATGGGCACCTCGCCAGTCTATATGTATTATATATATATATATATATATATATATATATATATATATATATATATATATATATATATATATATTGTTGCGGATTCGCGCCCGCCGGCGTGCTGATGGCCGCGTAACTCAAATCGCGGCACGTCGCCCACCGGACGGACAATCCAGTCGTGACCCTCTCGGACTAACGCCGGGAACCAGTCACGGGTGGACCTTTCGGTCTCACCGCGATCGAGCCAATCAGCCCCCGTGTGGGATAGGGTTGCTCGCCAAATTCGACCTACCTAAGTACCCACACGGAGGGTAGACCGGGCGGTCGCACCTCGCCGCAGGTCGACTTCGGACACGGGCCACTTAAGCGACCCGTTCCGTACTATCGGGATAACCGAGCGGTGTTATTCGTCGACCTCGACGGTTCGATTAATTATCCGGCGTATTCAGCCCACTACCAACCCTTTACGTGAAGCAAGATGAGGATTCAATGAAAGAAATGACGAAGCGAAGCGGGAAACAGTTCAACACAAAGCACATTTATTCGCGATGAACGGAAAGCACACATATTCAATTCCACCAAAAGCACATAGAAAAGAAAAGAAACACAATGCAATTTTACACAAAAAGCAAATGCGACAATGAAGAGCTAATACCGACTACGCGAGCACACGGCAACACTTATACAATTTTACTTCACAGACGGCGCCGACAACACATACCCAAAACCAAGGAAAAGAACACCCTCAAAGATGAGGCGGGCCTGAGGCCGAGACCGGGTCGGGCCTACCCGTCTGGTGATGAGACGCGGAGCGGCGATGGTGCCTCAACTCCGCGGGCCTCGCGGACAGTGTCTGGTAGGGGGTGGGAAAAGGGGCCCCCTTGGTCGCACTATCTCAGCGCGGGGGGAAACAGGAGGGGGTTGCTGATGCTCGGGGAAGGGAGGATTTCTACTCTGCCTCGAGTCCCGCGACGAGCGTCTCCACCTCGGCCAGGTCGCGCCGTCGGCCTCCCTGGTGTGCAGCTCCCTGCACGACGCGAGCACCCCTCGTCTGCCCTCGCCGCCTCTCCACAGCTCCGTCTCCTTTTGCTCCGACTCCAACGCACACGACGACGACCAACTCCTTCTTGCTTCTTCTTCCCAACTCCACCGCCCGCGAAGTCTTAACTCTCTCCTCACTTGACTGACGAACACGGTCGCTTATATCAGCCCCGTGGCTTCGCTCTCTCATCTTTGACCCCCTCCCTTCGACCTTTCACCTCGCTCCCCATTGGCCCGAGAAAAAGTGGGCGTGAATGCTTTTTGATCCATAAATTTGCATATAGCGATCGCCCTCCAACGCCCTGGAGGCGGGGCCAAATCGCCCCTCGCTCACCGATTGGACGGCACAAAAGTGGGCGTGTGTCGTTTTTGATCCGTTTTTGAAGCAGAAAATCCGTGGTTTTGTACACGCTGTTCGGCGCGCGCCCTGCACGAGTCCAACACCGGTACCCACAAGCGGCGCAAGAACGGTGGCGATGTGACGGTTGCGAGGTGTGACGTGAAGCAGCGCCGCGGTGGGTGGTTGATGTTGTGGTTGTAACAATGGCGGTTGGTCCAAAATAAAGATAGTAAAAGAAAAACGGCTATCCTGAAGAGTCGCAGCACGCATAAATGACATGTATTCCCACTAGACAACGGGTTTGGGCCTAACTACACATATACTTACCGAGATATCTCACCTAAGGGACCTGAATGGTGGTTTGCGAATTTGGTAACCACAACACTACCCCCTCCCCTTTTTACAGACTCGTCCCGAGTCGTCAAATTTTCGTGTGCCATCATGTGTAGTTTTCCCCTAGTACATTTTACCTACGGATCCCTGAGTGCGACATTCATGGTATTCGTGTCCCCAAAATAAATAACCTGAGGGCTGCGTAACTATCTAAACAAACTCACTCACACGGATGACTTAAATAAAATTGCCGGCGCTAGGACAGACATGCCGGGGGCGCACTCATATTCACAGTACATCTTAACCTTAACTTACAAATTTTACACTAAACCATGGCCCAGGATCAATGAACTCTGCAAAAGAAAAGCAGTTAGCAGGGAGCCAGGCTGCTCACATGCAGTCTCTGGCTCAAAACAATGCAGGTGAGAGGGAACGTGGCTGGCTGCTCACACGCAGTCCAAGGCTTTCCCTTTTGAACTGAACGCAGTGAACCACAACGGTGCACGGGCTGCACAAACGCAGTCTCCGTGCCAGCTCAAGTGGCACACGCAATGAGCACAACGAATGGATGGATGGACACAAACACGGTGCACGGGCCGCCACTGCAGGCCCGTGTTGTAGCTGCCAACAGGGCAGTTCTCGCAGCTTGCAAACTGTTGCCTTGCGGACCCTGGCGCACATGGAAATGAACAGGGGGGGGGGGCAAAGCAAAAATTGAACGGGGCTGGTGAACATGGGCAGTGGGCATGGCATGGCAAAGGCAGCAGGCAAACACAGCCCGCAGAAGAAGGCTGCTGTAGGCAAACACAGCCGGCAGATGAACTGGCCGGCACAGGCCTTGAAGAAAAAACAGCCAGCCGGCAGATGAAGTGGGCCGGCACAGGCCTTGCAGCACAGCAGCTGCAGACGATCCAGCCGGCACAGACCTTGCAGCAAGACAACAGCTGCCGATGAAGTTGGCCGGCACAGGCCTTGAAGAAAAATAGCCAGCCGGCAGATGAAGTTGGCCAGCCTTTGCCGTTCAGTGAAGGTTGGTGGAGGGAGTGCGGTGGTGCTGGCCACTCGGAAGGCGGGCTCGGACCTACCCTACGGTCTCCCTCCCAACCTATCGCCTTTGCCTGTCACTGTACATACCCACTCCCTTAATTTGTCAAACCCCAATTTAGCCCCAACTTATTTTTTTGTTGTTTTTATTTTTACTTCCCCACTATAAATCGTCCCCTAACCCCCTTTATTTTCCTTGTTCGGCTAACCTATCCTGTCACCTAGCCTACTCCCAACCCCTACGTTCCCTTCCCGGAGGGGAACAAGGGAGAGCTAACGTCCTGTGTCGAGGCCCAACGAAGCCTCAGAATGGCCTCCCCAGAGTTCAGCGATCTATAACCAAAGTGGGTCCAGCGGCCCACAACGAGAGCGAGGGGATGGATGGTGCGGAGGGGTACATCTCCTAATATACCCTATCCATTTAACAGTTAAACTACCCCGGGGCTTTCAACAAGCGCCTCTCGCTTAAACTATTGGTTCTAACAACCCAGATTCCCGTCGCCTGTGTTGGTGTCCTCACAATTTCGGGCCTCGCCCCCCAATTTTCTCTCCGTGCCCTCACACGGTCTCATGGCTGGGACACGTGGCTCCCTTTTGCAGGCACGACCCTCTGCCGAATCTCCCGCTATGGCACCCCCGGGCACTACACTGCCTCCGAGCCTACCAGCTCCCTAACACCGGGGAGTGCCCCCCATGGCACCTCCCCTGAAACGCACACGTGGCAGGCTGGCTTCCCAGGCCCCTTTCCGAGGGTCACCCTTGCCCACAACACTGCCCACGCGGCTAATGGCGCCCCGGGCCCCCCGCACCAAGCAGGCGCACCCGTGCCCACTACGCTATCCCGGCCCCCCATGGGCCCTTGGCCTACCACGGCCGACTAGCCTGGTGCCCGGGGTACCCACTCAGCGATACTCACCTTTCGCAGCCACGCTCCCAAGCCCGTCAACTGGGCTCCTGCACCCCTCCAAATGGGTCTCGAGCCTACTTTCCCACCAACAACAAAACGACCTCCATTTTTCAATTTGACTAACCCAGCTAACTCACTTTACTCTGACCCCGGGGTCCCTTGGGCGGGAGTCACTCCTCCCCCCAATCACTCATCGCACCATGCATTCCCCATTCACTCCACTCACACAGACCCGCTGGCCTCACTCACTCACCATGTACTCACCTCACAACTCTTCAACACACACACCGCTGAACTCTGCCATCCTTCTATCTACCTCCCCTAACTAACTCGTGCTCCCACGTCATCCCTTACACTAAAGCACGTTCCTTTTAACACTACGTAGCTAAACTACGTCCCCTCTACACATTCACAAGTCTGTCACTGTCTCCAAATAAATCATTTTATTTCCCAACCTAAAGCTCACTAAATCCCTCTTCCTAATCCATTCCACGGACTCCATGAGGACTTACCCCTGCCCCATGAAGTCGGTCTAACTAAGCTAACCCTTCCCCCTAACTAGTTTCCATCCTGTGCCCCGGTAAGGGGGTCTTCCACCCCTTGCCCAGGAATCCTGTGCACCCGAAAGTGAGGCTTGTTTTTTTATTTATTTTTTTTTTCCATGCGCAGCACCTGCGCGGCAACTCGCGCACTTTGCACCTGCCCGTGACGTCATGCAGCTGCACGTATTCCTCGTCCCTCCTTGGACGGTACCATCCGGCAGAGATACCCCTCCTGCCGGATTCCAACCCCACGTGCAGCCATGACGTCACCGTGCGCATAAAAAAAAAACACAAGCCCCACGTCTCGAGGGGTTCCCCACGCGAACACGTGTGCTTTGCCCGTTGGAGCTTAACACACACGATCGCGTGGAGAACCCGTCCGGTCCAAATCCATTTACCTGCCTAAACTTTGTCCGTCCGCGGGATCGGCAAATCCACCGCGTGCGTTTCCGGACCGGGACTTCACTCTCGCAAGCGAGCACGTGGCGGTCTCGTGCGTTGCACAGCACGGACCGCGTGCTCACTGCTGGGTGAACCCGGCACGGTCCCCGAAACAACTACAGCCGCTACTTGGCTTTCTTTCCTCTCATGTCTCCGTCGTCGCCTCCATTCCACCCACGCACACCTGCGTGTTACGACGCTCACACTCCACTCCATTACATTCACACCAGGAGACGCGGCTGCGTGCTCCCGCATGCCAACCGACATCTCCCTCACATACCGCTCTCTCACACACACGGTTTCCCTTGCACTCGGCCGTTCACTCACGCGTGCCTCACTACTCACACAAACCATACTACTTACACACGCGGGGGCACTCAACCGCTGTGCCTCATCCACACACCGTGCCTCACTCACACGCGAGGGCACTCACCCGCGGTGCCTTATTCACACACACGGCGACACTCACACACGGTGCCTCATCCACACACGGCGTGCTGGGAAGCACGTACTCCAGCACCATCGCCACCACACCACTCACACACGGGGTCGCTTCCACACACGGGGACGCACTCACACCTTGCACCACACACACAGGGACAACCACACTGGGGATTCGTGTCCCCACAAGGGTCTCCGGGGCCTCTATACCCCCCAAGCTCTCCGTGCACCTGTCCACAGCACTCGTCCCCTCAACCTCGCAAAGCACGACCGAACTCACCTGGTCGTGACTCGCCTCAAGGGGGCATACTCCCTCCCCTCGTTCCTGGAGGAGGCCATCCAGGTGCTCGCACCGGGTCCCCACACGCTCCGCCAGCTCACCCCCATTATCCTCCACTACCTCCGTGTGTGTGTGTGCGTCACTCACCCCGTCTTCATCGTGCAGTCTCTCCTCTATTTTTTCTGTCTCCCGTGTCTCTATACATTTTCTCTCCTGGTTCCTTTTTTCTGTCTCTTCCTGGTTCCTTTTCCTTTCCCATCTGAGTTGTTCTTTCTCTCTGAGCCCCATTAGCTGTTCGTTCTCCCTCCGTTTTAGTTGTTCAATTTCACACTCATAGAGTTGTTGTTTTCTCTCCCACTGTTCCTCCTGCTCTTTGTTTTCCAATCTCATCGTTTCTTTCAATTGGCTCATTTCCTTCCTGTGTTTCATTCGCTGTTCTCTCATTACTCTTCCTCGTTTCCTCTCCTGTCCTTCCTTCTCCAGTTTCATGGTTTTCTTCATTTGGTTAATCTCCTGTTTGTGTTTCATTCGCTGTTCTTTGTCTATCTCGTACTCCAGCCTCAGCTTTTCTTCCAATTGGTCAACCTCAGATTCATGTTCTTTTTGTTTTCTATTCCATTGTTCCTCTCGTTCTTCCCTCTCCAATCTCGTTGTGTCCTTCAATCTCCTGATTTCTCCTTCCTGCTTCATTCCTTGCTCCTTTACTTTCTCCTCGTATTCAAACCTATTTTTTTCCTTTTGTCGTTCAGTTTCAAATTCATACTCTTTCAGTTTTCTATTCCACTGTCTTTCTTGTTCCTCCTTCTGCAATCTCGTCATTTCTTTCAACTGACTGATTTCTTTCTCCTGTCTCATTCGTTCTTCCTTCATTACTCTTTCTTGTTCCTCATTCTTTAGTCTGGCCTTCGCTTCCAGCTGTTCGATCTGCACAGTGTGGTTTCTTAAAGTTTCATTTTCCGTTCTCTTCCTTTCCTCTTTTAACACTCTCAGTTCGTTTTGTAGTTCCCTCTCTTTGTTTTGGTGTTTCTGTAACTCAGAAACTTTCTTTTCCAATTCCTTTCTCATCTCCGCACACTCAGACTTTGCTTTGGCTTCTAACTGTTCTTCCGGCTTGCGCTTGTGGTTTTCTACCCGTCTTCCCAGTTCCTCTGTCTCCGTTTTTCCCTCCAGTCCCAGCTTATCAACTCTCTTCGTCATGTCTTGAAGTCTTTTCTCACACTCCACCGTTTCGACCTTCAATCCCTCCTCTGTCTCCTCCTGGCTTTCTTTTAATTGGTTTTTCGCTTCGAGTGCGTTTCCATCCATTTTTTTATTTTCCATTTGTTGCGTATTTCTCTTCATTTCGTTGTTCCCTTCTTTCATTCCGTCAATTATGCTCTGCACGAGTTCCATAACGTGCTGTATTGTCACCTGCCCTGGCCACTCCCACTGACTACATTTAGTGGTGGAGTTATAATAAAAAAACCGACCAGATGAACTGCATCGATGCCTTTCCCAACCTTCTGGTACGGGTTTCTCTTGCACGGTGATCTCGTCCTGAGCCATGGATTCTACATTACTATTACACATACCTAATCCACCCGGCACCCGCTCGCCTTGAGACGCCATCTTGCTTCTCGTGAAGGGTTAATTTAGCTCGCTCGTAATTTGGAGGGAATCGGGGGTCGCTTCTCTCACCCCTGGACCGATTCCCGTGAATTTAGCTGGAGACAGGAGAGCCCGTTTTCCTGTTCTCCGATACCAGTGCCGCGAGGAGGGCGATGGATTTGTATCGCACGACCTGACACCAGTGTTGCGGATTCGCGCCCGCCGGCGTGCTGACGGCCACGTAACTCGAATCGCGGCACGTCGCCCACCGGACGGACAATCCAGTCGTGACCCTCTCGGACTAACGCCGGGAACCAGTCACGGGTGGACCTTTCGGTCTCACCGCGATCGAGCCAATCGGCCCCCGCGTGGGATAGGGTTGCTCGCCAAATTCGACCTACCTAAGTACCCACACGGAGGGTAGACCGGGCGGTCGCACCTCGCCGCAGGTCGACTTCGGACACGGGCCACTTAAGCGACCCGTTCCGTACTATCGGGATAACCGAGCGGTGTTATTCGTCGACCTCGACGGTTCGATTAATTATCGGGCGTATTCAGCCCACTACCAACCCTTTACGTGAAGCAAGATGAGGATTCAATGAAAGAAATGACGAAGCGAAGCGGGAAACAGTTCAACACAAAGCACATTTATTCGCGATGAACGGAAAACACACATATTCAATTCCACCAAAAGCACATAGAAAAGAAAAGAAACACAATGCAATTTTACACAAAAAGCAAATGCGACAATGAAGAGCTAATACCGACTACGCGAGCACACGGCAACACTTATACAATTTTACTTCACAGACGGCGCCGACAACACATACCCAAAACCAAGGAAAAGAACACCCTCAAAGATGAGGCGGGCCTGAGGCCGAGACCGGGTCGGGCCTACCCGTCTGGTGATGAGACGCGGAGCGGCGATGGTGCCTCAACTCCGCGGGCCTCGCGGACAGTGTCTGGTAGGGGGTGGGAAAAGGGGCCCCCTTGGTCGCACTATCTCAGCGCGGGGGGAAACAGGAGGGGGTTGCTGATGCTCGGGGAAGGGAGGATTTCTACTCTGCCTCGAGTCCCGCGACGAGCGTCTCCACCTCGGCCAGGTCGCGCCGTCGGCCTCCCTGGTGTGCAGCTCCCTGCACGACGCGAGCACCCCCTCGTCTGCCCTCGCCGCCTCTCCACAGCTCCGTCTCCTTTTGCTCCGACTCCAACGCACACGACGACGACCAACTCCTTCTTGCTTCTTCTTCCCAACTCCACCGCCCGCGAAGTCTTAACTCTCTCCTCACTTGACTGACGAACACGGTCGCTTATATCAGCCCCGTGGCTTCGCTCTCTCATCTTTGACCCCCTCCCTTCGACCTTTCACCTCGCTCCCCATTGGCCCGAGAAAAAGTGGGCGTGAATGCTTTTTGATCCATAAATTTGCATATAGCGATCGCCCTCCAACGCCCTGGAGGCGGGGCCAAATCGCCCCTCGCTCACCGATTGGACGGCACAAAAGTTGGCGTGTGTCGTTTTTGATCCGTTTTTGAAGCAGAAAATCCGTGGTTTTGTACACTCTGTTCGGCGCGCGCCCTGCACGAGTCCAACACCGGTACCCACAAGCGGCGCAAGAACGGTGGCGATGCGACGGTTGCGAGGTGTGACGTGAAGCGGCGCCGCGGTGGGTGGTTGATGTTGTGGTTGTAACAATGGCGGTTGGTCCAAAATAAAGATAGTAAAAGAAAAACGGCTATCCTGAAGAGTCGCAGCACGCATAAATGACATGTATTCCCACTAGACAACGGGTTTGGGCCTAACTACACATATACTTACCGAGATATCTCACCTAAGGGACCTGAATGGTGGTTTGCGAATTTGGTAACCACAACAATATATATATATATATATATATATATATATATATATATATATATATATATATATATATATATATATATATATATATATATATATATATATATATATATATATTTATATATATATATATATATATATTGTTACGGTTCTAGGAACCGTATCCATACAAACATACAGTTGTCCTGAAGTTAGTTATGCCATTAAGTTTACGTGCAGATAGAATCCCTCCTTGTGTGTAGTGGGAAAGCAAAAGGGGATGTGTTGCGATGGCTTTTAGTTAGGATTATAAATCATTTCTCCCCTTTTATTTATTTTTGAACCACAGTACCTTCCTCTCGCTTTCCGAGGCAAAATCTTTGTGCAGTACCTTTTGGCGAGTCCAGACCCACGTGGAGTGGGCGGGCTTCCCGGCATGGCCGAAAATCCGCCCAGAAAGGGCGGAAAAAATGGAAGCCCTGACCAACCTGGGCGGACAGTGACGTCTGCTTCGTCAAGGCCCCGCCCCGACCTTGGGGATCTATAAATGCCGACACCATTCTCTGTCTGGGGTTCTTTTTGGGGGTCGTTCATTCAGAGTGGGTGAGCTGGAAAGTGAGTCGTCTTGAGAGGGTGTGGGCGAGTGAGAGAGAGTGAGAGAGTGAGAGACCCAGGGACTCAGCCTCATCGCGGGAGATACCCAATGATCCTGGGTGCCTTGGATCCCACATCGCGGAGCCAAGAAAGGTTCGCACACTGTTTGTGACTGGTCTACCCTTCGATATCAAGCATCGGGAACTCCACCTGCTCTTTCACACTTTCAAGCCCCGTTCATACCATGGACTCCGTGCTTGCCACCTGGACTCCTCCGCGCACACACAAACTCCACACGTGCGGCTGTGGGCCGAGCTGCGCGACCATTGTCAGGTACCACACCATGGAGCATCCCTTTCCCCGAAACTCAGGTACCAAAAGAACTGCGACCTCAGCTCACTCCCTCCCTGGCTACAAAAGTCCTTTGCCATTCATCTGGGTTTATTTAGTCTGAGTGTGTGGCGCCGTCTGGTAAGTAGTACTGTACAAGTCCTTTGATAATTGTTTATCTTGCCTGTATTCTCACGATAAGTCTGCTCTGTGTCCTTCTTTTGTAAGTTGATTGTAAATAAATTATTGCAGAAATGTTTCCAGTTCGTTTTTGTCTCTTCCTTCATTGGTCCAGCATGGTTCGGATCTAAGTTTAGCCGGGTCTTTATCCCCGATAATCTGTTCATTCCAGCCGGTACATCCTTGGCAGTTCCGCTTGGCTGCATCCGATCCAGAAAGGTAGTTGGTAGTTGTTAGAATGATCCGGTTCGGGCAAGGCGTACTGAGGGCATGGTTCCCTGGTAGTCAAAACCACGTGGTTAATTTGGTAAATTGATTCTCGACAAAAAGACCCTATGCTATGCGGTGGAGGTATTGGCGTCCACGGTCGGTTAAGTGACCCGCCGCATCACGGAATTGTCCGAGAGCGACGGCCTACAATTCCAGGAGCCTGGTGGGAGACGATGTAACTTCCTCCACACAGTGGTCATTCTCGCCACCGGACCCCGGCCCTCAACAATATATACACAAAAGACAAAATTAATGAGGTGTTCAATAAAAGAAAAAGGTGATGGTCAAATTAAGCATTCACACAGGATCGCAAACCTCCAAGAACCAGGCAATAGGCACTCCAACTAATGATCAACCAGAACAAATAAGGCAGGCATTGTGGCCAAACGATACTTATAGCGGCAATCAGCACACCGAGTGATCATAAAGAGTCAGGTATCAGGATGCGTGATCGGAACATCACCGGACCCCCAGCCAATCAGCACAAGCTGGCAAGCCTGGTCCAATGTCCGTGGCACCCAATCAATAGGCACCACGAGGGTCCAGGCCCGCCCCGGCAGAGCTAATAAAAACCCAGAGCGTAATCTGCCTCCGCAAAACCGGAACGAGGAAGCTGGTGAGCCTCTTTAGGAGGAATGTGAGCGACACGACTTCTAGTTCCTGGCATCCTGGCATCCTGGCATTGGTATGGCATCGATCTTTGCTGGCCTTCAATTGAGCTGGTGATGCTGTGCTATGGTGTCTCTCTCACTCTCCCCGGCTGGGGCGTGGAGCCACTGTAAAGACCCCTCACGATGTGGCAATCTCACTCTCTGTCTCGTCCTCTCCTGCTGAGTAAGGTAAATAATTAAGCCCTCAATACAAGTACCACCCATGGGTGTGAGGGTGATTTACCACGTATTGGTCACGTTTCTCTTTTTCTCCCCACCCCATTCATTGTCAGTAAATCCCATGTAATGAGAACCTGTATTGTGGCCATTAGGGGGGAAGACGTGTAACCCAAAGCCAGAACAGCTAATTGGGCAAATAAACCCATACACTGGAACATTTGGGAACTGCTCATAAGATGCCATTTTAAAATGAGTCGCCAACAAAGCTCCACTCGGCTAATCACTTTCAGCAGGTTCGCCAGCAGTCCTGCACTCAAATTATGGGTGGACATGTAGACCTCCCGTCCCCTACCCGCCTGGCGGTTTGTTGGTGGTTAAAGGCTGTGCCCCGTTACACGAGATCAGGAGCGAGATTTGAATCCTGGTCCGAATCCTGACCCCGTTACAATACATCCATCAGGGAATAACCACATGATCTATATCGATGCGCCGATACATTGGAAAAGTCTTAGATACGGGGAGTGACACGTTCATATTACCATAGTTTTATATTTCACTGTTTTCAGCTTAAATGTTCATGTATATCTATACCTTAGATGGGACAAAAAAAATTTTTTTTTTTAATTTTAAATAAATTTCAACCTCTCGCCAAGTCTCACACATCTCTGAGCAGTTTCCAAAACGTACAGAAGTGGTTTGTTCTACAACGTGCAGTGTGTTTACAAAAAAAAAAAAAAAGTTTCCCTTTTGTCTGTCCCAAGGAAGAATCTAGATAAAGACATTGCAGTTTTGTCAAGCTTTTTCTACCATTGCATTGCAATGATGTCAAAACAGCCCCAGTTCAAAAATTCACACACGCAAAACCGAAGCCACAACTTCCTCTCGGCCTTGCGTGTTTTGTTGGAGAGTACGTGCTCAAACCCCACTGTGCCAATGTGTAGTGAAGAGATTGTAACACTACCCAAAGTGGGTGTGATGGCTCGATGTCTGGACGTGAAAAAAATTCCAATCTTCAATTATAGCATTATTTTTGTTATCGCTGGATGGATGGCATTCGATTGGCTGTGTCATCTTATCTGCTTCCGTTTAGTCATCAATGTGAAAGATCCCACATGACATGGCCTAAATGTTGTTGACAATGTTTTTAACACCTACTGATGAGCAACCAAGTGAAAACAAGCTGTCTCACTTACACACAAATCACAATGCTCGCCTTTTGTCTTCAGTGATGGATGCCGGCATGTATGTCTGCGTTTTTTGGAGGAAATTCTGCTGATTTGGGATAGCTTCAAGTTTGCTTCTTTTTTTTTTTTTTTTTCTTTTTCTTTGCAGGAGCGAGCCTCATGGAAGAGCAAGGAAGAAATGACAGTGGGACATCCATCCATATACATGGTGTTTGGCTTCATGGTTAGGGCAGTGGGCTTGGGATCCAAGGATCGTGAGTTAAAATCCCACTCGTTGTTGAATTAATTCCAGGTGGGGTTGACTCTGCCTATCATCCTTCCGAGGTCGGCGAAATAAGTGCCAGATTGCTGGAATCATGTGGCGGAGTAGCGACCCGTCCAGGATTGTGCCCAATAGCCAAGGAGACTGCTTAGGCAGCACCAATGCTCTGCACAGAGTATGAACCTAATGGATGGATGGATATAGACATCCATCAGGATGGGCTGCCACTACAACACAGGATACTCGAACGGCTCAATCATCCCAGCAAGCTGGTACTGATTTTGCCGACCTTGGAAGGATGACAAGCTGAGTCAACCCCACCTGGTATTAATTCAACGAAGCGCGATTTGAACTCAGGATCCTAGGATCCCAAGCCTGCCACCCTAACCATTAAGCCAACACCGGGCACAAAGTGTATCGAACACATCAAAATCTGTGCTCATGAAAGGGGTCTACGGGAGGGTTTTGAACCCCCCCCCCCACCAACCAGAAATAAGTATTCGTTCTCTTCTCCGAAACTACACAAATTATTTCAATGAAACTTGACCATAACCTTCATCACCTGTAATGGAACCAAAGTTTATCGACTGACCGCACAGTGGGACAAACATCAAGGGAATAAATGAACAAGAAAGAGGGGGAGGAGGAGAGGAAGAAAGACTGAAATAAGCAAGTAAGATGATTGGGCTTGGAAAGGTTAATGGGGGTAATAAAGATCATGGGCCAGAATTGGCGATGACAAGAAAGGAATTTTCCACTTGAGAGGGAAAGGACGAAGAAGAGGCGAATGATCGAGAAGGGGACCTGTGGCGTTTCAAAGTCTGCTGGTGTTAAAACAAAAGACAAATACAAATGTTATAATGTCGGAGCTTACAATATTAAGGTCATTCGATAGTTGTTTTTTTTTTTTTTTTGTAAAATAGTTAAATGGATGGAGTTGTGGGGTGGAGGACAGTGACAGCATGAATAAAATTTTATTTGTTTATTTATTTATTTATTTGGCAACCTCGCACGTCACCATCAACCCCCATGGAAAAAGCAAAATAGCAAAGAAATGCAAAGGGAACAAACAATGCACAGGTGGTCAATAAACATTTTCTTTCCCTTCATTCAGCACTCTCATCAATGAACTGTTAAATCGATGAGCTGCTAATATGAAATATTTCACATGCAGCCTACGGCTGTTGGTTGCATCATTGCTGGGAGTAGGACTGTGCCGCTGATACCAGTAAGCTGGTACTCATTTTGCCAACCTCAGAAGAAATGACAGGCGAAGTCAGCCAACCTGGTGTTATTTAAGGGCACAAAGGGGCTTGAACCTCAGACCTTAATATCTTAAGCCAGCTACCTTAACAATGAAGCCAACACCAGGCTTAAGGGCTGTTAAAAATGTAAACAACAAAATCAATTTTTCAGGTCAAGTGTTCAAATTATATAATGGAGCAAGTTAAGAATTATACTTTCCTCTCTTATACCTTTGAGTGACTTTTTATAACAACATCCCAAGGGTGGAACTGTTATAGAACTAGTACAAGGGGGAACCGACGATCGGGGTGAGTGGATGGTGGATACCCGCTACATTCACGTTCCCAATCGTGTAATTTACAGAATAATTACACCAAATAAGCAAATCCTGAAAAACCCTCTCTTCCTTTTTTGCAGACGACTCGACACTGTGCTGTAAAGTGCCCCCATCCCCTGGAGGCCGTGTGGCATCTCTGTTGATCTGGAATTGATTATAGATGCTGGTCTGATAAATGGAGCATGCTTTTCAATCCTCGCAAATCTCACTCCAGAAGGACTGTCATACCAACTAACTGATCTATTTCCTTGGTCATCCACTGAAAGAAGTGGGAGTTTTTTATATACATAGTCGAGGTTCGTGAAAGAGCTGGTGCGGTGAACGGATCAGGACGTAACACAAAAACAAGATGTAAAACACGCATGCATGGGGTGGACAAGATGAACGCAGAAGGAAACTCCAAGGCGGGAAAACTGGAAGGAGGAGGGATTTCGGTTGTGTTAGTGCAGGTTGGAACAAAGGATCCTGGTTTTGGATTGGGGACAGTCTGACATGGTGGTGAACAGCTGTCCTAAAGACCTGGAAGATTCAAGATTTCTTATTGCCGGTCAACCGAGGTTGATTGAAATTTAGAAGGAAGAATGACGTTGAAGAGGATGTGGAAGTTGATTCCACAGGTGGGAAAATGAGAGGAACAAATGAGTGGAGTAGTGATCCTGGATTTCGTCAGGGTGCAAGACCAGAAAGGAGGTGGGAGAAGACAGGGACCACCGACCTGTCTGCGATGGCAAAGTGATAAACTCAGCTTCAGCGCGGGAGATTCCAATGATCTTGAAGGCCTGAGTTTCCACGGTGTCAAACGGAGCAAGGTGCGAGGCAGAGGAGCTAGCCCAGAGAGGAGAGCAGTACTCCATCAAGCTGTGGATGAAGGTCTCGTAGGTGGATAGGAGTTCAGGTGTACAAATTTCTAGGCCTCTTCAGGTTCAGTCTGTTGAATTTCTAGGCCTCGCCATCAGCCATGACCTGTCTTGGCCTGACCATATTATCAAGCTATCTTCAAAAGCCAGCCTTCGACTGGGCATGCTTTGCCATTCCAAGTCATCTTTGGAAAATCATAACTCCTTAGGAGAGCTACTCAGTAGTGATTCCGTTCACTTTTTATCAATCCTGCAAGGGTGTAATGTACGTCTTGATATACCTGCAAAATAATCAATTAAATTCAATGAAACTACTCACATCCTGTGAAGCTAGTTGACGGCAGCAAATTAGAATAGCTCGATCTCATTGGGGCTGGGTCCCCCACATCACACCTACCTCTTATAATTTTCAGGAATATCAAGCTTCAGCATGATTGGTATCTCCCACGATGAGGCCGAAGCACAAGGCCTGTTACTCAAATATCACAGACAAGTCAGTGGCCTCTGTTTATTCAATACATTTGACTAAAACATCTCCTCGCAAACTACCTGACCGACATGGACCAAATTTGGTGCCATGCATCAGGACAGCAGTCTCATGGGGTTGTGCTCCCCTTCCTGATGTGCCCCATATAAAGTGGTTAAAAGGGAGTTTTCCCCAAATATTGGTATTTTCATCAAAAATCTTCTTCGCAGAAACCACAAGACAGATCCAGACCAAATTGGCCACGAGGCATCGGGAGCATATCCTAATCCTACGCTGTGCTCCTCATGGCCGTATCTCCCCTGGAGAGGGGTCCACGGGCCACCTCCCCGATTCCCTCATTTTCGCTAAAAAACCATCAGTATTATTACGAGGACCTTGTTCTACCTACTGAATGCTTTGAGGTAGGTGGTTGTGAATATTTGAAAACTTAAACTGCAAGAACTTTTAAATGTCGCTTGAATGTCTCAGACAAGCCATTGCCTCCACTGCCTTCTGAATATGTACAAATCAAGACTGAATATCTTTAGTGTTCTGGACTTTGAAGTCTCCACAACTATCAAATGAGACTGATCTATAGAAAAATCACGTTTTCATGAACCTCATCACAATCGCCTGTTTTAGGCCACATGAAGCACAGTTCACGTCTCTTGGATACCTGGTGCAAGAACTTCACATACCAGAATGCAGGTTTTACTCCAGGCTTTAGTATGCGTCCTCTGTATAATCTGTCCGTACAGTCCACAGCATAATACTGTCCGACCTGAATCTTCAATTGATAATTGGATTCAACACTAGATATATCCGTAGATGCGCCTGCACCTGAGGTATTACCAGGACAATTTATTACAATTTGTTACTGGTTTTACTGAAGCCTGAGTTATTTAGGACTCCTGATCTTGAGCAGTGTTATTACGAGGATAATTTACTGGGGGTATCCATTATAGTGAAAACAGGTACCTTGGTTTAGTCAACTAGTATATCTGGCAGGAAAGGACTGACTACTGAGACTTAATGTTCTGACAGAGACGAAGGCCAAAAGTAATGACCGCTGCGGGTATCAGATATGCTCTTGCTCAGAACGTACACAGAGGATTTGGATGCTTGGATAAACTTATTCGGCGATGATAACTAACTCTTTCGGAGAGTTCAAGAAGACGTGCTTCTGAAGGATTAATAATCCACACTGCCCTCTTGACTGTGGCATCCACACCTTCAAGTGGACCTTTTTAATGTGCAGTATCAAAGAAGTTCCAGTCAACCTCTCTGAGGTCTTGAAGATGACCTACGGCCAAAGTTGGACAGAGTGAATCGATTTTTGAATTTGAGCACCTGCTCCATCTGCAAAGACAAGCAACCGATGGATGATGAAACCATTGGTCCCTCCTGCCTCCAAAATAGCTCTGTTGAAGGTTGCATCTGCAATTTTATCATTATCAATGATCATGGTGAAGTTCATCACTGACAACAACGTATGACTTCATGCCGATACGGGTGTTGATGACGGATGTGAAAATTGTCTCTCCATTAGTAACCCGGCATGTTAACATTATCTCGTTTTGCTGCTTGATGCTGAAATTTTCTGAGAAATCTTTTCGGAGAACCGCTTGACCGTTCATCCGGTGTTCTTTCAGATTTCTTATCTGACGTAGCTACAGCGTCTTGGCAATGTAGATGTGGCATCTCCTGAATGTGAGTTGGTGTATTATCTCAGTCTTTGCACTGCTCTGTGTGACATCAACTTGAACATTCTTAGTTCAATCTGAAGGAGTCCAAAGCTCCTGTTCAGCAAAGATATTCCAATAGATGATGATTGGGGAGCAGCAAATGGACGTTTCCAGTGGCTGCTGAACCGGCTTGGCAAATTTGCTCATCCTGGTATAGACAGACGTACCGCACGTTGTATTACATCACTCATACAAACATGTTACATCAGTTGCATCGGGGTGTTCCGTCAGTGACGAGCCAATCATAATTATTCATGTCCGAGAGGATATCATTATATGGCCATGTGATGGATCTGGAGATCAACGACGAGGATATAGAAAAGGACCAAATAATATGGCATTCCAGTGTAACACTTGAAAGAACTGTTATCCTCGTGTAAGTGATGCAAAATTTCCATATATCAATTTTGAGAGGCCTTGTTAATTAATCAATGTGTCAATATCAAGCAAGACCCTTTGAGCAAAGTATATCACAGCTTCGATATCTTATCTAGCAGATGGACTCCTTCATCAGTTTCTTCCTCAAACTTACACTGTCGGGTGATATTGAGGACACAATTTTTTTTTTTATCTCGGTGTCAGTAGCATGTGTCACAGAAGCAGCATGGTCATCTGGTTTTGAACTACGTCAGACGAGACATCAGCTCTGCAACAAAACTTGGGTGCATCATGTTCCCTTGAACTTGGTGCAGCAGATGACTGCAAAAAATACTTCGGTTTGTGATGCAAGCATGAAATTTGGCACAAATACTCTTTGAGGTCCACTTTTTTTCAAAAAAGGTGCTGGCCACGCAAAATTCCAAGATGGCGACCATTTTTCAAGATGGCCGCCATATGCACAGAAAATTCCTCTTCTGCAGCTAAATATTTGAAACAAAACACAACATTAAGGGTGTAAACCAAAAGTTTTTTTGTGTCTAAGATTTTAGCATGATTATTCTTTGTAATGTAACACCTCGCAGCATGGTTGTAACAAAGATGGCATCCAAGATGTCTGCCGCAAAACCAAAACAATGCTCATATTTCAGGAAATAATAGACATAGACTCATAATTTTTGGATCTATACCTAGGTTTTTGGGATCAACTAATTAGGTGGACATGGTTTTAGATTCCTAGTTCCCATGCATACTGCTGAAACAAAGATGGGAGTCCAAGATGGCTGCCACAATAGCTATAAACCATTGTTCACGAACTAGCGTTTGGAACAAAATCAAGATTTTTATTTTTTTTAAGGTTTACTAACTTGACAGATATGGTTCAGATATGGACAGAAAAATTCTTCCCATTTTGCAAAGGGAAAATCAACCATGGACGGTTAGTCGTCATAGGAGATGCTGAGGCCATGCACATGCAGCATTTCAACCAGGTTTCTCTTCCTGGTTTTGGCAAAGATAGAGAGACCCATGTACACTGGGAATGGTGTTTCTCTGTCTTTGGAGCATCTGTGTGTTGCTGCTCCCTCTTTGTATCGGGAATAGCAGTTATACTGCAGCAGCTGGGAAATGGCCTGGTCAGACTTTGAAGCCCCAAATCTCAGCTGCGATTTGATGTCTGCTCCATGTTCAACCATCCCGACGAATTGAAGGAGAATGGGTGGTATAGCATCTTTAACACAGCCTTCAGGAAATGTGCCATCAAATCTTGATTGATGGTCTAGTATGTGTCGTCTCAAGATTTTTGCAGCTTTAGCCATCACAAGTGCATCAGAGTATTCTGATGCTTTTGATAGTGACAAAGCCACATCTTTCTGGAATTCCAAAAGCACACCTCTACCCTTTTTGTGAGCTTCAAGCTCAGGGATTTCAGCCAATAATTTATCCTTTAATCTGGTGGTATTGACAGTGAGAGTATCAACAGCCAGTTGTGCCAGACGTTGTTGGTATCACTGGTAAATATCTGCAAGGGGGAAGACTGTGGGAGCGTCTGAATTCAGACTGGTTTCAACAATGTAATTTACCAATTCCGAAAGAACCAGTGGGTACACATCTGGTTCCTCCTTAGTTTGATGTGAGTCTTTCTCAAGACTTATGAGATGGTATCTCTCCCTGTTGTACAGAGCAGTGAGACAGGCACGATGGTATTTTAGTTAATGGGCAATGGCATCTCCACCACCCAGTTTTGCGAACAATGTGCCATCATTCAGTGTTTGAGCACACTCGTGCAGCCTCTTGTCCAAGTTCATGGTCATAACTTGCCGAAGGTCAGATTCAGGTGATGTCTTTTCACACATAATACATACTTGACCATCATGGCTAGTTCGTCGCTGCTTCACATGCCCTTCATCTGTTTCACTACCACGAGAGTCGGATCGACGTTTCTTGGCACAATCGAGTTTAGTGTTATTAAATAACAACCAACAACTCATGTGGTACTTTGCCTCATTCCTTCTCAGCGTCGCCTCTATACCTCCACCCTCATTCAGTCGAGCTGGGTCTAAAACCAATGGGAGTGCACTGATCTCATTGAATAGAGGTATATTGGTCGCTAGCATAGTATACCCATGATGTTCTGGGACATGATGGGTAGGAGGGGAAGTCAGGGCTTCATTCTTTTTGTCTTTTGGCAAAGACAGCATCTAGTCCAGTCTGTTTGCCTCTTGGCTAGAATTGGATTCACGTCAGACATTTTGATTAAGGCCGAGGGTTTATCCTTTTACCACCTTAATCAACGCACATTCCTGTATGGGATATGACGAGGTTCGGGTGACCTACACCTAGCCCGATCATCCATCCAGTGTCATTTAAGTCCTGTTTGATCTGTACACCATTCGGGTAACTACATGAGCAAGTCATGTATAGTCCCCTTACCCTTGGCTCGGCTCTCCCGCGCTGGCACACCCTGTCAATTCAAGCGTGGCTATCTAACTAAATCTCGGAACTACAAACTACTGTTTACTAGCTACTGGATTTGGGGCTGTTGGACAGCATTTGGGACACTAAACTATACTACAACTACAAGTCTATTACTACAGCATTAGTAAAGCTAGATCAGCTGACACTGAACCCCATGCTGAGTTACACAGCAGTGACGTCACCAGTGTGCCCTGGTTGTGCGCTGACATCACTCTATTATAATTATGCTAAGGTTTCCTCCACCCTGTAAAATGCAATCTGACAAAATAAGTAATAATTCTAATGAAATCCATTATCTTTATGACCTATTTGCCGACTTATAGTATTTCTATGTTTATTCATTGATGAGATTTTTAAAGTTTTACGACGGCCATCTTGGACGCCATCTTTGTTGTGACAGGTAATTTTGCAATATATGACAAGCAAGTGAACATTTATGCAATAAATCAGAAATAAAAGTATTTTACCACTAAATTTTGTGAAATGATAAATGATTATTACCAGCTTGATTTTTCTGGAGATACGGCTTAGCAGCCATCTTGAAAATGGCAGCCATTTTAATTTTCGGCAGGAGCAATATTTTTGCATAAAGAGTGATCCTTGGAGACGAGAGATCATTTATGTTAAATTTCATGCTTGCATCATAAGATATTCTGATGAAAATAAAAAAATATCTTCAGCACAGTTCCTGAAATATTTGGATTGAAAGATTTCATGGCGGCCATCTTGGATGCCATCTTTGCTTTGACCATTTCATTATGTACTGGAGCCCAGAGAACATTCCTATTAGATTCTTTGACCCCTAAAACCTAAGTATACGCTCAAAATATTGTCTTTAATCCAAATACTTCCTTTAGGAATAATACTTTTCAATATGGATGGCGGCCATCGAGGAAAATGGTCGCCATCTTGATTTTTTTTCGTGGCCAGCGCCATTTTTTAACACAGTAGACCAAGGAGAGTATTTGTGCCAAATTTCATGCTTGCAACACAAACCAAAGTATTCTCGGGGTATTTTGCAGTGATCTGCTGCACTAACTCGAGACGATAACATATTGTTACGGCTGTGGAAATTCGCAGAGCACCATATAGGTCCTTAGTTCAGTTGTGCCGATAAGTCTGTGTTCAGTTAGATTTCCCCACCATTGTCAAAAGGGATTGATTCGTGTCACCCGGGCTGTGATCTTTGAGTTAGCCGTTTTTCTTTCACTATCGTTATTTTGGACCAACCACAACGCCAACCACCAACCACCTTCTCCGCAATGCCAACCACATACCACCTTCTCCACCATGCTAACCACCAACCACCTTCCCCACCACGCCAACCACCAACCACCTTCTCCACCACGCCAACCACCAACCACCTTCTCCACCACGCCAACCACCTTTTCCACCACGCCAACCACCAACCACCCTCTCCACAACAACATCTCCTCACCATCTCCTAATCCACATCTCCCCCAATAGATCAACACGAACACCATCGCCTCACCTTCAGCTCCGAAACGACGCCACCTTGGCGCCAGCCACGGCGAGTCCACATCGAACGGCATCGCTGCAGGCAGACGCGGGGGTTTCCTCACCGCGCAAGTCGGTGATTTTGCGCACGTCTACTCGCCGCGCAGGGTCGCTGTCTTTGCACACGTCCGCTCTGTGCGAGCTTTGTCCGAGAATCAGATCAGGAGATCGAGAGGGATGGGGGCAGCAGGGGGGGGAGGGGTCAGAGATCAGAGGTGAGGGATCAAAGGCCAAACCTCGTCTCCCAGGCCCTATAAAAGGGCGAGCGGAGCGCTAAGCACGGAGAGTCTGTGGAGTGTCTGTCGGGGTTCGGAGCGCCCGGAGCCTGGAGCCTGCAGTTGGTGGAGAAGCCGAGGAGAGCGGAGGAGACGTGAGCAGGGAGCACAACCAAGTCTGCTGTGCCACGTGGAGCTGCATGTTCGTGTGCGGGACGTGGAGAGAGCCGGAGAGAGCTCGCCAACCAGCACCGAACGGTCTGAGGTGATCGGGCTTCGGAACAGTCCGAGCATCACTGAGGGATGGACGGGTTCTTAAAGAGAGCATCAACTCTGAAAGAGCAAAGACCTGTTCATTCCTCTCAGGCGTTGCCGGCTGGGGCTCAAATCACCAGGCCACGGCCGAGCCACGGTTACGCTAGCTGCCGTGGGGACGGGACATCGCGGGCCGCCCCAGTGAGTCACCACCAGGACAAGGTAACCAGCCCGGCCTCTTAGAGCTCCTTCGATCCTCAAAGCTCCATGTGAGAAAGACCCCGAGAGGTCCAGTCTACCCTCTTGCCTTTGATGGGGGTTCTTTTTCCTTGTTTCTTTGTGTGAGAGATGTGGTGCCAAGTCCGATAAGTAGAACTGATAAGTGTGTAAAGAATAAATAAACGGTCGTAGCTCCTTTACATTGCTTTTGTTTGGCTGTATAATTGCATGCGTGCTCCCCCCATTCATTGCATGACTGCATCACTGTATACGTGTGGAAATAAATGTGCTTCTTTAAATGTGAACCTGTTCGTTGCGTCCTCTTCCCTTAATTAAGCTGCCATCTTGCACTCGGGATATCGTTGGTTTTTAAATATCCGGTAAAGTGATCGGGGTCCAACGGGACTGCGCGATAACACCCCGCTCGGTTATCCCAAAACGGAGCGAGCTGCATTAAGCGGCTCGTGTCCCAGCGGCCCCGTTGAGGTACAATCTCTCGATAATCTACCCGCGCAAATAATTAGGTAAATCGAAGATTTGGCGATCGGACCCTGTAGCGTGCGGGTGGAGTACGGACAAGGTTGTGGTGTGGTGAAGAACACACCCGTGGCTGGTTTTCGGCATTGATCCGGAAAGCCGCGACTGAATTGTTCGTCCGGTGGGTGTACGGCCGCTAACGCGGTCGTTCGCACGCCGGCGGGCGAGAATTCGTAACAATATCATCATTTCAGGGACCCATCCTGATAACGAAAGACACGGGGGAGTTCATAGAAAACGATACCATGTGCAGTGTTGCTTCAATTGTAATCGCTTTGTTAATATTTCTCTTATTGTTTAACGGCCACATTATTCCCACGTTATTGGTGGGTTGGCTGGGGTAGCTCGGCCCAAGCCTTTCGCAAACCGGCTGACCAAGCCTGACGTTCACCTGGGGTTAAGGCAGGAATTTGTAATTTGGTTAGGCTGATAGCTGACCTACTCTTCGTGAAGGACACAGTGGGATCTTTAAAGTCCACCAATTAATGCTGGCAGACGTGACGCAAATTTAACATCCATCCGAGAAATGGCACACGTCGATGAATCACCCTGCCTGTGAAACACCGGTATGACAGTTGTGTTGGGATTCGAACCCAGGCTACACAACTTTACTTGGAGGAGAGTGTGCACAGCTTCAAGTTATCCTGCCAGCCCCCGTGTTAATAATTATCATGATGCCATTATCATCGGGCGGAATTGACCGATTAATTTTGTTGTGAGAATAATTTCGATGAAAAATCTAACTTGGATGACATAGAGGCGAGAATCTGGATTGGAGGAAGATATATCAACAACAAAAAAGGTATGCTGATGATACCACTCTGTTGGCATGAAGTAAAGATGGCTTGATGAAACTGCTGCACAGACAGTGAAGAAGTAAAGGAAAGCGACGACTTAACATAACTGGATAACTGGTTATAATAGCACCACAAGGTGTGTGTGGCCCAGCAACTGTTCGCCGATACACTGCCCAAACGCAAGAGTGTCAAATTTTCCCCAAATCCCCCTCTGGCGAGTATTAGACAATGCTAACGTAACTTAGGAATATGGTTATGCATCAAATAAAGGTCACATTTGGGCCATAAGATGGCAATATCACACATGAAACCATGGCCGGGAGAAATCACACATGAGGCACCGATATAGGATATAAACAATCCACATACGGTCCACATGTAATCTGATGATGGCTCTAGAAATCTGGCAGGTAATGGGATTCATCATACATGCGTAAAGACTCATTTAAGCAGCTTTGTTAGCTGAAGATCGTTGCCGCTTACTTGGAGGCCGAGCAAGTCGAGATTAGATATAATTAATGACAATGTATCGTGGTCAAAAGTCACAGACAGATAGACAGACACCATCTTGGATGGTGTCTGTCTATCTGTTTTTAGTACGATAATGATTTTAGTGTGCGTGTTAGTCTGGCCCGGGTGTTAGTCCGTGACCCAGTGCAATCGGAATTATCCCAGGTATATAAACACGATCTATCATGAATGCACATAAGCAGTACGCATGTTTTTGCTTGATCTATGTACATCGGGTTATTTAAAATATCACAAAAGCTCGGGGACATGTATTGCAAAACAATTCTTGCTCTTGTTTAAATTGAAGTACTGCAAAACTGGAGGTTATTGGAAGTATGATGAAGATGATTTGTGTCCTCGTGTTCAAGTGCATAAATTGAAATAAAATAAAGATTGTAAAAGGCGTAAATATAAATAAATTCCGGTTTTACCACTTTTTTCCCCGCAGTGCCTATTACACCAACCCATCTAACACATTACATTAGTTATTCATGCCTGTTCTTTGTGTCCTTTATAACATCCTTTAAAACAAACTTTCTTACTCTGTGCATTTGCAATCGGGATTAATTCGGAGACAAAGTACGGCAAAACAAAAGAGTTGGAAAGGGTGGGGGTGGGGGGATGGGGGTTCTTCACATTCATATTCCGATTTGTGTTCAAAATTCAACATTCAATTAAAAAAAACTGTTCCTTGATCGTAAACTGAAAAGACGGACGGATGGACAGACGTGAACCATTTGCTTAATCCTGCTTTTCGCTTGGCGTGCGTGCGGTAAAAATAACAAAAAAAAAACCCATCAGATTTCTGAAAGAAACTACAGTAGTGAGTGGGATCCCCTCGGCCCTATCCACCGTCCCCATGAGTGAAACGCCATGTCTGCGTACGTACTTTGTGGATATACAAGTGAGGTCTGGGACAGTATGGATGCGTTATGCAAAATGCATTATCACCCCCTCCGGGTTTCCCCTGTCCTTTATCAACACCAGTTCACGCCACCATTGTTCAGGATGGTGTTGAGCTACTTGTGAGAGAAGTTTGAAAAAGCCCTGGAGCAAACAGGGCTACAAAAGGGAGCCGTGTGGCTTCGTGTGCCGAGTTGATTCAATGGAAAAAAATTGTCAGGAGGAAAAGAAGAGAGTGACCGGTGTGAGTTGATCCAGAAGGGTTGAATAACTGCATTCAGTGGGAGAAAGACTTTCAAGTCAAAACTAGTCATTGAAAGACTAGTGATTGAAAGACTAGTCATTTCATGGTGTGAATCTTGGGTCCGGAGCAGTGCCAGCTCAGCAGCCAATATGAACGAGCTACAAAAATTTGCTTGCATGGATGCCATCATGGACGCGGTTGAAAGAGTTCATCATTCGCTTTGTCTGCTACATGCCACAAGGCACAGTACCATTCTTTTCTTCATCTCATTTCCAAATTGTTATTTTCACCCCAACTTCAGGTTTATTTCTTCTTCTTTTTTTTTTTCCTGCCATTCCATCCATAACCCACATCTGAACAGCCCAATTGCTAGAGGACGAATTGTGAGAAAATTGTTAAGTACGTGCTCTGTGTTTGTCGTCCCATCGAAGCCCGTTGCGATTTCATTTCCTCTTTAAATAAATTTAATGACAAACAACACAATCATTTTTTGCACAACTATTGTTCTCATTTTCATCGTCAGGAAATTGTTGAATATCTGCGTGGGGGCATTCTCTGTTCCGTCATGAGAGTTAGCATTCTCAATAACCATTGAATTAATGTGAGAACAAGGTGAACACCAATGGTTTAATTTGGAAAATCACCGTCTGTTATCCTAGGGCAAAGTCCGATGTGTGCGTGGTGGTCATTGACTCCAACTATTTTTTAGCTCACCTGAACTTTAGTCATATCAGGTGAGCTTATGCGATCGAGCAGTGTCTTTTGTTGAGTGAGTGAGTCAGTCCATGAACACTTCAGTCATTATCGCTTGAACCAAACACACCATTTTGATGAAACTTGGCCACAAGGTTCATATCTTTTTTTGTATACATTGTCGAGGCTCATATGAGAGCCAACACACAGAACGTACAACAAGGGGAGCAGGAGACGGGGGGGGGGGGGGGGGGGGGGGAAGGAAGTAAAAAAAAGTGTGGAACAGAGACATGAGATCTGTGGAAGGGAGAGGGATGGGGCGGGGTACACGGGTAAACAAGATGGACACTACAGGGACTTTCAGGTCCTTAAACAACAGGGACTTTCAGGAAGGAAAGCAGGGAATTTGAAGGAGGTAGAAAAGATAATGGTTTTGGATGAGGGAAGATAGGAGATGATGGTGAACAGCTGTTTTGAATACCTGGAGGGAAGAGTGGGATTGAAGAGAATGTGGGAGTGTATTCCAAAGGGGGGCAAAAGAGAGGAATGAAAGAGTGAAGGAGAGCAGTGATTCTTGATTTTGGCAGTTATACTAGATGGGGGTTGCTGGCGGACCTTGAGTGCCCTGCAGAAATATGGGGGGCGGGAGGGGCGAGGCAGAAGAGGAGACAGTAGAAGACAAAAAGACCACCCCTACTGCCTGCAGTGAGAGACCCAAAGACAGCCTCATCGAGGGATATACCAATAATCCTAAATGCCTTGGTTTCCACAGCGTGAAGCCGAGAAAGGTGAGAGGCGGGAGTACCAGCCCAAAGAGGAGAGCAGTACTCCATCAGGCTGTGGACAAAAGCTTTGTCTGTGGTCAGGAGCTCAGGTGGGCCGAGGAAGGACTTTATACGACAGAGGATGCCCAGTCGGTGAATGGCTATGGAGATAAGACCAGCTTGGAAATGTGGCTTTCCCAGGAAAGATTATGGCAGATAGTGAGAATCAGAAGCTTCAATTGAAGGATTTCTTCAAGAGGATTGTTGAGAAAGGTAGATGGGGGGGGGGGGGTTCCCGATGGTTCTGTTGGAGAGACAGTGACAGTGTGACATTTGTCAGGACTGAAAGCCATGTTCCCCGTGTTGGACGAGCTTGTGATTTCATCCAGATCTACAGAGAGTTAAGAAGCTGCTGCTTGCCGGTCTGAGTGATGACAGATGGTACGGCAGAGGGTGGAGTCATCAGCAAAGAGAAAAAGAGGATTTTCCAGAGTCAGAGCCTAACGGATATCTCATGCCTAACGAAGGTATATCGACTGCATCAAAATCTGCACTCATTCAGGGGTTCTATCGGTTTGTTTGTTTGTTTTGACCCCACCTCCAAATCGGTATTTGCTTTCTTCGCCAGAACTACACACACACACACACACACACACACACACACACACACACACACACACACACACACACACACACACACACACACACACACACACACACACACACACACACAAAATTTCGATGAAACTCGACCATTACCTTCATCCCCCTTAATGTACCAAAGTGTATCAACCGCATCAAAATCTCTGCTCATGAAGAGGTTCTATGGGGAGGAGTGGGGGGGGGGTGTCCCCTACCCCCAAAATATGTATTTGCCCCCTTTCAATATTTTCACCTTGTGTTGCCTTATCGCCTGGAATTAAATTTCATTAAATCGGACTTTTTTTCCACATCGTAACCCACAACTTCCAAGTGAAAAACAAATTCTACAAATCTCACAAAATTAATGAAAATACAGAACTAGAATATCTTGGTTGGGTAAGTGTCCAACTCCCCAAGTTGATACTTGGTGGAAGCAGCTTTAACAGCAATTACAGCTGTGAGTCTGTTGAGATAGGTCTCTACCAACCTTACACACCTTGATTGGGCATTTTTTGCCCATGCTTCTGGACAAAACTGTTCAAGCTCTGTCAAGTTGAATGGGGAGCGTTTATGGACAGACATCTTCAAGTCAGGCCACAGATTGTCGATTGGATTTTGGTCGGGGCTCTGACTGGACCACCCATGGACATGTATCTTTTTGTTCCTCAGCCATTCCAGTGTAGCATTGGCTGTGTGCTTCGGGTCGTTATCATGCTGAAAATGAACTTCCGTCCCAATTTCAGCTTTCTTGTAGAGGGCACCAGGTTTTCCTCTCAGATTTTTCTGTATTTTTCTCCATCCATTTTCCCTTCTATCCTGACAAGTGCCTCAGTCCCTGCTGTTGAGAAACGTCCCAATAACATGGTGCTGCCACCACCATGCTTCACAGTAGGGGTGGTGTTCTTTGGGTGATGTGCTGTGTTGGGTTTGCACCAAACGTAACATTTTGCATTTAGTCCAAAAAGTTCTATTTTGATTTCCTCAGACCACAAAAGTTTTTGCCACATGGCTTCAGAATCTCAGGAGTGGTATTTTGCATATCTCAAATAGGACTCAAGGTGGGATTTTTTGAGTAATGGCTTCCTTCTTGCCACCCGACTATAGAGACGAGAGTTGTGGAGTGCTCGGGATATTGTTGTCACATGCACACAGTGATCAGTCTTTGCCATAAAAGCATGTAGCTCTTTCAAAGTTGCCATTGGCATCTTGTTGGTCTCTCTGATCAGTCTCCTCCTTGCTTGGTCATCCAGTTTGGAGGGACGGCTTGATCTAGGCAGGGTGTTGGTGGTGCCATAAGCCTTCCACTTCATGATTGTCTTGACTGTGCACCAAGGGTTGATGTTGATGTTGATGTTGATGTTGTTGATGATATTCATTAATTGTATATCATATTTGCTGGCCGGTCTTCATTTTCTGCATTGATCTGTAAACGTGTCTCCTGCCTGAGTTTTGTATTTAATGAACTCGTATTTTGGAACTCACACATGCCTGCTCTGCTCTATCCGCCTCTCGTGCATCACTCATTTTGGAATAATTGGCTTCTCCCCGAGGGATAAAAATGAGACTAAATTCCCCCAATAACCAGCGTGGAGGTAGCCCTCACACTCAGAATAAGTTCGCTCGCCTCCAAAATGGAATATTAAGCAGGCCACTCACGATATGCTGTTGCTTCGGTGTTTTACAGTTCCTCGCTCGTCTCGTTATTAACAGTCAGGATGGGGGCAATAAAAAGGACCATACATGTACGTGTGTTGTTAGTTCTTATCTCCATATGCAGGATTCAGAAGGTGGAACAGAGCCCTCCCATGACTCCAAGTATCCATCTTCGTGTGCGCATACGTGTGAAAGGGTGTGCGCACAATGCTGTTGTTGGAGAGTGTGTGTGTGTGTGTGTGTGTGTGTGTGTGTGTGTGTGTGTGTATGTGTGTGTGTGTATGTGTGTGTGTGTGTGTGTGTGTGTGTGTGTGTGTGTGTGTGTGTGTGTATGTGTGTGTGTGTATGTGTGTGTGTGTGTGTGTATATAAATATATACTTACATACACACTGTATATGTTGACTCAGCCTGTCATCCTCCCGAGGTCGGTGAATTGAGTGCCAGCGTATTGGGGGTCATAACCATTTGGGGTAACCTGCGTCGGAGTGGCGACCCGTGCAGGACTGTAATCCTTACCCATGAAACTGCCCTGCTATGCGCTTTCACGGTGCGAAAGGAATGGTATCATAAATTATGTTTGCTGATCATAATCCGCACATATTGCATCCTTGTCTCCCTCCATTTTCACATATTAGCACAACCCCCTCATCCCCGACTCCCTCAATCATACTTCACAAATAGAAGGCACCTTATGAAGCTTTTGAAATATTTTTTAAACAATATAGAGACCCATATGGAACCAAGCGGAGTCGTCAATGGTGAAATAATGTTGATGGCGGTTGAATTGGACGAAGTGGAAGGAGGAAGTGGTGGAAGCGGTTACATCTGCCGGTTTTTTTTTCAAAGCTTTTTTTTTTTCAATCCTTAATTATTGCAGTGGATGCTCTAACTTCCAATGCGTACTTTACAGTAGGTTTTGGAACGGGGGTGAGGGCCAACGATGGGTTCTTCAGACGAATGCGTTTAAAAGACATGGAGAGGACATTTAATACTTCCATCATTTTGGCATACGTAATAAATCTATAGCAGTCCTTTCTTATTGCCCACTCTTCACTGCACCACACCCCGTCCTGTTCTGCTCGTGAAAGTCGCGCAAACGCACGTTCACTTTTTTTCATCCACAACGTTTGGAGGAGGAAAGCAGATTTGATGGATTTATTTATTTATTTATTTTTAAATCTGGAAAAAGCGAGTTGGCCAGGAAGTTAGAATAAAAAAAAAAATAGAATGTTGATTATTTTGACGTAATGCAGTTTACATTTTCATTGTACAAAAGCAGAAAGGAAAACAACTCGGAGAATGGACGCAGCGAGCGAATAAGTGGCCAACAAAACGAAAACAAGCTCGAAGAGACAGAGAGACAGAGAGACAGAGAGACAGAGAGACAGAGAGACAGAGAGACAGAGAGACAGAGAGACAGAGAGAGAGACATAAAACAGGAAAAATGACATCGTTTTTCCAATACATTTCCAAACCATTTTCAAAGGTAACCTGCTCCGCCGCCCTTTGTTCTTGCCATCAAGAAAAAGGCCACATAAAAGGCACGGCGTTGACATCACTCTCAGCAGCCTGCCTGGGGATAATGAGAAGAGACTGGCAGACAATCTGAGGATGCCACGCAAGGGTTGAAGTTTGAACTAGTACCACATGAATGGAAAAGGGGGAGTGGGGGGAATAGAATTCGAGCTCGAGCTGAAGTGCATGCTGGGAAACATGGCTGCCATCTTTAAGCCTCAATGGGGGTATTAAAAACATGCTCACACTTCATCGGTCATCTCGTCGAATGTATCTGCGCATCGTCTGTCCGTTCCTTATTGTACATGACAAAAAAAAAAAGTGTGGAATGATTCTGGTGGCCGTGAGGTGAGAGAAACACTTTGCCCATCGGTTGTTCCAGCAAAGGGGGCTTCCAATGTCGAGGGACGTGAATTCCTCGCCAAACTGCCTTCGTCTCCAGCTTTATAAAGGACAGAAAACACAGACATGAAAACAGTCTCAAATGATGAGGGCGGGTGGTTTTCAGTGAAGCTTCTCCTTGACATGATGCCGAGATGCTGGTAAACTGTCGCTTGCATTCACTCACTTTTAGGGAAAAATTCATTCATCAAGATCCCACAATATTGTCTCTGGCGAGGCTCCATGATGATGAGGTACGCCACATCAATACCTGTAGCGAGTAAGGTGAGTCCGCCATGACCCCGCGATGGCAATGACTAGACCCTTGGTGTTCCAATACACCTCATGTGTCTTCATCGTTTCAGATCAGGTGCGAGAATTCATGTTAAGCATTGTCTCCGATGATCACTTCTCAAAACCAGAGCAGAATTATCGTGCTTCATCCATAGGCACGGTCGAAGTCATCGTCCGAGTGATGCATGGTTAAGTCTTCCCCGAAGGCAAGGTCATGGTGCACATTTATATCCTGAGGTTCCAAATGTCGCTTCTTTGTCTTTTGAGGTTTGATGTGTGAACGGATTGGTGGATTAAAAAATGAAGAATGATGTTTTCAGGCCATTGGTATTCCAAACCTCCCCAAGCAAAACCACAACCTGTAAACTACCCCTTCCCTCCACCAAGCACCAAACTTGGCAATCATTCCATCGCACAACAAATCAGGTGAAAGGTCATTCTCGAATTGGTTTAACCATTGCTACTCTGCCACAGTCCACCATGAGAATCGAATATGGGAATTCCATACAAGCTTGTGCGACCGATGCCAAAGCACCCGGCTCATCTAGCTTGGCCATCAATCAACCAAAAGAGATCTTCACCTGTGCTTTGTCTGGCAAAGTCACCTGCCCGTCTGAAAGCGGTGCCTTTCGTTCCATGGTACAATTTCCTGCAATTTCTGTGAATCTTCATTCCCCGACTGTTACATTTGAATTAGAATCCACAATGCAAGACTCGGTGGTGTAATGGTTGGAGCCAATGGCGTATGGGGGATCAGAGGGTGCAAATGCCCCCCCCCCCCAAAGCTAGCATAGCTTTTATAATTTGGGAATAAAAATGTCAGGGTGACAAAATATTGTGAGATGATAAAATATTGTGAGATGACAGAAAGATGACAGCCCGTGATGTAAAAACTCACGTGAAGTTTCATATATTTGACTATTTTTGTCATCATCAGGGTAAACAAGCCGTACGCTGGGCCTTGGAACATCTCAAGATCTGATCAGAAGGATTCTTAATGACTTGCTGATCAGCTGTTCATGTTGCCAGATTATGTCTCCGGAAGGTCGTATTCCTTCTGTGGAAACCGTCCGTGACTCTGGGACTTCATGAGGAGGTATGTTCTCATCGGCCTTGTTTTTTTTTTTTTGGTATGCACCGTCGAGGCTCATATGAGAGCTAACACACAACACGTACAACAAGGGGAGCAGAAGACAAGAGGGGCGGGAGAGAGAAGGACAAAACGGTGTGGAACAGGGACATGAAGAGATCTGTGGAAGGGAGAGGGTTGGGGCAGGGTACACAGGGGAAACAAGCTGGACACAACAAGGACTTTCAGGACCTTACATGACAGGGACTTTCAGGAAGGAAAGCAGGGAATTTGAAGGAGGTGGGTTTAGGGTGGATTAGGGGGAAGAAAAGATCAAGGTTTTGGATGGAGGAAGATAAGAGATGGAGGTGAACAGGTGTTTTGAAAACCTGGAGGGAAGAGTGGGATTGAAGAGAGTATGGGAATTTGTTCCAGAGGTGGGGGAAAAGAGGAATGAAAGAGTGAAGGTGAGCAGTGATTCGTGATTATGGTAGTTTTACCAGAAGGGGTTTGCTGGTGGAATGTGAGCACCCTGCGAAAATATAAGGTGGGGGGGGGGTTCATGTAGGAGGGGGGAGGTGAGGCCAGAGATGATATGGTACAAGACAGAAAGACCACTGACCTGCCTGCGGTGAGAAAGTGAGACACCCAAGACTCAGCCTCATTGTGGGAGATAATCATCCAAAATGCCTTGGTTTCCACAGCATGAAGCCGAGAAAGGTGAGAGGCAGGAGCACCAGCCCAGAGGGGAGAGCAGTACTCCATCCAGCTGTGGGTGAAAGCTTTGTATGTGGCCAGGAGCTCAGGTGTGCCAAGGAAGGACTTTGCACGATGGAGGATTCCCAGTCGGCAACTGGCTTTGGAGGCCAGGTTGGAAAAGTGGCTTTCCCAGGAAAGATCATGGCAGATAGTGAACACCCAGAAGCTTGAATGAAAGGAAGCTTGAATAACAAATTAATTATTTTATGATTATTTATATATTTTAATTACGCAATTAATCAATACATTATTGTGCACCACACCTTTCCAATTCCGTCTCCATGTGCTGCACGGCGGCATCGCCAGACGGTATAAGCACCCCGGCAATGCCGCTCGCTGGAGGATATGTTATTTATTTGTTTATTTGGCATGGGGGCAGTGTCCATTGAATGTACCTCGACTTGTTTTCCTCTTTTTTGTACACAAAGTCGAGGCTCGTGGAAGTGCGAGAACACCAAACGGATCAGGACGTAACGGACAAAAACAGGATGCAAAACATTCGTGTATGGAGAAAAAAAAAACTGGGAAATGAAGAGGGATACGAGTGGGGTTAACGAGGGTGGAAAAAGATAATGGTTTTGTATTGGGGATGATCTGAGATGGGGGTGAACAGGTGTCATAAAAACCCTGGAGGGAAGAATGAGATTGAAGAGAATGTGGAAGTTGATTCCACAGATGGGGAAGAGGAGTGCTTGGGAACGGGGTCATTTGCGGAAGAAGAGATCATGAGCATGGACGGGGGATGACCCTCGATCGTGGTGAACAGCTGTTCTGAAGCCATGGAGGGAAGAATGGGACTGAACAGAGTGGGAATGTTGGTTCCACAGTTAAGAGAAAAGAGGAACAAATGAGTGAAGCTGAGCAGTGAGCCTGGAAAGCTTTGCTTCCTCCCTTCCCTACATACATGACCGTATTTGGCGAGAAAGGAAGTCTTGAGAGAAATTTAATTTGCATCTATAGCAGAGCCAAACATGGGCTCCACTTATGATGTTTAAATGGACACTTTTGGGGTGAGAGAATGTGTTTGAGCACAGAGATTGTAACAGAAGCAAAGACCAAAACTAGTTGGAAAGAATGAAAAACGGGTTGGAGGCCTTTTCTCGGTCGAGCACACAATTTAACGAAACCACCCGAAGCACACAGAATGAAGATCAAGTCCAGGCTGAGACCAATGATTCATATAATGCAATCTTGAGTCGGGAAGGACAAAAACATCAGCAGACATCAGTGCACTTGGACACGAATTGCAAGGACATTAGAAGACGATGAACCAACACATGGTATAGATAATTTGAACATTGCTCACTGCTTCTGTCAGGGGGTTCATATTGGGACGAGAACAGGCCAATCGAGAGTGAGAATAAGAGATAAAATATTCCAGAACTTTTTTTTTTGTAAAACAAATAAACAAAACAAGCCAAAATTCATACAAATGGGCACGATCATCGGACAAAGCGGTGCAACTTGTAGTTCTTCTGCACGACAGTCATCCTGGGTAAAAGTGGCGCTACCTCGTATGTGCCAAGGTGTTGCATCCACCAAGAGATATTCAACAAGGTGTCATTTTCACATAAACAATACTCGTATCAGTATCTTTAAAGACGCATGAAAAAGCATCCAAATGGAAAACGGAGTGGCCTTACGTCATGGGCACTTCCTTTACCGGACACAAGTTTGAGTCTCATGGAATATTTGTCCATCTGAACATTTAGCCACTGTAGAAAAAAATATATTTGCTTTCAGACATAGTCCCCCTCTGGTTTAGAGCTTAACAAAATAAATAAGTTCATTATGTCCTCTTCCTGGTTCAGATTGACAACGCGAGTGAACTTTGATAGAGCCTCCTCAAGAATTCATCTTTTCTTCTTGCTTCAGACTTTGATATCCCTGTTTCTCAATGATCAGCTCACTGCAGTCTTCGGAAAGTCATTCCGATGAAAGGCTTCTGTTTGCTAAGTGATTTCATCAGGAAAGAAAAAACACAAACATTCATTCCAAAGAGAACTGCAATGTTTTCACGACTCTCCCCCCCCCCACCCTCACCACCCCTCACCACCCCCATCCGCACACACAACCCACCACTGCTACAACCTCCCTCCACCTCGATTGGAAATTAAAAACACGAAAACACACAAAGCAGTGTGATCCGCATGCCGGATAGAATGTTCACAGTTTTCAAAATAATTTTGAATTTTTTTTTTTTTGCGAAACGTTTGTGTGAAAAAAAAAAGGTTTAATAATTAATTATTGTTATTTTTTTCTAAAATGGATGTGTTTGGGAGAACCGTTCGCGTTATCAGAAATTATTCTCAATATGATGTGCAAGTCGAGAGATACACAAACTTTATGACCTCCGCCACCGAAGGTGAAGGAGGTTATGTTTTCACCCCTTTCTGTCTGTCTGTCTGTCTGTCTGTCTGTCTATTTGTTTGTGTACAAGATATCTCAAAAAGTTGTGGACGGATTCAGACAAAACTTGTGTTACGATTTTGGTGAAGATCAGAATTCAGATCTGGATACGAGAATTATTTAATTTTTCAAGTGATTCTTCACCATTGAGAGATGGGGCCAAAAACTATGTACAACAAGATATTTCAAGCAGTTATAGACGGATAATGACAAAACTACATGTAGTGGGGCAACTTAGCATAACAATTGTGCATTTTGTGAGGAAAGCACCAAATTTTGCACACTAGTTGTCCAACATATTATGAACAGATTTGGATATTGAGCCATCTCAAATTTTTTGATGGCAGTGGAAAATGGCTGCCACAGCCATGAGCGGCTGAATTTGTCTGTCAAATCGTTTTTTGTCAAATATTTGTTTTTAACCATAAAGTTACATTTTAAAATAAAACTCTTCACCGATTCATCGAGTTGTATTTCATGCTATTTTTGGTCGATTGGATTAAAACACCAAAAAGGCCACCGCTCGTGTCAGACTGAGTCACACAAAAAATTCCCCATAAATGGAAAGCTCGGTGGGTGCGGTGGTCTCGGGACATGTCTCATGATACTGTGGCATTGGATGAAATTCCATGTCTTTCACTGGACTTAACGAGCCTATTTAGGGCGACTTGCAGGGCGAAGACCCGTCTCAAACGGTCCATTCTTTTCTGTTCCACGAACTGCCTATTCATTTTGGCCATATTAACCTTCACTTAATGTCTGCACAAGCTCTTTATGAGCCCTCGATGCTAAAAAAAAGCTCTACTTTATTGCAGTCAACGGAACACTAACATTAATTTGTTGTTTTTTTTTTAATTGGAAAGTAACATAGTGGAGTGTGTTGACACGTACAGACATAAAAGCATGCACACGTGATTATGCATGACATCACCGCTTCGGCCTGCTTTTTGGCAAAGGCAACAAGACCACCTAAACTCATAAGACAAGCCTCTGTTTGTATTACGCCAGTCCATAAACAAACGCGTGCACCTCATGTGCAGCCCCTCATCATGCAGCATCACTTGGTTTCAACTCAAAATATGGAAGAAGTTCAGATGCCTGTGCAAACTGCGCCAATAAAATGAAAGCCTCGCAGAGGGATGCTGGCAATGGACCCGGCGTTATGAAACGGTGACTTCATATTCGAGGAATCTGATTGAATCGCCATAAATACAAGCACATGCATGAACGTTTGAGATCTCGCGCGTCAAATTCCTTTCATATGCAAAAGAACGAGTCTTCAATGTCGCTTGCCTCGTTGCTTTCGTGGATGTCTTCATTGTTCTTACAGACACGTACTTATTGTCCTGAATAAAAAAGCCAGGCCTCGTTCAGATTGCCTTACGTCGTGGGAACCGACTGCCCTTAGTAATGAAATCGCTTTCAAGGTAAGAGCTACCATGTGGTGGTCTGCTCTCAAGATACCATCCTGCTTGGATTGATCAATATATATATATATATATATATATATATATATATATATATATATATATATATATATATATATATATATATATATATATATATATATATATATATATATATATGTGCAGAGCTAGATCGACTAAAACGAGCAGGCAGGCTGGGCAACAAGGACTACAATTGGCTTTACTGCAGCAATGGTTCAGCAAACAGACTGCATGGTCTTCCCAAGATCCACAAAGACAATGTCTAGTCCCTCTGAGACCCATCATGTCCTTCGTTAATGCACCATCTTACCGATTTGTCAGGCTTTCTTGCACGTATCATTGGCAGACTTGCAGGAAAGACTGATAAAACGGTTAAGAATAGTGGTGAATTTGTCAAAAGGATAAGAGAGCTTAGAATCTAAGATGATGAGACGATGGCATCTTTCGTTGTGGTTTTCCTTTTCACCAACATCCCAGTCGATCTTGCCGTGAGCGTCACATTCGACTGGTTGATATATTCAAACGATTGGAAAATGGCTTGTCAAAACAGCCAAATAACACCTGACGATATTGCTAGCTTTCCTGGAGATGTGTCTGAACAGCATGACCTTCATCTATGATTGTGCACACTACCGACAGATATTTGGAACAGCTACGGGTTCACCGGTCTCTGCTGTTGTGGCTAATTTGCTGATGGAGGAACTCGAATGAAGGAAATTTGAGTCTCGTGAAAATTGGCTCTCACGGTACGAGAACAGGTTATGTAGATGATACCTTCGCCATTGAACATACAGACATGGTCGACCACTTACTGGGACAACTTGGTCGGGTATTCCCCAGCATTAACTTCACAATTGAAATTGAAAAAGAAAGCAAGTTGGCATTTTTGGATGTGGATGTTCACCGTAAGCCTGACGGCTCCCTAAACACCTTTACAGGAAACTAACCCATACCAGCAGATTACTGGATTTTAACTCCTGCAACCCAATCTCCCACAAACGCAGTGCAGCACAAAGCTTAGCAGCTCAGGCATGGACGGTGTCATCATCCAAAGCAGATACAATTAAAGAAATCAGATTAGTTAGAGGAGTCCTTCTCAAAAATTGATACAACAAGGGAATACTCCCCACATTGGTAGAACCAAAAAGGACAGAACGTAAGGAGCCAAACACACTTGGGCACTGTGTACTGCCATACTACCTGGGCCTTTCTGAAAAAAAAATTGGCAGGATAGTACGTAGCGCATGGATTGGCAGAGCCTACAAGCTTAAGCCTACGCAATATCCTTAATGTCATCTCCAAACTAAAGGACCCAATACCAACTGGTGATAAATCTGGAGTAGTTCACCATTCATCATGCAAAGACTGTGACCAATTCTACATTGGTGAAACTGGAATAAATTTAAAACCAAAGCTAGATGAACATTATCGAGCAATTAGGCTTGGAAAGGTGACCTAGTCAGCCGTAACATGTCATTGCCTGCAATCTGGCCACAAATTAGACTTTGATGGGACCCGTGTCTGAGACACGACATCGAACAAACAACACAGGTTGATTTTGGAAGTGTGGTCAGTGAAGAGCCAGGAGGGTGGCCAAACTGGGGGGAGAGAGTATTTTTTGGGACCATACTCTGTGCAGAGCGTTGGTGCTGCCTAAGCAGTCTCCTTGGCTCCTTGGTACAATCCCAGACGGGTCCCCACTCTGACACAGGATATCAGCAGGCTGGCACTCATTTTGCCGACCTCGGAGGATGACAGGCAGAGTCAACCCCACCTAGTATTAATTCAACAGCCAAGGGAAATTTGAACTCAGGATCCTAGGATCCCAAGCCCACCGCCCTAACCACTGAACCAGCACCAGGCATACACGTGCTCACCGACACACATACTGCACAACACCAGATCACACGTAAGTAATAAAACAAGCTCGAATGAGCTGAGATCCTCGTCCTCTTAATGATGATGTCATAAAACGAATATGAAGTCATTGTAATGTATCACGTTTGCGATAAATTATCTGTGCTAATGCCCGGCTTGATTCCAACAAACAAAATTCAAACAGCTTGCCGAGTTTCGGAGATAATGGTATAGGCGATTTCCATGAGTGGCGATATTATGACGTCACCTTTTTTTCTAGAAAGAATTTCCAAAATCGGAGATGGTTACTGCCTGCGCGTGGGCTTTCTGTATGGACATGGCAAGTTTCATGAAGATCCGATGAAAACTCTGGGTTGTGTAACCAAAAATGTCAAAAAATAAGAATGACGTCATAAAAAATTGATATGACATCATAGTGATGCATCATATGTGCGGCAATTTATCTCTGCTCATGCCCTGTTCAATTCCCACAAACAGAATTCAAAAAGCTTGCCGAGTTTGAGATAATTTTTTCGGCGATTTCCATTAGCAGAGATATTTTGATGTCATAACTTTTTTTCTGGGAGGAATTTTCAAAATTGGAGATGCTTACTGTCTGCGCAGGGTATTTTTACATATATATGCCAAGTTTCAGGAAGTTTCGATGAAAACTGTAGGCTGTGAAACAAATTAAACAAAAAACCAAAAATGTCAAAAAAAATAGGAATGACGTCATAAAAATTGATATGACGTCATAGTGATGTATCATATTTGCAGCAATTCATCTCTGCGAATGCCCTGTTCGATTCCCACAAACAGAATTTAAAAAGCTTGCCGAGTTTGAGATAATTTTTTCAGCGATTTCCATTAGCGAGATATTTTGACGTCATAACTTTTTTTTTCTCGGAGGAATTTTCAAAATCGGAGATGGTTACTGTCTGCACAGGGTATTTGTACATATATATGCCAAGTTTCAGGAAGTTTCGATGAAAACTGTAGGCTGTGAAACAAAAAAGTCCACAAGAAGAAGAAGAAGATGAAGAACAACAACGTGAGTGAGACTTAGAGATGCTCCATGAGGATCTAAAAAAAAGAAAAAAAGACCAGAGCACCCTGCCAATGATGTGATTTGACGTTTATTTTGCTTTTGCAAAATAAAATAAAAAAACTCCTCCATTTGACCTTGAGCACCAGCACGTGACTGGAAATGAGCTGTCATATCAAAATAAAAACCAGACACGTGCCGAAGCTCAGGGTCTATTGTGCCTGAGAAAGCAGGATGTGAAGCTGGTGAAATTAATGTCACTTAAGACTGGGTCGGCTCTTGCCTTTTTTTGCTCAAATTAGCAGAGTCGATCTAGTTTTTACTCTTGGTTGGAGGCACCTCCTTCTTTAATGAATGTGTGTATAGATATATATATATATATATATATATATATATATATATATATATATATATATATATATATATATATATATATATATATATATATATATATATATATATATATATATATATATATATATATATATATATATATACACACACACAAATGTTAGAGAGGTTTCTGTATCTATGAACATGTTCTGGTGACATTGCATAATATACTCTGCATCATATAAGAAAAAAACCAAACATGTAGCATGGATAATGTAATCGTTGAAGGACTGTTGAAGCGTTCATTCCAAGGACCTTTTTGGCACGAGGGATGTGCAGAACACCTGATTGCAAGTTTCCATGTAAAGGAATGCAATTGCCTCATACAATAATCGTTCAGCACGTGCAACTCATACACCCTTAAGATTTTAGATGCGACACGAGGCATTCTGAGCAAATTTGAAAGTCTTTCTGAGACACTATTGTGTGAAGCATCCACAAAACACATTTGTTGCATTCTTTAACAATCGCTTACAATGCCACGTCTGTCAGAAAATGGGAGGAATGAAATAATTGGACACTGACAAGCATGGTCTTACATTATCCATGTTGCAAGGATCTTTAATGTGAGGAGTGGAACTGGTTGTGACCTCAGAAGAGGTTATCAAGCCACTGGATTAACAAGAGATATGCCAAGAAGTGGATGTCCCAGGATAACTACTAACGTGCAGGCCTGATACATATACACGATGCTTCTACGCAACACTTCCGGTTCTTGAGCGACGGTGGCGGTTGTTCTTCAGGGTCTCTGCCGACTTTCTCAAAGATAAGTTTTCTGGTCATTTTTGTCTCGTTTTATACTGTAATTTTGTTATATCTGTGTTCACTGTGTGTTTCTAGTTCGGTCTTGTGTTAAAACTTGTACCAATAGTTGAGTTTTGTCGTTTTCCATATTGGTTTCCCTGAGGCCGACGAGTCTTCCCGTCTATGTGCACGATCATGTTTATTTGTACTTTCTCCTTATTACCATGTTTTTATTTTCACCACTTTTTCCCTCCACCCTCCTTCTACCCCTCCCTACTATACCCTCTGTTTCATGCTGTAAAATAAAAATATAAAAATACAACAACAAAAAAAACCTTTCCCTCCTCACCTTCTACCCCACGTAATCCCGTACCGACTCTTCTTCCTCCTTATTCTACCGATCTACCATCTTCCTTCTACTTTTGCAGACCCACATTCACCATCCACCTTCACGATTTTTACTTCAACCTTTACTTTACCTAATCTTTCAAAAAAAAATTAAAAAAATTCTTTATTATTTTCACTTCTCACCTTCCACCTCCTGTAACCATGTAATTTCTGCACCCCCTCTTCCTCTACCTGTAACTTTCACCAACCTACCATCTTCCTCCCACTTTAGCTGATCCACATTCACCATCCACCTTCACGGTTTTTTTTTTTGTCATTAACCTTTCCTTTATCGATCTCAACTAACCTATCAAAAAAAAAAATAAAAAAATAAAAAAAAAAGTGTCTTCAAATGTTTCCACTTCCTCTTTCACACGTGTGGTTCTCTGTATTGTGTCATAATTCACTTCTTCTTCCTTTTCTAAAGACTTTTCAATTCGACCTTTACTGCCATTGTCTGTTGAAGAAAAAAAAAAAACCACTTTCAAGTTGTGCAGAGTACTACAAACACTCCCAACACCTCACAGGATAAGTGTCAACAACAGTTTGAGGCATTTCCGTGATGCAGGGATCCATTTTTGTCATCCTGTTAAGCATCCAAAACATGCTTGCAGTGGTCAAATCAGCACATCCAATGGACAAGGAGGCAATGAGCAAGTGGTATGTTGAAAGACTAATCCAGGTTTCTCCTTTGAAAGGTATGGTGGCTGTACACCGGGTCTACAGTAAACGCAATGAGTGATACGGCCTAGTCGTTGCCCAGGAAACCGCATATTTTGGACGTGGAACTAATGGGGGATGGTATTGTTGAAATATTTCACACCAACTTGATCCATATCCATGGCAATCGGATGTCAGATCGATACATTAATGGCATCTCACAGCAACATGCCTGCCGTGCAACAGCATGGTCCAGGAATCATCTTTATGCACGATAATGTTCTTGCTTATAGAGCAATTCAAACAAGGACCGTTCTCATCAAGGCTAAAGTTAATGTCATGACAACCTGGTCTGCCATCTCACCAGATTTAAATCCAATTGAAAATCTCCAGGATATCATTTATTGGCACATTCAAACTTCCAAGACATCGACAAACCCTCGATGAGCTGCAACAGGAGCTTATTCGGATGTGGCACGCCATTCGCCAGGCTCAGATTTGAGTGCTCAGACAGTCAATGTGATGACAGTGCAATGCAGAGATTTCTACTGGAGGTGGACATACCTTGTATTGATATTGTTACTTCCGCATTCGATCCCTGTTCAAAAACATTTGCCACAACGCAGCATTATGTGATAAGGTCACAATGAAATGACGTAATTATTCAGCATTTATCTCTGTCAGGGGTTTTCATCTGTGTCCCATGCCACATAAATTACTTGCATCAACACCAATCATGTGCTCAGTTTTTATGGTGGAGAGTGCACAATAGTCTCGGACTAGTTCCTGCTAAACAAGAGTTGTATAAGTTTTTCATAGTACGAGACATGGCTGACAGATATTACAAGACAGCATTTGTGGGCCTAGATCCACCTAACTATGGATTCCTCTTCCACGAGTAATGATGTGGGTCGTTTTTCAAGCCATTAGAGGCTGTCTACTCTTGCAACTTTGGACACGTTAGGAGGAATTATGGACAATGTCATTTTGGTGTGTGAGCTTGAATTATTATGCCCTTGTCTGCCGACTCGCCCGAGCTGATGTGTTTCAACAGCTACATCCAGACAGACGATGATCCAGCAGCTCATATAGTGAATGACCGAGCTGAAGGTTTCAGTATTCCAATCCCTTCACAAACAATAAGATACAAATTATGGCAAAATGAACTCAATGGATGAGGAACTGCCTGGAAAACTTTACTGAGTAGAGGCAAAGAGACAGGAAACTCATTGTAGAGCACCTGACTCTCATCATACCCTCAACGTTTGCCTTCCCAAAATCGAATAGTCTTAATCTACTTACTCAAACTATAAATCTTTGCAGAATTATGATCACTTTTCCCTTAACGTTGTCCGACCTCCACCTTCTCCAGCATATTGGGATCATCTCCTGATAGCAAGAATGACCACACGATGGTCACAGGGTCAGAGAATTAAAAAAAAAAAATCATTACCCACGGCTCAGATTACATTCTCTAATCTGTCTCATTAACCTTGTGCCATCTTCCTCTCCCTCTCTTTTGTTGTAATAAACCTTTTGTTCATACAAAAGCCGGACAGTGGATAATCAGCAGAGGCCTACGGGCCTAATGCGTTTGGCCCACCAGAAAACCAAGATGGCGGCCATGGTGGTTGGAGTCAAGCGACGGATGTGGGTGTGGTTTGGCAGTTGTCTGACCAATGTGTGCATTTAAACCCCCAACAACAACAACAACCTCAGAGGTCTTGTAGACCTGCCACAGGTTTTCGCAGGTAAAAAGTTGTCGAACATTGCACTCCCCCTCGTGGGTTTATCGATAAACTGGTTTAAAAAAAAAAAGTAATCCTGGACTAGATTGAGGGAATCCTCATGTGATCTGCCCTTTCATGATCTTGGACCTGATGTATACCCTATCATGAATAAATAAAAAAATTAATGGCAAATTTAAACACTCGTACCGCACGACTTCTCGACACTGCTTGGTTAAATAAGCCAGTCATTGTGCTGTTCAGTATCAACGTTTTATTGACAAGTTCAAACAGGAACACATCTCAAGTCATACAGCTTGTCACCAACCAAGCGTGATGTCACACCAGCAATCACATGTACAAACGAGTGCTCCATGTCAAATGTCCTTCTGAATTCTTCATGAAGTCGTCTATCCTGCAGCTGTAACCATCGTGTCCACCCTGTGCGTCTTCTCCAACCCCCTTTCCTCATCACTTCGCTCATTTGTCCAAGTCTCCCTTTATTTTGTCCCTCATTCCTCTCTTTCTACCATCCCTTGTGTTCTGCAGTGTCCTAGAATATAGATTCTCCATGAGCCTAGACTTTGTATACAAAAAAAAAGCAAACAAACTCGGGCTGACATACAAGCAGGTTACAGGAATAAAAGAAATCGACTCATACCTGAGGTTTCAACCCAAGTTGAGTGGTGAATAACTTTGCTGGAACAAAAATCTCAAAACGCACACTTCAAAAATAACCATCTGGAAACGATAATCCCATAACGAGCAGAAACAGAACAACACTATCCACTAAAATGTCACAACTGGTTCCCAAATATTGTCAGGGCACCACTTCTCGAAACCAACCTGATATATGACAATACAATCAGCTCATCTTAGCACAACACAGAATGTGAACACCATAGCTGCTGTGACAATGTTATATACGTGATCATGTATGATTCACATGATGGATCATGAGACTTGGCTTAAGATACCAGCACACCAATTCCCAATGAATATAAAACTCGATTGTTGATCACCTTGACCCACAGAAAGCCATTTTTCCTGAAAGTGTAAAGCTTTTAGCAATGTTTTTTTAAAATAGCGAGGAAGGCAAGCGGGTGCGGGGGGGGGGGGAGGATGAAGTGGGATAAAAACATAGAGGAATGGGAAAATGAAGAAGACTACAAGATAAGAACTGGAGAGGAAAAAGATGGCCTTCTACGGATTCTGTGTTTGCCATGAGAAAGTATGTTGTTCCTGGTTGCTTTGTGGAACTAATGTTTATTTTGTGTCATCATGTTGGCAGCAGATGTTTGGCCCTCCACGACATAGGCATATGTTTATATTGCTCCAATCAGCTGAGCGGAACCAGACCGGGAGAAGAGATGAGGTCAGCCTGGACAGCTCGGCCGGTGTTTATGTACCCAGCAGCGAAACGGACTCATTCCATGGACTGACGTCACACATGCATCCATGTTATCGAGACATGCACATCTAAAAAGTTAACACACACAACCACAGCCTTTTTTTTTTGTAATTTCAATAAAACCAGAAGCTGAGCTTAAACAGGTTGATCAATCTCCCAAAAAAATAGAGCAGCAGGTGTTTAGATGAAATTATTATTAAATTATTATCTGGGTCGAATCCGCTGACTTGATCGTGATATGATCTTTGAGGTTGTTCGGTATGGTAAATTTATCCTTGCCTCAATGTTTTCAGATTCTTCCTGCTGAGACTTGATTGTTGTGATTTTTCAGCTGTCAATTAAAAAAAAAAAAAAAAAATTGTTAATGTCTTGCATTTTCAATACTCGAGAAATCTTCACAATAACAGATTAACAATACCTGTTTGAATGTAACTGATGCTGCACACCATCAACAAACAACAGATTTACAGAGGCCTGCAGTAACAGCACAGGGCATCTTGCCTTTCTCGTCCAAACGTAAAAGTGATGACGGATCTCCAAAACGTGTCGATGAACGTCTCTTCAAGCAAACTCTTTGGAACAGGCATTGCGATCGGAAAGGCTACAACACGAAAATATGGTCCAAGGAGCCAATCGAAGTACTGGACGTACAGACCCTTGCAAGTGGCCTCGTCAGCTCAATCCATTTTATGTTTAAGCACAATACAAACACACGAGAATCTTTCTATTTTGCAGTAATGTTGTCCAACCTGGATAATGGGAAATCTTTTTTGGTTTGGGAATCGTTTACCTTGACTTGACGGTGATGACTGATGGATCAGCAGTATTTTTGGCCATCGGTGATCTGCCTACTCCCGATTCGTACCATCAACCCCCTCGTCATCATCACCAAATGTCACTGGTTATAGTGTTCGAGTCTAGGAGGTCAGTGGTTCAAGCCTGAACCTGGTTGAGTCATGTAGCAAAAAATTTTAAATGGTCCTTGCTGCTTCCTTGCTTGATGCTCAGAATTTAAAAAAAAAAAAATAGACCATGCACAAGCAACCATAGGTTGGCAGCCATTGCACAGTCTTGATTGGCTCAATGGCCTCCTCTTGCATCGAAATTCCTCGTCAGGGAGCTCATATTAATGACCAGCGCTAGTCCTGATATGCGAGAACATCAGTTCGTGAGATTGCCCGTGCTACGATTCACTCCGAATAATAAAGCACATCACGTCGGTGATAACGGCTCCCTGATGCGGGGCATTGCCATCGGTGGTTGACAGAAATATCTCAGCCACTGCAAGCCCTTTTGATCCATCTCTTGGCTTCGGAACACAGCAGCTGCTCACATCGTTCATTAGGAGCTTCTCTCATGAACACCTTTCATCCACACCCATGACCTGATTTCCTCTTTTATGAAAAAAATGTAACCTCATCATTCAAAATAATTAATAAAATCAACAAACTGATATAAGGTTTCACATGTTTGCAAAATTAAAGTCATTTGCAGAAGGACTTAAAGCAGCGAGATGTGGTGCAGCACAACGTGAAGTTGTAGAGGTGGACAGAGCAATTGAAACCATAGCTTTAAACAACTGTCTGTGTTCAACATTAACTGAAACGTCGGCGTTACTTCATTCCTCACCTTGCTTGGCATTGGCACACATTTGTGGACCTTCAGATGTTTAAACCTCTCAATTTATCATCAAAAAACCCATTCTTCTGAAAGTACACCTGTAATTTGACAAATATTAATTAAAAGACTTCAAATTTGTTTCCATTGTTGTGTGCCCCATTGTCTTTTACAAAAATTGCTCGAATCGAAACAAAGTTTGCTTTCGTAAAGTGCAAAACGAAACAAAACGTGGAAAGGATCCGTTTTCCTGAAGGGTGATAAAAGCGATACATTGTTACCTGTTAGCTAATGCTCCAGAAAACACACAATGACGCCATTGCCACCAAAACACATCGACATGACTTCCTTCCATGCGTTTCCCAATTCTAACTTGAAACCACAATAAGGATGGGGGGAGGGGAAAAAAATAAATCCCCTTATCAGGATGTAGCAAGATGCTGTTCGAGTTTATCGGAACACACAGACACCGCCACAAAAATAAGGAAATTGATTGCTTTTTTTTTTTTTTTTGGCACCTCATCACAAAACAATGCTGGAATATAATCCGTTTGTGAACGAATACAACGCGAGCGGAGTAAGTCGTTTTCATTCCCAATGATAGTTCACTGTCTGCAAACTGACGCTTCGTTTAACATTGGGATGACATCAATGTGCCATACTCAATAACTTCAAAAAAAAACAAAAAAAACCTTGTGAATTCTTCCAAACAAAAGCACCAATCACAAATACTCAAGGAAATGATGACAATGACTTAAAATGGTTCAAGTATCCGCTCTCCGAGTCTGGTCTGGGAGGTCTGTGGTTCAAAACCTGGTCGAGTCATACCAAAGACTTGAAAAATGGGACGTGTTGCTTCCTTGCTTGATGCTCAGCATTTAAAAGGGTTCGAGTATGAACCAACAACTAGAGGTTGGCAATCATAGTGCATGCTGTGATGGGCCTAATGACCTCCTGTGTGGAGGTAACTTGTAAGGGAACACATATTACAAAACAATAGCAATTTCAACTAGAAAGCATCTCAAACTGCAAAGCCTGTCCCGTCCGCTTTGTACTCAAACTAAACTTGACGAAAACGACGCTTAAAAAATTGGACATTTTATTAACTGTGTTCTCCACAATCTCATAATAAAGGTTTGTTGAAGATTTGATGAAAAAAGCTCAATTAGTAAAAAATGTTACGGCCTCGATACACTGGATCTCAATAGCAAACAAGCATTTTGATTAAAACATTTATGGCTGGTTTACCACTTCACCGATGACGTCATCCTTACAAGAACGTTATTCTCCATTGGGAGTAGTGTCAAATTTTTCCAATGAGGGGTTTCAGATACACTGGTACGTGCCCGTAAAAAAAAAAAATAATAAAAAATATTTTCATTAATTAATATTCAAACCGCGAGCAAGAAACAACAACCACACAGGCCGTTTGTTCGCTCTCGCGTGCCCGTACGTGCGTTGCCCGGAAGTTCGCATGTCGCAGTTATGATTATTCGCAATTTAGTGTTAATGGCCAATTATTCAATTAGCGCCAACGTATTTTGCCTTTTCGCAATGTCGTCGCAAGGAAAAACAAAAAGAGAAGAGAAGAGAGGAACAAAAAAAAAATACTTCCTGGTTCGGAGCACGCAAACTCATTCTGACGTTACCGAAATTTATACACCGTCTAATATGAAAACGATCGTAACTTGGGGCATAGTGTTTATCTATAAATGCGCATAAGAAATCGAGAAATTATTAGAATACACGAAGTCATCACTCTCCGGAAACCCGTACGTTGTAACCTGTAATGGCGAATGCGGCTGAGCTTCCCTTCCCCCATCCGCAACGCCCACGCAACAAAGTGTCTTGTCATTGGTTTGGTAAATAAATGGCCATAACTTGGGAACCACTTGTCCGATTAATATCAAACCTTGAAAAGGCACATCCTCAGGTTCCCAGCAATATACCTGGCAAGTTTCAATCAGATCGGACCAGTGGTTGTCGAGAAACAGTGGTCACAGACACACACACATTGCTGGAATTATAGATAGATAATGTGTTACGATATAAACAGATGTTTGGTACTGCAGAACTTCAATATGGATACAAACAAACACGACATAATAGTGACCAAAGCTTTTAATGCTGCACTCTTCAGGGTAAAAATCGCAGCAAGTGAAGAAGGAAGTGAAGGCGCGTGATTTATACGCAGGTCTCAATAAGGAAGACACTGATTGGTTCAACCGTAATGACATCATGGTTAATCCTAACTCCCATTGGTCGGCTCATCATCTTCACCTCGAGCTCTGATCGTCGATGATTGACGTTTGCCACTGCATCCCGGAGATGGGGGGGAGGGGTTTCCCCTAAGGTCCATTCACCATTTGTTACCGTACTTCCCTTCATCTTTCCATGCTAAAAGGGACACAGAGATCATACAAATTCCTTTTGATGACATAGTATTGGATCGGTGGTAAGGATGAAGGTTGCTTCCAACGTACGTAAATGAAACGAGCTCCGACCTCAGATCAATATCCTGAAAATATCTGCATTGTACTTGTCTGCACAGATAGGGTTGGCAACCAGGTGCTGTGCAATGGCAGACGAAGCAGATACAATGGCCGGTGGTTTCTGGATATTTCTACTTGCCCACACTGGTTGTGTTCTAACCCTCACAAACTTTCTTCGAATCGCCAAGGGGACGTGTTGTTTGATCCGATCAGCCAATCTTAGTGTTGTGCGACCCACGAACCGATCTTCACATCGGCACTTAAACTCATAAATAGCATTGCTGGTTTGTGAGGTGGGTAGCACATCCTTGTTGACTGACGTCAGCAAACCGGGAGAGGTAAAGATTACTCGGGGTTGCACTTCCAGAAACGTGTTGGACACAACATGTTTGATTTGTACTTTAAACCTTCGTGATGATTGCCCCTTCCAGGGCATCCAGCAAATGTGCACAAGTTTCTAAACATGACAAAAGATCGGAAGATTGGTCTGGACAAATGTCCAGTCTATATCAGGATGCCTTGGAAAGGGCATTCGAGCATTCGGATTAACCGTGCCATCATTACAGTTGAACCAATCAGTGTCTACCTTATTGAGGCCTGCGTAAAAAACACGCGCCTTCACTTGCTGCGATTTTTACCCTGAGGAGTGCAGCATGAAAAGCTTCGGTCACCATTATGTCGTGTTTGTTTGCATCCATATTGAATGTATTACGTTTTCTGTTTAGTCCAGGATTGCTGTCATACCACATTTATCATTAAAATATTCTTCACGAGCAAATACCACCCGGCGCTTCGCTGATGGTGATACTAAAGGGGGGAGGGAGAAAAAGAGGGGGGGAGAAGGAGAGAGGGGTAGGGGAGAGTGAAGAGGTCGAGGGGAAAGGAGAGAGGAAGGGTGGGGGAACGGAAGACAGTGTGAGGTGAGACGTGCAGCGGAGCGTTAGTTACGATTCATACCGTCTGATCAAAATTATTCTACATAGAATAACAGTGAAGGTGGAAACAAAATAATGTCTGAAATCCATTTTCTACCAGTCATACTATAAACATGGCCCGGAGACAAACTCCCGTCCAGACAAATACCGCCCGGATGCGTCCAGAGCAAAGCTGCCCAGAGACAAACACTGCTCAGACATGTCTGGCAAGCACTCCAATTTTTTTTTTTTTGTATACCTTATCGAGGCTCGTATGAGAGCTAACACACAACTCACAGAAAGGGGGCATGAGACAAGAGGGGCGGGAGTGGAAGGGACAAAACAGTGGGGAACAGACACATTAGGTGAACTGTGGAAGGGAGAGGGATGGGGATGGGACGGGGAACATGGCGAAGAGAAGATGGACATTACAGGGACTTTCAGGAAGGAAAGCAGTGGAATTGAAGGAAGTGGGCTTGGGTGGATTATCAGGGGTAGAAAAGATCGAGGATTTGGATGGGGGAAGATAAGAGGTGGTGGTGAACAGCTGTTTTGAAAGCCTGGAGGGAAGAATGGGAAAGAATAGAGTGAGGAAGTTTATTCCAAAGGCGGGAAAAAAGAGGAATGAAAGAGTGAAGATGAGCAGTGATTCGTGATTTTGGTAGTTTTACCAGAAGGGGGTTGTTGGCGGACCTTGAGCGCCCTGTGGAAATGTGGTGGGGACAAATCGCAGAGAGAGCAGGTGGGGGGCAAGACTGGAGAGGAGTCGGTAGAAGACAAAGACCACCGACCAACATGCGGTGATTGAGTGAGAGGCCCAAAGACTCAGCTTCATTGCGGGAGATGCCGATGATCCTAAATGCCCTGGTTTCGACAGCATGAAACCGAGAAAGGTGAGAGGCAGGAGCACCAGCCCAGAGGGGAGAGCAGTACTCCATCAGGCTACGGACAAAAGCTTTGTAAGTGGTCAGGAGCTCAAGAGGGCCGAGGAAGGACTTTGCACGACGGAGGATTCCCAGTCGGCGACTGGCTTTTGAGGCGAGGTTGGAAATGTGACTTTCCCAGGAAAGGTCATGGCAGATAGTGAGACCCAGAAGCTTGAAAGAAAAGACTTCTTCCAGAGGATTGTTGAGAAAGTGGATGGGGGGGGGGGGTTCTCAACGGTCCTTTCGAAGAGACATAGTGAGAGTGTGAGATTTGTCCGGATTGAAAGACATGTTCCACGTGTTGGACCAGTTTGTGATTTTATCCAGATCTGCAGTGAGCGAAGAAGCTGCTGCTTGCCGGTCTGAGGGATGACAGATGGTACGGCAGAGGGTGGAGTCATCGGCAAAGAAAAATAGAGGATTTTCCAGAGAGTCGGAGAGATCATTGATGAAAACCTTAAAAAGAACAGGGCCCAGAACGCGACCTTGAGGAACTCCAGCCTGGACAGGAAGAGGGGATGAAAGAACTCCATTTAGGGTCACACGGTGACTGCGACAGGAGAGGAAGTCTGCGAGCCATGAGTGGAGATGGCCTTGAATACCATGGGAAGAGAGTTTGGTGAGTAGTGCAGGGTGCCAGACTGTGTCAAAAGCACGTGATATGTCCAGGGATACGGCTTGGATTTCCTGTCTGGCATTGAGGACCTCCATCCATTGTTGGGAGAGCAGAAGCAGCATATCCAGGGTAGAGTGACCTGGTCTGAAACCAAATTGATGATTGGAAATCAAGCCATTGGAGAAGAGGAAGGATTTCATGTCTGAAGCGATGATGGATTCCATAACTTTGCTGATGATTGGGAGAAGGCTGATTGGTCTGTAGTTACAGGGATCTGTTTTTGCACCTTTTTATGCAGGGCAGTGATGTTAGCAGATTTCCAAGCAGATGGCAGATGACCTTGGGCAAATGAGAGGGTGAATAGAACAGAGAGAGGGTGAGCAAGAGCAGGCTTTGAGGACACGTGGGCTGATGCCGTCTGGACCGGTTGCAGAATCTGAGTCGAGGTTTGACAGCAAGCTCTCCACCTTGTCAGGAGAAAAGAACACAGAGTCCAGGGACAGTTGGTTGCGACTGGTAAAGTGGGTAGAGAAAGTGATGGGTTTAGGACACAAGATTTAGCTGCAAACACCGAGTTTAGACATTCAGCTTTATCATGTGCGGTATCAGCAGTGCGGCCATTTGAGGTAAGGGAGGGGATGGAGGGGGAACATACACCAGAAACAGATTTGATTAAACGCCACCAGGATTTTGAGGAGGGAGAGAGGTTTGAGAGTTCAGACTTGAGATGAGAAAGATGTTGTTTTCTGGCTCTCCTGAGGGTAGATATACACACATGTTCCGAGCTTTGTGGAAGGAACTGAGATTGCCCTCAGTTGGGTTTGCTTTCCATGAAGCAAAGGCAAGTTGTTTCAGGACAACTGCCTCACCACAAGCTTCAGTAAACCAAGAGCGGGAGGAAGGGTAGGACAACTGAACACGAGAGGGGACAAATCTGTGCATGAGGGAGAGCAAGTTTCTTTGAAAGAATTCCCAGGATGAGTTGATGTTTGAGAAAGTAGTGATAGGAGACCAGTCTGTAAGTTTGATGGCTGCTCGCAGACCCTGCCAGTCAACCCAATTATATGGTTGATAAGGAACGGTTGGCCAGGCTGTCGCTGCATCCCATAAACGCATAAAAGATCCCTTTAACTTCAAAAGCAGTCTTCACCGCGCACGCAGCAGTTAAATAAGTAAAATGCATTTATGAAATAAAATTACTTCATCCACAAGAGAGTTGCAGCTTCATGCAGAACAATCCTGGAGACATCGCAAAGTTCAATCACAAATGAAATTAATATTGGAGAAAATGCGCCATTTTGCCTGCTCATCTGTGCACGCGTCACATGGTACAGAGTTCAGAGTCCAGGAAAATGTTATAACTATATTTTAAAACGACCGTTTTTTTTACCAGATTTGCTTTGATTCCTTGTGGAGCACTTCGCAAAACATCCAAAAATATAGACACAGATCTGGCAGATGCTATGGATAGACAATGCCTCTTTGGGACAGGACACGAGGTCGAGCAGTGAATGCATTAAATCGTATAGCTCAATGAAGCTCGTCAATTTTGCTATGTACCAAATTTTTTTTTTGTTCACTCAATATAAATCTCCAAACAGTAGAAAAAGATAAGTTTAATGCTTTGGAAATTTCACATTTTCTTGTGTGTATATATGGAAGAGGGAACATAGTCTTGCTTGCTTAAAAGTAAAGAGCTATGTCGGCTTAGTTATGACTCGTTATTTCTTTAAAATAATCAGATTTCACAACATATTTCGACACTTATTTAGTCCGGACCATATCCGATCCTCAAAACTGAAATAATATTTTGATGATACACTTTAATTAGTCCAGGAGCCAATGATCACCCTGAGCCAATGATGCTACCCGCAACCTTGTGCTGCGTTTGAAGGAGTCGTTTGCTGCTCTGTGCATGAAAGTTTTTGTTGATGAATTAGCATTTCCATTCGTTGAATTGCAGACACAGCCATTTGGATATGATAAGAGTGAAATCATCAGCGGGTAAGGACCAAACAAGGCAATGACGCCTTGTGTTGAGGGTGACGGTTAAAGAGAGCAACAACACGACCACATTCTGAGTGACATCATTGACCTTAAAACAGTATTTTGTGTCGACGTCGCATCGATGCAAGCAGCTGAAGTGCCCGGGGCAACAAGTCTGTTCCATGAGGACTTATCTCAGGCTTCAGGTGGTGTTTGAACCCAATCCAAATTTTACATCAATCACCCGAGTCTCAAAAATGGTATTCTGAGTAAAGGTCGAACAACCAAAGCACAACACCTGACGTGGCATTGATCCAACGGACAATACGACGTGATTCGTGAACACAACGGAATAATCCATTTTCCACTGGAAACAAACCCACACATGTCGTCTCAGAACTTGGGGACAGACAGAGAAAAATGTATTTTTACAAGGAAATTATGCGCAGGAGGAGGCCGTTCGGCCCATCATGCCTGCACCACACCAATACCAGATTTAATTAATCCGTTGATACCCCTTCCCTTCCCTTCGTGTGCAGCCTTTTGCCTGCGACACTGGTACTCATTTCGCTGACCTCGGAAGGATGACAGGGTGAGTCAACCCCGTGGTGTTAATTGAGCAGCAAACGGACCTTGAACTCAGGACTCAAGGATCCGATGCCACCACCCGAACCGCGAAGCCAACACCAGGTTCAAAATATCGTTCATATTTATCTAGTCATCAAACAGCATTGTGTGGAACGTGTGTATGTGTGTGTGTGTGTGTGTGTGTGTGTTTTGGGGTTTTTTTGCACCAGTTAATATGTAGGCAAGAAAATGAAGTCAAAACCGATTATTCAATCCCCACGAGGGTGTCATAGTCACGAAAATGTGGTTCAAATATCATTCACGACAAGGTATAATTATTGTACCTTTCTTTCCACAGAGCAACTGCAGGTTCAGTAGTGGATCGTGCTTTATTTCCTTCAGCCTCTCCAAACAACGTTGCAAAATGTCTCACATTTCCAGCAAACACCCCCCCCACCCCCACAAACAGCATTCGAAAATGTACCATATATTGCCCTCACACCATCAAGGAACACTCCATGATGCACAATATCTCATCCATCCATCCATTGGGACCATACTCTGCACAGAGCATCAGTGCTGCCAAAGCAGTCTCCTGGGCAAGAACCACAAACAACATTCCAAGATGTATCAGATCTCCAGCACCCCCCCCCCCAGCAGCAACATTCCAAGATATACCATATATACAGCACCCCCTCTCACATAACATATCTCCAACCACCTCCCCACACACCCCCATACCCCCCCCACAAGCAACATTCCAAGATGTACCATATATACAGTAACCCTCCCCCCCCAAACATAGCATTCCAAGATGTACCACATTTCCAACCCCCCACTCACAGCATTCCAAGATGTACCACATTTCCAACCCCCCCCACTCACAGCATTCCAAGATGTACCACATTTCCAACCCCCCCCCCCCCACTCACATAGCATTCCAAGATGTACCATATTTCCAACCCCCCCCACTCACATAGCATTCCAAGATGTACCATATTTCCAACCCACCCCCCCCCACATAGCATTCCAAGATGTACCATATTTCCAACCCCCCCCCACATAGCATTCCAAGATGTACCATATTTCCAACCCCCACCCACATAGCATTCCAAGATGTACCATATTTCCAACCCCCCCACATAGCATTCCAAGATGTACCATATTTCCACCCCCCCCCCACACTCACATAGCATTCCAAGATGTACCATATTTCCAACCCCCCCACACTCACATAGCATTCCAAGATGTACCATATTTCCAACCCCCCCCCCCACACTCACATAGCATTCCAAGATGTACCATATTTCCAACCCCCCCCCCACACTCACATAGCATTCCAAGATGTACCATATTTCCAACCCCCCCCACACTCACATAGCATTCCAAGATGTACCATATTTCCAACCCCCCCCCACACTCACATAGCATTCCAAGATGTACCATATTTCCAACCCCCCCCCACACTCACATAGCATTCCAAGATGTACCATATTTCCAACCCCCCCCCACATAGCATTCCAAGATGTACCATATTTCCACCCCCCCACACTCACATAGCATTCCAAGATGTACCATATTTCCAACCCCCCCCACACTCACATAGCATTCCAAGATGTACCATATTTCCAACCCCCCCCCTCACATAGCATTCCAAGATGTACCATATTTCCAACCCCCCCCACACTCACATAGCATTCCAAGATGTACCATATTTCCAACCCCCCCCCCCACACTCACATAGCATTCCAAGATGTACCATATTTCCAACCCCCCCCCCCCACACTCACATAGCATTCCAAGATGTACCATATTTCCAACCCCCCACACTCACATAGCATTCCAAGATGTACCATATTTCCAACCCCCCCCCCCCACACTCACATAGCATTCCAAGATGTACCATATTTCCAACCCCCCCCACACTCACATAGCATTCCAAGATGTACCATATTTCCAACCCCCCACCCACATAGCATTCCAAGATGTACCATATTTCCAACCCCCCCCACATAGCATTCCAAGATGTACCATATTTCCACCCCCCCACACTCACATAGCATTCCAAGATGTACCATATTTCCAACCCCCCCCCCACACTCACATAGCATTCCAAGATGTACCATATTTCCAACCCCCCCCCCCACACTCACATAGCATTCCAAGATGTACCATATTTCCAACCCCCCCCCCCCACACTCACATAGCATTCCAAGATGTACCATATTTCCAACCCCCCCCCCCCACACTCACATAGCATTCCAAGATGTACCATATTTCCAACCCCCCCCCCCACACTCACATAGCATTCCAAGATGTACCATATTTCCAACCCCCCCCCCCCCACACTCACATAGCATTCCAAGATGTACCATATTTCCAACCCCCCCCCCCCCACATAGCATTCCAAGATGTACCATATTTCCACCCCCCCCCACACTCACATAGCATTCCAAGATGTACCATATTTCCAACCCCCCCCACACTCACATAGCATTCCAAGATGTACCATATTTCCAACCCCCCCTCACATAGCATTCCAAGATGTACCATATTTCCAACCCCCCCCCCACACTCACATAGCATTCCAAGATGTACCATATTTCCAACCCCCCCCCCCCCCACACTCACATAGCATTCCAAGATGTACCATATTTCCAACCCCCCCCCCCCCCCACACTCACATAGCATTCCAAGATGTACCATATTTCCAACCCCCCACACTCACATAGCATTCCAAGATGTACCATATTTCCAACCCCCCCCCCCCCCCCCCACACTCACATAGCATTCCAAGATGTACCATATTTCCAACCCCCCCCCCACACACTCACATAGCATTCCAAGATGTACCATATTTCCAACCCCTCCCCCCCACACTCACATAGCATTCCAAGATGTACCATATTTCCAACCACCACTATTCTCGGTTTTCCCCCTCCTGTGGATTTTCAACTTCCTTCACAGTCACATCACGATATGTATGACGATCAAGGTGTGTTTTCATGCTGATCGGTGTAAGGGCCCTTCCGTACTCTTCATACTTCAACAAAGATGGGAGTTCAGTGTCGTCGTAAACTTCACAATAAGAGGCCATGATAACAAACACCTGTGGCTTTGCATTGTGGGTGGATGTGTGCACCTGCATGTTCGGAGGGCTATGACTGCACAAACCCAATACTTTTGGTAATCGTGTTATAGTGTACAAGAAAAAAAAAATCATTATAGCGAACGTAGTGAGCTTCATAATTAACGCGTGAACATGAGAGAATAGGAAACAACAACAACAACAACAACAACAACAACAACAACAACAACACAATACCCCGAGCGATTTGGAATCCGTGTCATTAGATATGACCTTTTGCTTCCGGTTGTTGTTTAACGCTGTGCGGTGTATAAACACGATTGGGTTTTAGTTCTATCTTGTGAATATTACTTAACGCGTTCACATGAGAGAATAGGAAACAACAAAAACAACACAATACCCTGGCAATTGGGAATCCGTGTCGTTGGCTATAACCATTTTGCTTACGTTTTTGTTTTGTTTCTGGTTTTTTTTTTGGTTTCCGGTTTTTGTCATGGGGAATGATGCATGCCGGGAGATCATGACCGGAAGTGTTTATTTATTTATTCAATCATATTTTTCCCAAAGTTAATTTTATACTTCCGAAAGTGATTTTTTTCATGACAGGAAGTGTTTCTTTAGTATTTAACATAACCGGGAGTGATTTTGAAACTCTTTCCGGAACTTTTAATTTCTTTTATTCTTGACTAGAAGTGATCGTTTATTTATTTATTTATTCAATTATTTTTTTCCCAAAGTTAATTTTAATAAAGATACCTCCCGCATCATCAAAAAATATTTTTTAATCATGATTTACATTATTCGATCGCTGATCCCGAATCCAGGCTGAAATAACGGGAAATTGCGTCAAAATCATCAGCTGTGCGGCGCTTACATGTACCACGGTATAGTTGGCGAGTATACAGTTGTGAACAAGTTTGATGTAAAGTCAGAAGCGAATGTAAGAACAATTCTACGTTCGCTTCTAAGGTTTCCCTATTCCATATTAGCGAACACAGTGAGCTTCATACTTAACGCGTGCACTGAGAGAATAGGAAACAACAACAACAACAACAACACAATACCCTGGCAATTTGGAATCCGTGTCATTGGCTATAACCCTTTTGCTTCCGGTTATTTTTTGCTTCCGGTTTTTTTTTTGCTTCCGGGTTTTTTTTTGCTTCCGTTTTTTTTTGCTTCCGGGTTTTTTTTTGCTTCCGGTTTTTGTCATGGGGAATGATGCATGCCGGGAGATAAAGGCATCGTCGGAGACATGAAAGACCCAATTATCAGACATGGTGTATATTTCCTCCATTGATTTTAATAAAGATATCTCCCGCATCATCAAAAAATAATTTTTCATCGTGATTTACATTATTTGATCGCTGATCTCGAATCCAGGCCGAAGTAACTGGAAATTGCGTATACAGTTGTGAATAAGTTATAGGTAAAGTCTGAAGCGAATGTAAGAAGAATACTACATTCGCTTCGAAAAAATTTTTTTTAGATGAGATCCTGTTCTAGGCGATGTTGTTGTCGTTGTGAAGGTAATGTTGAGGTAATATTAATTTTTTTAGATGAGATCCTGTTCTAGGCAGTGTAGTTGTCGTTGTGAAGGTAATGTTGAGGTAATATTAATTTTTTTAGATGAGATCCTGTTCTCGGCGGTGTAGTTGTTGTTGTGAAGGTAATGTTGAGGTAATATTTATTTTTTTTAGTTGAGATCCTGTTCTAGGTGGAGTAGTTGTCGTTGTGAAGGTAATGTTGAGGTAATAGTTATTTTTTAGTTGAGATCCTGTTCTAGGCGGTGTAGTTGTCGTTGTGAAGGTAATGGTGAGCATTTTTTTTTCAGTTGAGATCCTGTTCTAGGCGGTGTAGTTGTCATTGTGAAGGTAATGTTGAGGATTTTTTTTTCAGTTGAGATCCTGTTCTAGGCGGTGTAGTTGGTGTTGTGAAGGTAATGTTGAGGTAATATTTTTTTTTTTAGATGAGATCCTGTTCTCGGCGGTGTAGTTGTTGTGAAGGTAATGTTGAGGTAATATTTATTTTTTTAGATGAGATCCTGTTTTAGGCGGTGCAGTTGTCGTTGTGAAGGTAATGTTGAGGTAATATATTGTTACGGATTCGCGCCCGCCGGCGTGCGACGGCCACGTAACTCGAATCGCGGCACGTCGCCCACCGGACGGACAATCCAGTCGTGACCCTCTCGGACTAACACCGGGAACCAGTCACGGGTGGACCTTTCGGTCTCACCGCGATCGAGCCAATCAGCCCCCGCGTGGGATAGGGTTGCTCGCCAAATTCGACCTACCTAAGTACCCACACGGAGGGTAGACCGGGCGATCGCACCTCGCCGTAGGTCGACTTCGGACACGGGCCACTTAAGCGACCCGTTCCGTACTATCGGGATAACCGAGCGGTGTTATTCGTCGACCTCGACGGTTCGATTAATTATCGGGCGTATTCAGCCCACGACCAACCCTTTACGTGAAGCAAGATGAGGATTCAATGAAAGAAATGACGAAGCGAAGCGGGAAACAGTTCAACACAAAGCACATATATTCGCGATGAACGGAAAGCACACATATTCAATTCCACCAAAAGCACATAGAAAAGAAAAACACAATGCAATTTACACAAAAAGCAAATGCGACAATGCAGATCTAATACCGATTACGCGAGCACACGGCAACACTTATACAATTTTACTTCACAGACGGCGCCGACAACACATATCCAAAACCAAGAAAAAGAACAGAGAACCCTCAAGGATGAGGCGGGCCTGAGGCCGAGACCGGGTCGGGCCTACCCGTTTGGTGATGAGACGCGGAGCGGCGATGGTGCCTCAACTCCGCGGGCCTCGCGGGCAGTGTCTGGTAGGGGGTGGGAAAGGGGCCCCCTTGGTCACACTATCTCAGCGCGGGGGGAAACAGGAGGGGGGTTGCTGATGCTCGGGGTATAGAGGATTCCTACTCTGCCTCGAGTCCCGCGACGAGCGTCTCCACCTCGGCCAGGTCGCGCCGTCGGCCTCCCTGGGGTGCAGCTCCCTGCACGACGCGAGCACCCCCTCGTCTGCCCTCGCCGCCTCTCCACAGCTCCGTCCCCTCCGCTCCGACTCCAACGCACACGACGACGACCAACTCCTTCTTGCTTCTTCTTCCCAACTCCACCGCCCGCGAAGTCTTAACTCTTATCCTTCTGACTGACGAACACGGTCGCTTATATAAGCCCCGTGGCTTCGCTCTCTCATCTTTGACCCCCTCCCTTCGACCTTTCACCTCGCTCCCCATTGGCCCGAGAAAAAGTGGGCGTGAATGCTTTTTGATCCATAAATTTGCATATAGCGATCGCCCTCCAACGTCCTGGAGGCGGGGCCAAATCGCCCCTCGCTCACCGATTGGACGGCACAAAAGTGGGCGTGTGTCGTTTTTGATCCGTTTTTGAAGCAGAAAATCCGTGGTTTTGTACACGCTGTTCGGCGCGCGCCCTGCACGAGTCCAACACCGGTACCCACAAGCGGCGCAAGAACGGTGGCGATGCGACGGTTGCGAGGTGTGACGTGAAGCGGCGCCGCGGTGGGTGGTTGATGTTGTGGTTGGTGGTGGTAACAATGGCGGTTGGTCCAAAATAAAGATAGTAAAAGAAAAACGGCTATCCTGAAGAGTCGCAGCACGCATAAATGACATGTATTCCCACTAGACAACGGGTTTGGGCCTAACTACACATGTACTTACCGAGATATCTCACCTAAGGGACCTGAATGGTGGTTTGCGAATTTGGTAACCACAACAATATATATTTTTTTTTAGATGAGATCCTGTTCTCGGTTGTATAGTTGTAGTTGTGAAGGAAATGTTGAGGAATTTTTTTTTTTCAGATGAGATCCTGTTCTAGGCGGTGTAGTTGTTGTTGTGACGGTAATGTTGAGGTAATATTTTTTTTTAGATGAGATCCTGTTCTAGGCGGTGTAGTTGTCGTTGTGAAGGTAATGTTGAGGTAATATTTTTTTTTTAGATGAGATCCTGTTCTAGGTGGTGTAGTTGTCGTTGTGAAGGTAATGTTGAGGTAATATTTTTTTTCAGTTGAGATCCTGTTCTAGGCGGTGTAGTTGTCGTTGTGAAGGTAATGTTGAGGTAATATATATGTTTTTTTAGATGAGATCCTGTTCTCGGTGGTGTAGTTGTCGTTGTGAAGGTAATGTTGAGGAATTTTTTTTTTCAGTTGAGATCCTGTTCTAGGCGGTGTAGTTGTCGTTGTGAAGGTAATGTTGAGGTAATATATATGTTTTTTTAGATGAGATCCTGTTCTCGGTGGTGTAGTTGTCGTTGTGAAGGTAATGTTGAGGAATTTTTTTTTTTCAGATGAGATCCTGTTCTAGGCGGTGTAGTTGTTGTTGTGACGGTAATGTTGAGGTAATAGGTAAAGTCAGAAGTGAATGTAAGAAGAATTCTACGTTCGCTTCTCGGCTTTGCCTATTCAATATTTGTAAACAAGGAAAAAAAATCATTAAAAATAAATTTAAAATGTAAAAACAGAGGAATGAAATCTCAAAAAAATAACAACCAAACAAGGTACGAATGGCACAATACGACAACACAATCCTCCTATGGATTACCATCACAACATCTTTTGACATTTTACTTTTGTTGCGGGATTGTGTTGGATGAAGAAGAAGAATAACACTGAACAATGACACCACATTACGATGCCATAATATGACACAACAACCCTCTTCTGGATTACCTTCACAACATCTTTTCACATTGTTCCATCACAATCCCACAACAAAAGTAAAACGTCAAAAGATGTGATAGTAATCCATTGGAGGTTTGTGACGTCATTCCGACCTTGATTGGTTGTTTTTTTTGAGATGTCATCCCTCGATTGTTTTCACATTTTTAGATCCTCGTGGAGGATCTCAAAGTCTGACTCACGTTGTTGTTCTTCATTTTCTTCTTCTTGTGGACTTTTTTGTTTCACAGCCTACAGTTTTCATTGAAACTTCCTGAAACTTGGCATATATATGTACAAATACCCTGTGCAGACAGTAACCATCTACGATTTTGAAAATTCCTCCAAGAAAAAAAGTTATGACGTCAAAATATCTCCGCGAATGGAAATCGCCTAAAAAATTATCTCCGAAACCAGGCAAGCTTTTTTAATTCTGTTTGCGGGAATCGAACAGGGCATGAGCAGAGATGAATTACCACACATACGATACATCACTATGACGTCATATCAATTTTTATGACGTCATTCCAATTTTTTGACATTTTTTGTTTCACAACCCAGAGTTTTCATCGGATCTTCGTGAAACTTGCCATGTATATGCAGAAGGCCCACGCGCAGGCAGTAACCATCTCTGATTTTGGAAATTCTTCCTAGAAAAAAAGTTGACGTCATAATATCGCCGCGAATGGAAATCGCCTATACAATTATCTCCGAAACTTGGCAAGCTGTTTGAATTTTGTTTGCCGGAATCAAGCCGGGCATTAGCACAGATAATTTATCGCAAACCTGATACATCACAATGATGTCATATTCGTTTTTATGACGTCATCATTAAGAGGAACTTGTACCACGAACCATCACAGTACCGGAAAACCGTTTCGAACAGAAACATCACGCGTGTTACGATTCACGCATCATACAAAGCATCACGAGGTGCACCGGGCACCTGTTACCTGGACGAGTTCTTTTAAGGTTTCATTTGTTATTAAATGTTATATTTTGTGATACCGTTGATGAATCCTAAAATTGTGACCTTTTGTGATACCTTTGGATTTGGTGATACCGTGAGCTCATCTCGAAACAAAAATAATGTGACCTTTTTTGATACGGTTGATGAATCACAAATAATTAAAATGCAACCCGAGCTAACCCAAGCCGAGCTAAGCCAACCCGAGCCGAAGCCATGAAAATAATCCGAAAATTAATAAATAATCATGGAGATCTTGAGACTCCATCTGCATTCTTGAATGTCGACCCATAATCATAAAAAAAATGTCTTCCCAACTCTCCACTGTGTGTGTTTGAATGATGAGTTCGCTGAGCACACCATGGATCGTTGTGGGTGTACCTTACAATGTCATCATATGATCCTCTCCGAAATGTACTTGTTAAACACTGTGACACATCATGTCACATGTAATTAGCTAAACCACCCGTCACGCAGTAAGCCTTTTCATGTTGTTGAACTGATAATAATTGTGCCCTTCATTTGGCTCGTTAATGAAATGAACTTTTAAAAATGGGTTTCAGTGATGGGAAGCATCTCACTTTGTTTGGACCCTGAAGGTAACTTAAGTCCTTTTGTGAGATTGATGAATGCCTTTTGTGGACTGACGACACCACACCTGTTTGCTTGAACGAGGTCGATTCTTATAGGAGTCTGGCAGGGTGGCTGTCATCCTGGTGTTTTAAGGTAGGGCGATACATCAATGCGTGTGCTGTCCCTTGGATTTACGTTAAGCAGGGTCTCCTATCTGCCGGCATACCGGCATATTAGACACCCCACGGTGTCCACAGAGAGTAGGCGAGCTATCGCTGACACCCTGGACAAATGATAAAATCCTGCTCCGACTCATTGCTGGGAAGGGAAATGACAAACTTCCCACAATAACCCAAACCACCAAGCACAATCCTAACCAAGAAACTGCTTCCGCAGCACTGCTCTGCAGCAGAGCATGATCCATCTCACCTCATCTCATCAGTCTGATAGGGGAGGGATCATTTTACCTTGCACATGCACCCCCATCAAGGCTAATTTCAATTGCAGGCACCTCGTTAATGATCCGGAGGTAAATTCATTAATTTCAGTTATTTAACACTTTGTCGCCAGGGCAGCGGTGCGGAAAAATATGTCTGAACAATTTCAACCGTGGTAGAAAGTGGAACGTCAAAATGAGAGAAACAGATGCATAAATAATTCCATTTTGAATTCGATCTGATGGTGCAAACTTGCTGCCTATAAATTCACCAGAACGGCAGTTTGTAGTCACATTTGAAATCCATTGGTGGTTAAACAGTCCAGAGAATTGACAGGTATGCCAGTTATTGATCAGTATCCAAGTCGTCTTACTTTGCATTGCACAAGCTTAAGAAATTGGGTCTCGTGTAGCTGAATTGATGATATTTAGTTCGATTTGATCACAGCATTAGGAATAAGCTACCGCTGCATAACCCCATCAAGCCAAACCGCACTCCAGACCATATCGGTGGCTTTCTGCGTTTTAGTGTCAAAATCACAAGGAGTCATAATAGTCATGACAAAGAACTTCAATACTAGAGGTGGCCATTCCACCCAACAAGCCTATGTGATGGGTTGCCAACTGTTGGTTGTGTATTCGTGCTCCAACCTTTCAAATATTGATCGTCAAGCATGGAAGCAGCACTTAGCATTTTGACAAAAAGGTCTTTGGCACGATTCGACCGGGATTTGAACCGCCAATCTCCTCGACCCAGAGCGCACCCTCTATTACGCCAGCGATTCTCTCTTCCTTTTTTATTTTATTTTTTATTTTGCATAAACTGATGAAAATGTTGGCTGACTTGGAAATCCACCAACATCACTGCATTGCATTGCATTAAAAAAAAACACATGTTCAAAAACGGATCTCCTTGTAAACACAAGGAAACACAACACAGGTGGAGGCCATTCAGACCATCATGCCTCTTCCAGATCAACACCACACCAATTTATCAACACAAGATCAAAATAAGAAAAAAAAATTTAAACATTTAAAAAAATATTAAAATAGTGTTTTGTGTTTTGTTTTTTTTAGTTTTTGTAGTTTTTGTAAAAAAAAATTCTTCTCAGGGGAGGGGGCATGGGCTTGGTTAAAAAACAACAACCACACAACAGCCCTTGATGAGACCCCCACCAACAACACTCCGTACATGTGCACACAATCACCCATCAATGCTCATGCAACCTAAAAGTCCTGTCAACATCCCCATACCCCTCTATCTCCATAACTTCCAGGTACCTATCTCATTCAAATTTAAACTTATCGACTGTTTCTGCTGCCACCACCTTTCCAGGGAGACCATTCCATGCATTAACTACTCTCTGAGTAAAAGTCCCCTGCCTTACTACCATCTTAACTCTCCTCTTCTTTACTCTCAGGCTATGGCCTCTGGTCCGATCACTGTCTACTCTGCTGAATAATTAATCTGCACTTATTTTATCAATACCTTTCATTATCTTAAACATTTCCATCATATTTCCTCGTGACCGCCTCCATTCTTGTGCATAAAGCCTTGTCTCCTTCAGCCGCTCATCGTAGCTCAGTCTAGCTCGGCCCAGAAACAATCTTGTAGCCCTGCACTGAACCGTCTCTTCGACATCTATGTCCTTCCTGAACTGTGGTGACCAGAACTGCAAACAATTTTCTGGATGTGGCCCTCACTAAATTCCTGTACAATGTTAACACCACCTCTTGATTTATAATTAATCCCCCCTCCGAATACAACCTAAACCCCCTTCTTGCTTTACCTATAGCTACCTGGCACGTGCTGCCTGTTTACCTCCCGTATATATTACCATCCTCAGATCGTTCTCCTGTGTAACACGCTCCAAAATTTCCCCTTACATCCTAAAATCTCTATTTTCATTGTTCTTTCCAATCCCCAACACCTTCCACTTGCTCAGGTTAAATTACATCTGCCAATCTTTTGCCCAATCCATACAACTATCAATACTTTCCTGAATCTGATCACCACCCCCTCTGCTGTCCACCTCACCTCCAAACTTTGTGTCATCTGCAAATTGGAATCTCCCATGATTAAGCTGAGTCTACAGGTGTATCACTTTCCATCGCAGACAGGTCGGCGGTCTCGCTGTCTTCCACCACGTCGTTTCTGGCCTTGCACCCTCTGTTCTTTCCAGGCTTTATCACCCACAGGTTTCTGCAGGGTGCACCTGGTCCACCATCAACCCTCTTGTGGTGACACTACCTAAATCCAGGATCAGTGCTCATCTCCACTGATTTGTTCCTCTTTTTTCACACCCGTGGAACCATCTTACATACTCTCTTCAAACTCATTCCTGCGTCCTGATCTTCAAGACAAGCTGTCCAGATCACCCCATTCAAAACTATGATCTTTTATACCCCATTTACCCTCCCGATCCCTCCAATTAATTTATTTTTTTGCTTCTGTATCCATCTTGTGCACCCCTTGTGTTCTCCCCTACCCCTCATCATTACCCACATCCCTTGTTTTTTTCATCTCCATATATTTAGTCCTTTGGCCCTGCCATGAGCCAAGGCTCTTTATTAAAAAAAAAAAAAAACAACTGATCCTAATGAAACAGGATTGCTAACTTTCATTTTTAAATTCCAGGACATCCTATATCATGTGTCTATACTACTCTCGGTATCGGTGCAAATCCATATGCCAGTATGTCCACCATATAGAGGATACTCCGCATGGGCGAAGTTCCACAAGAGAGGAGGCCCCAACCGAAAGAGCTATCGACGGTTTCCATTATACAAGTGTCTCTTGCAGGTCTCAACCCGATTCACCAAGGAACTCGTTTCTGAATTTTCCTTAACACGAGGCAGTTTTTACCCCACGATTTTAATTTGTGTTCTGACAGTCGAGATACCAAAACCATTTTACATGCTTCATTGTATCAGTTGGAAGCTTAAGATGTTTTATCTCATGATACCATCCTTCCCGATATCAAAATCCATGGATATTAATGGCTGTGCTGTTGATGAGAGTACTATGAAGAATTAACATCGTTATATGAGTATGATGGTTATTTTCCATAGTAAGCAATGTTATTGATATCCTCAAAAACATTGTGCAATGTGTCGATCGTTGCCCTTGAGAACGTCGTTGGTGAAGATCGTCATCAGATTGCTCAAACCACAGCGAAAAACCCATCCCACTGCTCTTCCTTCCCTTATTCACCCACCCCTTCCCTTTACTCTCACCCCTACATGCGTGCATGGTTTCCCGAACGCACCATCAGCATCACCACAATCCAAAGCCGTTCCATTAAAAAACCAGAGAGTTGGTGTCAACGCCACCCAATGCTCGCCTGTTTATACAATTATCGTTTTTAAAAGACTAGTCTAATAATATTATTTATAAAGCATTGCAGTGAAGTCTGATCCAAATAATTTTAAAGCAATATATGTATTTGTATATTGTAATCAGTAAAAAAATAGTGTGGTGGATAAAAACATTAGAAAGGAAATAACTTGCACCAAAAACTTTAACATTTTCATGCTCATGCTCACGCTCACGCCAGGGGTATCGCTATAGCTCTTCTGTTCTTCGAACAAGCGAGCTAAAAAAGGGGCTTTCCGTAAGAGGGGGAATCTATTCTTTACCCTTCTCAACGCATCAAAGATAGAATCCCACCAGATATGGGGATGGGTCGATCCTGGACATGCATTTAGGGAAATAACTGTTTGAGGACCTGGATGTTTGGATGCATTCTTCGGATCGGATTCTGAAATCCGTAACAATATGTTGGTGGATGAGGGTTAAGTTAAGTTATGAAACAGAATTGTCATCTTTCAAATGGAAAAGGGTAGTTGGACTTTGATACAATTAATAATTTATATTCGTCCATAAATAACTGCATTCAGATTCAAGTTCCAATTTAATTTTGAACTCGGAAAGTAATCAAAGATGAAGGCTGAAACGATTGGGGAAAAAACAAACAATTTAATTCCGCAACAAAAAGCCCTCATTGTCATCGGTTGTCGATTGAAGGGTTATGTTCAATCAAAACACAGAACATCTGGTTCTTAAGTTCTAACCCTAACCCTAACCCTAACCCTAACTTCCCTGCGGGACTTTTACCCTCTCCATTTTGTCCACATTTAAACAACTGCAATGTCGTGAAAAGAAGAGGCTTCCACATAATATATTTTTACCCCACATACGCAAAGCGAAAAGTGGGGCTGAGCAATTGGTTCGCTTTGTCTGTCTGTCTGTCTGTCTGTCTCCATGATCGAGGAACACTTCATTGCAATTGATTATTGTTACCTCTACCACCGAAGGTGAAGGAGGTGATGTTTTCACCCCTTTCTGTCTGTTTGTCTGTCTGTTTGTTCTGTTTGTTTGTGTGCAGGATATCTCAAAAAGTTGCAGACAGATTTGGATGAAAGTTGGTGAACATGTTGGGTGTGTGAAAAGGAAGAATTGATTCTATTTTGGTGAAGATCCGAATCCGGATCTCGATACGAGAATTATTTAATTTCTTTCCTGATCCTTCACCATCGAGAGATTGGGCCAAAAACGATATAGTACTGAATACCATGATATTTCAAAAATGTATTGGGCCCGATATGTTCTCGTGGATCAGGCATTACGTGGTGGAGGTATGCGCTCTACCGAGTGTCCTTATAGTTTAAACAGGAATCGGAACATGAACCTGCAGCTTTGCAGCACTTTTGCTCTAAAATTGGCAAATTGTACGGAATCTCGTCTCAATTGAGGAGTGAGATTTATTTATTTGTTTTTTTTAACTCTTGTCTGCCTGTCTGACAATCAAACAAAATTGAAAATCATTCCAAACAGGAAACTTACTGTTTTTTAAGGACGTTACAATGGACACAAACAACAGGCACGAAGAACTAACGCGTTTGAAAGTGTGCCACACCAGCACCTTCTCCGTAAGCTTTAGTTGTATGGAATTGAGGGACATCTACTAAATCGGATGGAGGAGTACTTGACTGGATGATCACATAAAGTTGAAGTGAGAGGAAAGTTATCGCACAGTGTGAACGTTCTGAGTGGTATTCCACAAGGAAGTATACTGGGACCAGTGTTGTTCATCCTCTTCATCAACGATCTCCCAGAGGATGTCGACTCAAATTTGAAGCTCTTTGCAGATGACAATAAGCTTTACAGAGTTGTTGACCGTCAAAGCGATGCTGAAGCCCTTCAAAGAGATGTAGATGCTGTCACTGAATGGTCAAGAAAGTGGCAATTACCATTAATGAAGAGAAATGTAAATTAGTCCATTATGAGAAAAAAAAAAATCAGAGATGAACATACTCCATGTCAGATGATTCAGGGCAGAAGGACGTCAAGGAATAGAAAGAGGAAAAAGACCTTGGCATTACATTCGATAAAAGTCTATGCTTCACTACTCATGCTGCTGACGCTACCAAGAGAGCTCTAACATGAAGCTGGGAATCATGAAAAGATCTTTCTCAGCTCTAAAACAGAAAGGAATTCGTCAACTCTGCAAGACCATTGTGAGGGCTCCACTAGAATACTGCAACTCTGCACGGTACCCCACATACAAGACTGATGAGGACCTGATGGAGAAAGTACAACAAAGAGCTGCCAGACTAATACCTGATGTATGACATCTCGAATACCCAGACAGACTGAGAGCCCTGAAATTACCAACACCAGCCTCGAGAACACAAAGGGCAGAACTCATCCGAGTCTTCAAAATTGCCAAGAAGTTTGATAACCTGGAGGCCATGAAATTCTTGGACATGGACAAGGGGTCAAGAACCAGAGGTCACAGACTGAAAATGAGGAAATACCACTGTCGAACCAGATTAAAGCAGAATGCATTCTCAGTCAGAAGCATCAACAACTGGAACTCACGAGCTGAAAGAGCAGTCAACGCAAAAACAGTCAACCAGTTCAAGTCAGCACTGGAAGTACACCAGGAAAATCATCCATTTACCAAACCTCGTGGGATACATATATCGGCGTGGTGACGAGGGGCAAATAAGGACCGCTTCCAGCCTCCACATCCAAGTAAATACAAGTAACTAATGTACCGTGTTGAATAAGGTGGTGTATAAAATGCTGCATCAACAGCAGTAAACTTCCGGAAAAAAAACAAAAATCATACGAACTTTAAAATCTTTACTTTAGTTAAGTTGAATGATATACTTGAACATTGGAGAACACAAATCACCTTCTTGGCGCTTTCAAAACCCTTCCGTTTAGCAGTACTTGGACAAAATATGACATTTTACGTCATTATGACCAATCAAATTTTCCACTTGCTCTCTTGCTCTCAGTTGCTCTCATTTACCGTTGGGGATTATCGAGAGTCAAGCAACATCATGGCTCATCTGAAATATAGATCATGGTCGGAAATGCAAAGCAAGAGTTTGAAAACCCTTTCCTTCCCTTTTGCTCAAGACTGCAACGGGATAAGAGTGTTCCATGGACGCTGGTTTTTTTGTTTGCGGTGGCAAAGCTAATTTTAATAATATAATCAGCAGGCAGAGCAATTAATACATAAATGGACATTCACAATTCTTAATTCATTCGGCAAGATTGCGATGTCAACAAAAAGCATGAAACCAAAACTTGATTTTAATCTTTTTCCACGAGCCATACATAAACCTCAGAGAAGCGAGATAAAGGAATAAATGATCGGGACTGCAAAATAATGATTAATTTTAAGCAAGGGGAGATGAAAGTAAATGGAAGATAAAGATCTGGAGTGAGGCCTGCGAGCAGTGAGCTCTGACGCCTCGACTAGCCTCGAGAAAGGAGCTCCATGAAACCCTCTCCCCATCCAAAATGTCCCATGTATTCCACACTCAAATAATGGGATGGGTGTCCTGGGTCATGCTGTTGTACTAACTGCTAGCACGTATGCAGGCTCTGGCAAGTAAAGTCGTATATGGAGGCCGTTTGGGCAGACACATATGCTTGGACATTTAGGAAGACTGCATACTGAATATATTTTTCCTCATTTCCTCACCTACCCACTCCAGCAAACAGGACTCAATACAAGGAGGTGGTGTAATGGTTAATGGTTTGATAATCCGCTCCGACTCTGGGAGGTCGGTAGTTCAAACCGCGGCAGTCACACCAAAGACTTAAAAAATGATACGTGCTGCTTCCTTGCTTGATGCTCAGTATTTAAAAAGGATAGCGCACGGACAAAAAAGCATGGCTTGGCAGCCATAGCGCAGGCTTTGATGGACATCATGACCTCATCCTGTGTTGAAGTTCCTTGCAAGGGAAAAAAACTCCTCAAACACCTCCATCTCCTAAAACTCCTTCATCTCCTCAAACTCCCCCATCTCCTCAAACTCCTCCATCTCCTCCCTCCATCTCTTTAAACTCCTCAAACTCCTCCATCTCTTCAAAGACCTCAAACTCATCCATCTCCTCCATCTCCTCAAACTCCTCCATCTCCTCCATCTCCTCAAACTCCTTCATCCCCTCCATCTCCTCAAACTCCTCCATCTCCATAAACTGCTCAAACTCCTCCATCTCCTTAAACTCCTCAAACTACTCCATCTCCTCAAATTCCTCCATCTCCTCAAACTCCTCCATCTCCTTAAACTCCTCAAACTCCTCCATCTCCTTAAACTACTCCATCTCCTCAAATTCCTCCATCTCCTCAAACACCACCATCTCCTCAAACACCTCCATCTCCTCAAATTCCTCCATCTCCTCAAACACCTCCATCTCCTCAAACACCTCCATCTCCTCAAACTCCTCCATCTCCTCCATCTCCTTAAACTCCTCCATCTCCTCAAACACCTCAAACTCCTCCAACTCCTCCAACTCCTCCATCTCCTCAAACTCCTCCATCTCCTCAAACTCCTCAAACTCCTCAAACTCCTCAAACTCCTCAAACTCCTCCATCTCCTCAAACTCCTAAAACTCCTCCATCTCCTCAAGCTCCTCAAACTCCTCCATCTCCTCAAACTACTCCATCTCCTCAAACTCCTCCATCTCCTCAAACCCACAAATAGAGATAACCAATGACACATACACACACACACACACACACACACACACACACACACACACACACACACACACACGTTACAGTAATACAGTTTATAAACGTACACACGCATAAAATACATAAAAGCGACAAACACAAATATTTACCTTTAAACAGAGTTCTTTGGTGAGGAATTAGCAAAATTCAATGAAAAAGGTATCAAGGCCCAGAACACAAAACGTCGATCTATACTCTGCCTTCACAACCAGATCACGGCAAACACGTGGTCGGATGAACCTTATTGTTTTTACGTATGTACCGATGTCGAAGTGAGGGGTGGATTATGTTCGGATTGTCGCACAAAAGGTTAAACAAAGCAATAACCTGTAAAAATAAAATTGCACATTTTCAGCAGATGAGACAACTCCTGAGGAACCACAGGCCCCAACAGAGGCGCAAATGTACGTCTATCCAATCGATGTTCCCTTGAGAGCACAGATACTTTTACTGAAACAAACAAACAAGCAGCTTGGAGAGCGCTCGCCAAGTGGCTTAAGCTCTCAAGCAAGCATTCCACCAAAACGGTCATTAGGAAACGGCTAGTTTGGCACGTGATGAGCAAACACATTAAATATACACCTCCAGGAGACGCGCTAAATGTCAAGCCACGAACACTGACGTCTCTGGATGTTTATAAGCATTGCAATGTACCCAGCGATTCGTAGCTATGACAAACAGGCATTCGATAATATGAGTGAGGAAAGTGAAAACAACAACTTTATCATTAAGAAATCGTTGCGGCCTGTTTCAAGTTAAGACGTGGTTGAGCAGGCCAAAAAACATGGCGGCTTCAGACCCCGGCGAGGTTACCCAGGAAACACCGTCAGACCCAGAGAGTGAGGTGGCTTAGGATCGCCTGATGAAGGATATAATTAAATAAGGCCGTTAATTATCTTCAAAAGGGGTGTTTTAATTAACCCAAACACGCAATGTTCACCCTTGCACTTCCTTGGAGTTTTCTTCGTATGAATGCAAAGTGCTGCGTGTTACAAGTGGAAAAAAATTGGCACGGTAATTTAGAAAAGATGTAAATACGAGAAACGGCTCAGAAATCGGGTGTTATCAAATATATTTTGCTTTGAAACTCACAAAGAGAAACCATATAACCTTTGCAAAGCAAATCTGATAACCAAATACTTAAGAAACAGGCGCTAGGACAAAGGAAAACCTGATAGAACCTCCATAAGATACGGGATGAAACTTTGCCACCACGGCCCCCATAACAGGGATGGCATGTCCACACACCGCAGAGAGTCCGACAGATCCAAATCTACCCATGTACCACGTCCGTGTGTGCTGTAAATGTACCTCTACCTTGTAGTAACTGTCAACCGTACATCCCAATCAGGACACGAACTGTACTGTACAGCTCGGTAAGTGGCTTAAGCACTCCAGCGCTCCAGCGAAAAGCCTGGCTTTGCAAGCGATTACCAATTGTCGTCAATACAACGACACACCTGGAAACGCCCGTGCAATCTCCGAGTTGAACAAATCAACACTTTTTTTTTCGGATTCGGAACTGCTGATATTTTCATATCTGGAACTTACATCTATTTATCAATAAGAAATCGTTGCGGCCTATTCTAGGTCAAAAAAAATGGTGGCTTCAGACCCCAGCGAGGTTACCCAGGAAACGCCTTGAGACCCCAGACAGCGAGGTGGCCGAGGATCGCCTGATGAAGGATATAATTAATTAAGGCCATTAATTATTATCTTCAAAAGGGGTATTTTAATGAACCCAAACACCCAATTTTCACTCTTGCACATCGTTAGAGTTTTCTTAGTATGCATGCAAAGTTTCAGGCTGCTCGGTTTTGTAGTTTTGGAGTTATGGAGGAGAAACACTGACACACACAAACACACACACACACACACACACACACACACACACACACACACACACACACACACACACACACTTTTATTAGTGCAAAAATATATATATATATATATATATATATATATATATATATATATATATATATATATATATAGATTAATTTTTTTTAAGCAAGAGAAAGGGAGAAGTTAAATAAAGGGGGCTTCAATCACAAGAAGGGGGTGGGAAAAATGGACGACATCAGCTTGAAGGATTCCCTGCGGCGTCCTGGACGACTGCACGGATGCACTATAATAATCTTTAGTGCATAAACCTGAAGGAAACTTATGCAAGATATATTACTGTGATGTCATGATGTACAAACAATCAGACCGACCATGATGCATTCAACTTCACGAAGGTTTTATTGACAACAGTCAGCTCCATTATTGGTCCCGTGTGTCGAGCATGCGCACTCGCGTCAAACCCAAGGACTGGCAACACATAGCAATATCTCCCCCTTTAATTACAAATCCAACCGGTCTGGATGTTTAGATACACAGGAGGACCGACACAAAGGAGTTGTTACAAGTGCAGATTTAGGTGACATGGACAAACGCATCGGACTTGCAGCGGGTCCAGGTAGAGAAACTCCGGGTGGAGATGCATTACTGACACCTTCAGATGCAGGCTCGGAAACAACATTTGCATTCTCGGACAACGGAACAATAACTGGATGAATCACAGAATTTGCATCATCCACCAACTCAATATAACGCAGCTTGATCTGATCCACATGTCCATCTTTCAGCTCGACACAAAAAAACACGAATTCCTTCCTTGCTAATAACAACACCTGGTGGCCATTTCACTCCAAGGACGTGGTTCAGTACATAAACTGGATCGTTTACAGCAAAGTCGCGCAATGCAGCCGTGCAATCATGATCGTATTTCTGACTCTGATGCTTGTTATCAAGAGTTTCACCGATGTCAGAATGAACAAGAGAAAGTCTGGTTTTGAGTTCTCGCTTCATAAGCAAGTCGACTGGAGGCACTCCAGTTACGGTATGTGGTCTGGATGTGGAACATAGCAACATGCGTGACAAACGCGTTTGAAGGGAACCTTAAGTAACACGCCTTAACCCTTGCTTGATAATCTGTACAGCACGCTCTGCCTGACCATTAGAAGCGGGTTTAAACGGAGCAGAACAGACATGTTTGATGCCATTCAACCTCATGAATTCCTGAAATTCCTGACATGTAAAACATGAACCATTATCGCTTACCAACACATCAGGTAGACCGTGAGTAGTGAACATGACACGTAGATTCTCAATGGTGGTGGCAGAAGTGCTGGTAGATACGATAGAGCACTCAATCCACTTGGAAAACACATCAATGACAACAAGGAACATTTTTCCCAAGAACAGACCTGCAAAGTCAACATGAATCTTGGACAAAGGTTTGGAAGGCCACGACCAAAGACTCAGCGGTGATTCTGGTGGTGACTTGCTGAGCTGCGTACACGTATCACAACAACGAACACAAGATTCAAGTTCAGAATCAATACCAGACCACCAAACATGAGACCTTGCGATAACTTTCATCGTAACAATACCAGGGTGGGTACTATGTAGTTCAGAAACCAACTTGTCTCTTCCCTGTTTCGACATGATGACACGTCGGCTCCAAAGTAAGAATTCTGACTGGACAGACAACTCATCTCCACGACATAAATATGGTTTGTACTCCTCTGAGTCTGGTACACGGGACCACTCGCCAGTCATTACACAATGCTTAACTACAGACAACACAGGATCTCTGTTAGACCACAATCTCACTTGAGCAGCAGCGACTGGAGAATTGTCACTCTCAAACACATTCATAGCTAATACGAGGTCAGCAGGTTGATGGGTATTGTTATAATCAGTGATAGGTACCGGCAGTCGACTCAATGCATCAGCACAATTCCCAGTGCCAATCCTGTAACGAATGGTAAGATTGTAACCAGACAGCGTCAAGGTCCACCGCTGAACACGTGATGACGCATTGGTGTTGATTCCCTTGTTCTCTGAACACAAAAAAGTGAGCGATTTGTGATCAATTTCAAGATCAAATTGATGACCAAATAAATACTGATGCATCTTGGTTACCCCAAACACACAGCCTAATGTTTCTTTATCAACCAAACCATTGGCTCTTTCAGCGTTCGTCAAGCTTCTGGAAGCATACACAACATGTTGTAACTTGCCCGACTCATTGGCTTGTTGTAACACACAGCCTACCCCGTAGGCACTGGCTTCACATGACAATACAAGATGCTTACATGGATCATAATGAACAAGCAACTTGTTAGAACACAATCGACCTTTAGCTTCCTTAAAGGCATCATCCTGGGCCTTGCCCCAAACCCAAGTTTTCCCTTTCCGAAGTAACTGATGCAGGGGTTCTAGCACTGTTCTCACCCACGGCAAGAAACTGCCAAAATGGTTGAGCAAACCCAAAATGGAACTCAATTGTGACACATTTTCTGGTTTGGGTGCATCCTTGATTGCTTCGACTTTGGAATCACACGGCATGATCCCAGCGGCAGTGACTCTTCTGCCTAGGAATACAACTTCGGGCGCCATAAACACACATTTCTCATGTTTCAGTCCGAGTCCTACCTTGTCCAAACGACGCAGGACTTCCTCCAGGTTACTCAGGTGTTCCGCAGTGTTGCAGCCCGTGATCAGGATGTCATCCTGGAACTTGACATCTTTGGCACAGATTCCAATAGACCCTCCATGTTTCTCTGAAAGATGGCAGCTGCTGAAAATATTCCAAAAGGACAGCGACTGTAGATGAACAGCCCCTTGCGAGTGTTGATGCAAATGAGTTTCCTTGACTCCTCATCCAGCTCTTGTGTCATGTAAGCAGACATCAGATCCAACTTGGTGAATGACTTTCCACCAGCTAATGTCGAAAACGGGTCATCCGCTTTGGGCAGTGGATACTGATCCTGCATGGAGTGGTGATTTCTGGTCACTTTGTAGTCTCCACAGATCCTCACTGCTCCATCACCTTTCAGAACAGGAACAATTGGAATAGCCCATTCATTGAACTCAACAGGAGAGATGACCCCCTCACTCTGGAGTCTCTCAAGTTCACACTTGATCTTTTCCCTCATCAAGTAGGGAACAGACATAGCTTTACAGTCGATGGGCTTTGCTTCTGAGTCCAGATAAATCTGAACTTTCATCCCCATGAAGGATCCAATTCCTGGCTCAGAAATGGAAACTTATCCAGCGCTTGAGCACAACTGGAAGTCACCAGTGAAGACAGCTTTTTGATCTCATGCCAGTTCAGCTTCATGCTCTCAAACCAGTTGTGACTGAGTAATCTATGGCCATTGCCTGGTACAACCCACATAGGCTGTTCATAAATCACACCATCAAAAGACACACTGACATCTGTGCTGCCAATCACCGGAACAATTTCCTTGGTGTAGGTTCGAAGTTTGGCCTTCGCTGGACTAATTTTGGACTTCACAGCCTCACAGTCCCACGATTTGTCAAATGTCTCCTTGCTCATAATTGACTGCCTCGCTCCTAAGATCAACAGTTATCAGTGCGGTGCTGCCATGGATTGTATACATCTCACACTCCTCACCATGCAGTGACGACTCATCAGCTCCAGCAACATGCTCACCATCATCCGCATGATGCGTGGTAGCAGTTCTATCACCACTGCTGGATTGGGAACACCTCTTTTGAAGATGCCCGATCTTGCCACATCCGTTACATGTGTACCGCTTGAAACGGCACTGGTGAGCCATATGATTAAGCACCACAATGCCAACACAAGGTCTTGGGGCCTCTTGCTGCAGATGAAGCAGGTTTCAAACACACAACTGGCTAAGGTGTAGCCTTATACGAAGATTGAGCAATCTTATTTGCAGTATCTGCATTTGAAGAGTTCTGGCTTTTCGCCGAGATCTCCTTCAGGTTTTCAGTAGTTGTCGTACACACCTGTGCAGTCTTCACTGCTTTTCCGAGATCAAGGTCGTCTTCTTGAGTAAGGTGTTTTCATAAGATGACATCATGATTCACCCCAATCACAAAAAATGTCTCGGAGCATCTCATCAAGCACGGCAACAAACTGACACGGTTCTGCGAACCGGCACAGATCAGCGACAAAACGGGAAATGTCCTGATTTTCCTGGGGAGTGTGTAAATAAAACTGATACCTCGATATTATCAGACCAGCTTTCGGCTTGAAGTGTAGCTTGACGAGCTCACAGATTTCTTCATATGACTCGTCGGTCGGTCGTCGTGGTGATCGAAGGTTTTTGTTCAGTTCGTACACCTGCTGCCCGCACGCAGTCAACAACACAGCACGACGACGGACGGCATCACCAACAGCCGCCATGTTGTTGACCACGTTGAGAGGCTTGGTCCAGCCTCTCAACGAAATCCGCCCAATCCTCCCCATCGAAGTATTCATGGAGAATGCCGACAGTCGCCATGGAGACACGGATAGTTGTTTTTTTTTACCTCGTCGCCACTTGTGATGTCATAATGTACAAACAATCAGACCGACCACGATGTATTCAACTTCACGAAGGTTTTATTGACTAGTCAGCTCCATTACTGGTCACGTGTGTCATGCATGCACACTCGGCACTCACGTCAAACTCAAGGAAGGAATGTTCCAGTATTTTGTTCGACCTTGTGGTTGGAAAAAAAAAACATGGAGTTCAACATCAAACGATAAAGAAATTCTTCTTAAAGCCACTGTCACACCTTGACGATTTAGCCAGCGTATGCCGACGTATGAAAAAATTGTCTAAAATGCTGGCACACGTCGAATACGTTATGGGTAAGTTTTGTATACGTTAAGAGCACGCTGGCATACGTCGTAGTACGCCGAGCTCGTCGACAAATTTTAACATGCTCAAAATTTTTCGACGTATGCCAGCGTGCTTCAGCGTGCTCTTAACATATACAAAACTTACCCTTAACGTATTCGACGTGTGCCAGCGGATTTGGCAAATTTTTCATACGTCGGCATACGCTGGCTAAAACGTCAAGGTGTGACAGCGGCTTTAAAACTGCAAACCCTGACCCTTTCTCCCTGCTCTCCATCACCTACGCTCGTCGAGCAAGTCCTTCCCTTTCCATTCCCTCTGAGAAATCGTATGATTATATCACTTTCCAATTGTTACCTCTGCCACCGAAGGTGAAGGAGGTCATGTTTTCACCCCTTTCTGTCTGTTTCTTTGTTACTTGCAAAATTGAAAAGATTTTTCAAGTATATTGGTCAGTCGATTTTATTATTGTCTGTTTATCGCCTACAGGTTGCAATTTTAAACGGACCTTCACAAAACTTCACCACATGGTAGAATTTGTAGAACTTCACCACACCACACAAGGAAGAAGCCTATTGTTTTTGAGATCAAAAGGTCAACTTAGGCCCAAAGTCAACAATGAAGGTGGTATTTCTAAAATCCTCAATTTTCATCCGATAGACTTGAAATTCGAAGAGGATCTTCATATCAGGTCACTGAATTCAACCAACCATTTATTTTTGAGGTCAACATTGACAAAAAGATCAACATAGTCTGAAATTCTAAAATTGTCAATTTTCATCCAATTCACTTGAAATTTGAAGAGGAGATGCATATTTGATCATTGAATTCAACAACCAACTATTTTTTAGGTCACATTTGTTTTCTGGATTTTGCAAGTGTCGTGCTCTGCACTTCTTCTTCTTCTTCTTCCTTCGGCTGCTCCCGTTAGGTGTCGCCACAGCGGATCATCCGTAAGATCCGCATAGTGATTTGGCTTAGTTTTTACACCGGATGCCCTTCCTGACACAACCCTGGTCGCCTCTTACGACACAGGGATATGGTACACCTATTCTAACCAGGGCTTACACCAGGCCCAGTACACTGGTTCTCACTTTGCCGACCTCGGAAGGATGACAGGCTGAGTCAACCCCCTGGTGTATTAATTCAAGTGGCCAACGGGGCTTGAACTCAGGACCTTTTAAATCCCAAGCCGCTACCCTAACCACAACGCCAACACCAGGCTTGTCGTGCTCTGCACTAAGATGTGTAATTCTAAAATTGTCAATTTTCATCCAATTCACTTGAAATTTGAAGAAATTTGAAGAAAAAAAACACATTCTAATTGTACATACTTTATACATGTACTCACTTTATACATGTACATACTTTATAGATGTACTCACATTTTATTTGCACATACTTTATAGATGTACTCACATTCTAATTGTACATACTTTATAGATGTACTTACATTCTAATTGTACATATTTCATAGATGTACTCACATTCTAATTGTACATACTTTATAGATGTACTCACATTCTAATTGTACATATTTCATAGATGTACTCACATTCTAATTGTACATACTTTATACTTGTACTCTGCACAGATTATAATGCTTTGTAAACGTATTGTACCCACATTCCCATTGTACATCCTGTCACGCATCTGGGGTTCGAGGCTTGCTCCAAGGGAAAGAACTCGGGTCCCTGCCGAACACCCAGTCCTTCGGCCGCCAGGCACAGATAACTCTGCGCACCGACAGGTTGCTCGGCAACCACGAACGCTCCATCAAACAATCAAGAAATTATTCTCGAAAACTGAAAACTCTGACCCTTTCTCCCTGCTCTCCGTTGCACAGACATGTACTCATCTCGCAAGTCCTTCCCTTTCCATTCCCTCTTAGAAATTGCACGATTATATCGCTTTCCAATTGGTTATACCTATTTTCATGTTTCAAAATAACAGAAAACAAAAAGCAAGTGAGATTTTTGTGATATTAGTGTGAATAATACGTTTCTCACCTGTTCCTCATATTATCCTGACTCCTCCTGATTGTGATTGGCATATAGACGAAAAAGATCAACACTTACTACAAAGAGGAACACACAAACAAAGGCATCAGGATTAATAAACATGAAAAGATTTTAAATCCTTGCATGGATAACTATTGGGGACAACATGCAGATGATGGGATACCACTTTGAAGGATTGAAAGGAAGAGCACACACTATTTGGATAAGCTCAAATAAGATTTCATAGATGAGAGAAAAATGGAGAAACTGGTTGCTGAGGAGTGAAGGTGAGCATGGATCTTGACTTAGGAAGAATGACATGAAACAGGTTGCGGGACCTCATGGGACTGGAGAGGAAGTGAAGGCACAAAGGGTTGCAGCAGTAAGACCAGAAAGACAATACAAGGATGGCAGATAGATGCACAAATCGACTTGACGTGATAGTGGGGCAACTTAGCAAAACAATTGTGCATTTTGTGAGGAAAGCACTAAATTTGGCACACGAGTAGCCTAACATATTATGAACAGATTTGGATATTGGGCCATCTCAAATTCAGCCGCTCATGGCTGTGGCAGCCATTTTCCACTGCCATCAAAAATTTTGAGATGGCCCAATATCCAAATCTGTTCATAATATGATAGGCTACTAGTGTGCCAAATTTGGTGCTTTCCTCACAAAATGCACAATTGTTATGCTATATTTAGCTAAGTTGCCCCACTATGATGAAGGAAACGACTCCATGTCTTGAGTAATGTAAGGAATTGGGAACAAACAAAAATCATCTTTATGATACAGAGTAGTTCTATGTAAAATCTACACATTGGGACCACTTTGGAGATGACATCCATCAAGGTTTTGATTAATGATGTTGCCAAGGAGATTCAAGGACGCACTTCCACCAGAACTGATTGTTGAGGTAAATTGGAAGGATTTCTTCCCCCTTATCTTTGTAAAGAAATCTGTTGTTTATTTCAACAAACTCTGTTCAGTGGTGAAGATCGAATCAGAATAAGTTGTCGATCTGATGGAATGAAAAGCTTCCACTTGCACATATTTATTTTTATTTTCTCATAAAATATGCTTGATAATAATAAACTTTTGGCATAATTTAACTTCTTCCTTATTTTTGTAAAGAAATCTGTTATTTTTTCAACAAACTCTGTTCAGTGGTGAAGATCGAATCAGAATAAGTTGTCGTTCTGATGGCATGAAAAGCTTCCACTTGCACATATTTATTTTTATTTTCTCATAAAATATGCTTGATAATAATAAACTTTTTGCATAATTTAACTTCTTCCTTATTTTTGTAAAGAAATCTGTTATTTTTTCAACAAACTCTGTTCAGTGGTGAAGATCGAATCAGAATAAGTTGTCGATCTGATGGAATGAAGAGCTTCCACTTGCACATATTTATTTTTATTTTCTCATAAAATATGCTTGATAATAATAAACTTTTGGCATAATTTAACTTCTTCCTTATTTTTGTAAAGAAATCTGTTATTTTTTCAACAAACTCTGTTCAGTGGTGAAGATCGAATCAGAATAAGTTGTCGATCTGATGGAATGAAGAGCTTCCACTTGCACATATTTATTTTTATTTTCTCATAAAATATGCTTGATAATAATAAACTTTTGGCATAATTTAACTTCTTCCTTATTTTTGTATGAAATCTGTTATTTTTTCAACAAACTCTGTTCAGTGGTGAAGATCGAATCAGAATAAGTTGTCGTTCTGATGGAATGAAAAGCTTCCACTTGCACATATTTATTTTTAATTTCTCATAAAATATGCTTGATAATAATAAACTTTTTGCATAATTTAACTTCTTTCTTATTTTTGTAAAGAAATCTGTTATTAATTCAACAAACTCTGTTCAGTGGTGAAGATCGAATCAGAATAAGTTGTCGTTCTGATGGAATGAAAAGCTTCCACTTGCACATATTTGTTTTTAATTTCGCATAAAATATGCTTGATAATAATAAACTTTTGGCATAATTAAACTTCTTCCTTATTTTTGTAAAGAAATTTGTTATTTATTTCTACAAACTCTGTTCAGTAGTGAAGATTGAATCAGAATAAGTTGTCGATCTGATGGAATGAAGAGCTTCCACTAGCACATATTTATTTTTATTTTCTCATAAAATATGCTTGATAATAATAAACTTTTGGCATAATTTAACTTCTTCCTTATTTTTGTAAAGAAATCTGTTATTTTTTCAACAAACTCTGTTCAGTGGTGAAGATCGAATCAGAATAAGTTGTCGATCTGATGGAATGAAGAGCTTCTACTTTCACATATTTATTTTTATTTTCTCAGAAAATATGCTTGATAATAATAAACTTTTGGCATAATTAAACTTCTTCCTTATTTTTGTAAAGAAATCTGTTATTTATTTCAACACACTCTGTTCAGTGGTGAAGATCAAATCAGAATAAGTTGTCGATCTGATGGAATGAAGAGCTTCCACTTGCACATATTTGTTTTTAATTTCGCATAAAATATGCTTGATAATAATAAACTTTTTGCATAATTTAACTTCTTTCTTATTTTTGTAAAGAAATCTGTTATTTTTTCAACAAACTCTGTTCAGTGGTGAAGATCGAATCAGAGTAAGTTGTCGATCTGATGGAATGAAGAGCTTCCACTTGCACATATTTATTTTTATTTTCTCATATAATATGCTTGATAATAATAAACTTTTGGCATAATTTAACTTCTCCCTTATTTTTGTAAAGAAATTTGTTATTTATTTCAACAAACTCTGTTCAGTGGTGAAGATCGAATCAGAATAAGTTGTCGATCTGATGGAATGAAGAGCTTCCACTTGCACATATTTATTTTTATTTTCTCATAAAATATGCTTGATAATAATAAACTTTTGGCATAATTTAACTTCTTCCTTATTTTTGTAAAGAAATCTGTTATTAATTCAACAAACTCTGTTCAGTGGTGAAGATCGAATCAGAATAAGTTGTCGTTCTGATGGAATGAAAAGCTTCCACTTGCACATATTTGTTTTTAATTTCGCATAAAATATGCTTGATAATAATAAACTTTTGGCATAATTAAACTTCTTCCTTATTTTTGTAAAGAAATCTGTTATTTTTTCAACAAACTGTTCAGTGGTGAAGATCGAATCAGAATAAGTTGTCGATCTGATGGAATGAAGAGCTTCCACTTGCACATATTTATTTTTATTTTCTCATAAAATATGCTTGATAATAATAAACTTTTGGCATAATTTAACTTCTTCCTTATTTTTGTAAAGAAATCTGTTATTTTTTTTCAACAAACTCTGTTCAGTGGTGAAGATCGAATCAGAATAAGTTGTCGATCTGATGGAATGAAGAGCTTCCACTTGCACATATTTATTTTTATTTTCTCATAAAATATGTCTCATAATAATAAACTTTTGGCACAATTTAACTTTTGTTTATGGAATGCAAACCAAACGTCTGTGATAGTAAACCCCATTTTAAATACCGATACATGGGAATATGTTTTAATCTCACCGACACAGCAGTGATCAAAGCATGTCGATGATGCCCTGTTGTCTGTCAGATAGGTCTCGATCAGGTTTGTTCTTAATCGCTTCGAAAACCTGCTGTTCACTTCGGATGTCACTCTATCCATAAGTTTCCATTAGATTATGTGGACGACGAATTCCAGCAACGCAAAGATACATACATGGATCAGCTTTAAAGAATGTTATAAATACATTTCCAAGTGTTTATGTGTTTGTTTGTTGCGTTTGTACGTTATTCTTTCACAGCCGAACTGTACCACCTAGAGGTCCCAAATTTTGGTTGTAGGTACTTCAGAATCTGGGCAAGGTCTGGAGCTGTTACACATTGGTCTTGCCATCTTGGCATCAATTTTAAGGCCACCGAAGGCTGTTATAAAGTGTATATTGGGATGTGAGGTTCAGCAGGGCTGCCGCCGACCAGCAGGCAAAAGGTAACTACCATGAGGCCAATAACTCCATCGCTTATCAATTTCCAACATGTTCCAAGAAACCCCACAGGGAAAAGGTCATCCAGCCAGGCAATGCCGGATAGCCCCAGCTCATATGCCATATGAAAAGTGCCAAAGAATCACACTGTGGTGCAATTTTCCATTTTCTCCTCTTCAAAAATTTTTTTTTTAATGGAACACTGGACCTGTAGCTTATCTGGGCCCTGTCTCAATGTTGTAACCAAAATTTGGTAGCATTCTGACTGGTGCGTCTGGAGAGGAAGATTTTGAAGGAATTTTCACGATTTTCTCAAAAATTTACCAAATCCGCCATTTTGACACTTCCAGTCATGTGATCAGCATGACCTCTGCATTTTAACATCAGGACTGTGTCAGCATGTTGTAACTCAAATTTGGTAGCATTCTGAATGGTGGGTCTGGAGAATTCGATTTTTGAATGAATTTACTACGTCGGCCACTTTGACCTACTTCAAGTCATGTGACCGGAACGAGCTTTGCAAACCCTGTCATGTAGAGGAATGTTGTTGCCAAATTTCAGCCAGATCGCCCCAGTGATTTGGCCAGAGAAGAGGAAATAGGAGATGGACGGATGGACAGATGGACGGACGGGCAGACAGAGATGACGGACAGTGCACGATGATAATATCTTATCTGGAATTTAAATTCCAGATAAGCTAAAAACTACAGCAAACTAGTTGCATGTTAACAGTTGACACTGAATTATTGCCATCAAACCGGTTTGAAAGTGATCTGTTTCCATTGCACCAGTGAGGAAATCCAGTATAATATCCATCAGAGATGGGAAACTACATTCACTGATAGTCACGTGAGTTGATTAATGACTCCATGCAATGAAATGGTTTACCATAAGATGAGCATGTAGAAATACAACTTTCAGCTGGTGAAGGATACTCCTTGAGAAAATTTTTCGTTCTTATTCATTCCAAGTCCTGTATATGGCATCGCTGGAAGGGACAGAATTGATTGACAATTCGTGATTGCCATGAGAATGTATTGACTTGGACTACCTGCTTGAACCATCACAGTTGAGGTGATGATGAAGGGTACCTGCTTCAACTGTTGAAGTTCACATGAGTTGCCTGGGTCCCAGGTGGAGATGGGTCGCCTGGATCCCAGGCAGAGTAGGGTTGCTTGGATTGCAGGTAGAGGCGGGTCGGCTGGATCCCAGGTGGAGGTGGGTCAGCTGGATCCCAGGTGGAGGTGGGTCGGCGAGATCGCAGACTGAGGCGGGTTGCCTGCCTGGATCATTGCAGTTCATATGACAGTTAGAGTGAGTGCAACTTCCATGCCATTTGGTAAAGAGTTCCAATATTTTGACCTCGCAATGAAGACGGAACAGTGATATATTATGTGCATGGAAAATGAGAGGAAATGGGTGAGGGTAATGTATCTCTCTAAAGAACAACAAACGCAGTTGCTTACATCTGTATATTGTAAGCCCTTCTTGACAGATAAGGCTTTGTTCAGTGTACCTTCTGTATACAAGTAGGGAAGGAGTCCAGATAGAAAATCAGAAACTGTGTGACTTAGAGTGTGCAGATGATGCTGTTTTGCTGGCTGTGACGGTTACACGACTTATAACACTCCTCAGGAGGATTAGTGATGAAAGTGAAAAATTTGGTTTGAATTCCTCAAACAATGCAGATGGGAGTGGCAAGACAGAATCAAAGGGGAGATGAAGATTTGAAGATAAAGGATGGGTTTCTTTTGATGTTTTGCCAATCTCACAAGTAGTTGAGTTTCTCCGAATCTCCGTAATGCTTTCCGATGTCGAAGAAAAAACACGAATAGTTTTGTCACGCATTGGTTCTAACGGAATACGAAACCATGCCAAAAGGTAGCAGGAAAAACGTTGTCAACCGTGAGTGACAGAACAATGCCAATATGAATTGGCAAGACAGCGTCAACAATGGCATCGTGACAATGTGAGGCAAGTAAGTCAGCAATCAGAGTGTGATGCCAATACGGCTCAAAATCGGAAAGCCGATACTACATCCGATTCTGAAAAATCGCCATCCTATGTAGCATGTGAGGCAGTCAGGAATATTTTGCAGCAACACCGACACCGTTCTCAATCTCATCGTGCAGCACGCACGGCAATACGATCTTGACAACATATCTCATCTTGACCACGCTGTACTCGAGCATACTTGCAGGTGAATGGATCAATTGTGTGGTCACTGTAATGCCTTGATGTGGAAAGACGAGCGTGTTGGAGGAACCATCAGCCAACCCTGATTGATTCGGTCGGTGTTGCCTATCTGGAAAGATTTGCATTCCGAATATTCCTGATCTATTACGTCGACTTCGTCATCTTCTTCCTGCCGATGACTATAGCCATTTACTTTTGATCACGCATCAGAAAAATCAAAGCAGGATTATGGATGGCCAACATAAATCGTGACGTCACAATCGATGATTATCGATTGTGACGTCACGTCACGATATCACAAACGGATGTGATGATTTCTGGAGGTTGTGCAAACTTGGGTATTAATGGTGTGCTTTATCAGTTGTTGGGTCTTCCAAGGAATTCTGCTGGACAAGAGCCCGCCGACACGTGATACTAGAACGCTAACTCGCAACGTTGTTTATTGTGAGATCGGATAGACAAAACGTTTTTTTCTGTTTGTTTACAACCACAATACTGAAATTATGGCAAACGGGAAGAAAGTAGAAGCATTTTCGCAACGTGAAAAAAAAACATCCGATGTATTGTCTCATCCATATTACGAAAGCGTATTGCTGTATATCCATGTTTTCTTGTTCGAATACCATCAGCGAAGCGACGGATATTGCTGCTATTCCCTTGTGAAAATTGCCTGTGTTCACATAAAGTTGTACTTCTTAGAAAAGCATTTCTAAGGCATGGTAGATACATCTGTATTATTATCCATTTTAAATAACCAGCTGCCGACATCAGCGCAAAACAGATGCACTGACGGCAGCTGAATGGTGCCGCCCCAGATTTGTGAGCCATGGCGTCGTCCATGCGTCATGGCGAAAAGAATGTTTAAGACTTTCTGATTCATAAATTTGATTGGGAGGATAGTTTTTCTGTAAAATAGTACCATTGTTTATTGGTTTCCGACCGGTTTCACCAGATGAGATTATAGGTTTGCTCTCGACCTGTCCATCCCACATGTGGCTTTTCAGACTTCTTTTCCAATATCCTTTAACTTATTCAACTGAAACTTGGTACATGGCTTTATCATGATAAGAAACAGAAGAAGTTCTAGTTTCAGGACGTTTCGTCAATTTTTCACAGAGTTGTGCTCGATTTAAACTAACAAAATATCACATCGGTAGGGGGGGCATGCATGACAAAGCAATTCTCACTCTCCTTGCTGTTATGGTCTTCTGTGCACAAGGTCCGTCCATTTGTGGCTCATCTCTCTTTAATTCTCGTAACCCATCTTATGCCGCTCTGCACGTGGCTAATTACATTCAGCCTTGATAATTAATGGTTGCTGGAGGACAAAAATTCAAGTAATTAACATGTGGGCTTTGCACGGATTCGGAGGATAGTCCTGATATGTAGCTAGAGCATGATGACAATGCACGGCCTCATACAAGTGTGTGAACGATTGAAGCATTTTGTCGCCTCAATTTCACCATCTTAGATCACCCACCATAGAGCTCCGACTTGGCTCCATCAGATTTTCATTTCTTCCCAGAAGATGATGTCACGGCCACCGTGAAGTTCCCATTCTGTCAGCTGAACACACACAGCGCTATTGTGACAACATGATAAAACGACTTGAACATTGGCAGAAATGTGTTGATTGCAGTGGTGATTATATTGAGAAGTAAATATGAAACATGGTCAAATAAAGATTGATGTATTTTTGTGATAAATACTTCACGAGCAGGGTACCCATCACTGGTGGGTTCGTCAACGTCTCACCTCAAATGAGTGTGTATTGGGAGAAACGGGATTTTCAGTGTAAATATTCAGTATGCAGATATCGCAGTTGGTGGTGCTGGTAACCTCGACAACCTCGTTCCATTCTACCAGTGAAGAGTTGCAATCCATGCTTGTTGTACCTCCTAAGTAATGCTTTTGGAGTGAGGGTGATATTATGAAAGCTCGGCTGAGAAAGTAATTTTGGCACATTTTGGGCCTACTGCCTGATAGAAGATCACCAAAGATCTTTTCATGCCAACCGACCACCAACAGGCACCTATCACTCTCCACATCAATTCTTCAGTCCCCAACCTGCCCCCTCTCTCCATACTCCCCATAGCTTTGCTTTTGGCAATTTCCATTCAGTATTTCTCGCATCAATTCATTCTGGTTTCCCATTCGATGATCAATAGATCAGTAGTTTCAGTTTCACTTTTCTACATCAGTTTCATTTTGGGATATCAGTTTTGATTCGTCATCGCAACTTGTGATGCGACACAAATGGGGCACGAAAAAGGTCGTTAAAAACTATTTTCGGGGGAATATTTTTCGATTTTCTAAAGGGTGTGGAGGGTCGAAAGTATTTTATAGCATTAAGGGTCATAAAGGGGTCTAAATTGTTTGAAGGGTCTAAGGGTCTTAAATTGGTCTAAATGTCTAAAGGGGTCTAAGATCAAAAGAGGTCTGAAGTGGCCAAATGGTCTCAAATTGTCCAAAGGGTCTTAAAAGGTCTATAGGTCTGAAAAGTGTCGAACACCGTCTATTCATCTCAAAAAAGGTCTAAATGGTTATTAAAGGGTCTAAGGGGTGTAAATGGTCTACAGGCCATACATAGTGTAAAGGAGTGAAGCTGGACTGAAGAAATTACCTCATTTTCGTAAATTAATTAACTCCGGAGTGCAACACAGCAATAATGGGCCAAATGACCTCCTCATGACTGTTGAAGATGCCTGTTTTGGTGCATCTTAGTGAAAAATCTGATCGAAGAAAACTTCGTCATGAATTAACTTTGGAAGCTTAAAGCAGTCAGGTCGCAATCAAAAATACATTTCTGTTTTTCATATATATATATATATATATATATATATATATATATATATATATATATATATATATATATATATATATATGTATATCTTCTTCTTCTTCTTTCAGCTGCTCCCGTGAGGGGTCGCCACAGCGGATCATCCGTATGATCCGCATAGTGATTTGGCACATGTTTTACGCCGGATGCCCTTCCTGACGCAACCCTGGTCGCCTCTAACGACACAGGGATATGGTACACCTATTTTAGACGGGGTATACACCGGCCCAGTATACTGGTATTCATTTCACCAACCTCGGAAGGATGACAGGCTGAGTCAACCCCCTGGTGTATTAATTCAGTGGCCCAACGGGGCTTGAACTCAGGACCTTTTGGATCCCAAGCAGCTGCCCTAATCACTGCACCAACACCAGGATATATATATATATATATATATATATATATATATATATATATATATATATATATATATATATATATATATATATATATATATATATATATATATATATATATATATATATATATATATATATATATATATATATATATATCCCTGTGTCGTAAGAGGCGACCAGGGTTACGTCAGGAAGGGCATCCAGCGTAAAACATGTGCCAAATCACGATGCGGATCATACGGATGATCCACTGTGGCGACCCCTCACGGGAGCAGCCGAAAGAAGAAGAAGATAAATATATATATATATATATATATATATACATATATATATATATATACATATATATATATATATATATATATATATATATATATATATATTTTATATTGTTGTGGATTCTCGCCACTCCGGCATGCGGAAAACCGCTTTTAGCCAAATCGCGGCCACGCACGCCCACCGGACATGGCAATCCAGTCGTAGCTTCCGGATCAACGCCGAAATCCAGCTACGGGTGTTGTTAACCACACCATAGACCAGCCAACTTTTCTGTCCACGCGCTACAGGGTTGATCACCGAATTGTTGATGTACCTAATTATTCATGCAGACAGAAATGCCGGGGATTTATACCTCGACGGGACCCGTACGGACATGAGCTGCTTTAAGCAGCTCACGCCATTTGCGATTGCCGAGCGGTTTATTATCGCCAAGCCCCGTCGGACCCGATTACTTTATCGGTGTTAAAAACCAGCTAATATTCTGAACGCAATTATGGCCGTTCAATGGAGGAAGGGATGCAAGGAGGAGGTGAATATTCAAACAATGACATTTATTAATCACGTATGCAGTCAATGAAGCAATGGGGGAAAGGGACAAGACACGAGCAAGAAAAACCTACAGCCGTTGTCTATTTATTCTGCACATGCACTTAACAACAATTCTACTTATTGGACAAGGCGCCACAGACTTCCATGCAAAAAAACCCCAGGAAAGAAAAGAACAGGGCCCGTAGGCCTTTAATGTTCCGCAGAGCTGTGAAGACCAAAGGAGTTACGCGAGACCGTGCAGGTTACCTGCCACCCTCGTGGTGACTCGCTGGGCGACCCTCGATGTCTCGTTGTCAACACGGCAGCTGGTGTAATGGTGACTCGGTTGGTCCAGCCCTTGCCCTACGGCCTGGTCGATCGGGCCTAGCTGACGACGCCTCAGAGGAGCGAACGGGCCTTGCTTTTTAAGAGTTGATGCTCTCTTAAGAGCCTGCTCACTCCTCAGCGTTGCTTGGACCGTTTTGGGGCCGGCTGGCGACTTCTCTCCGGCTGCAACCCGAGCAACAGCCCTGCACTGGACTCCAACCTTGACCGGACTCTAAACTCGGCTGCGCTCCAATGACCAACAGCCCTGCACTGGACTCCAACCTCCACTCCGAGCTCCACTCCGAACGAACTCAAGAGCTCCACTTGTCTTCACGGCGAACCCAGACTGACCTCTCGGTGCCTCGGCCCCGCCTTTTATTGGGTTCGGGGAGGGGGGGGGTGGTGTTTGGTCTTTCACCTCTGACCCTTCACCCCCCGCTGGCTCCGCCCCTTTTGTCATTCTGATCCGATCTTGCCGTCAAACGCGGACAAAGCGGATGTGGTAGAAATCACCAGCCTTCGCCCCGACGAGGGAGTCCCCGCGTCTGTTGGCGGAAATGCCGTTCGTCTATGGATGTCGTTGCTGGCGAAAATATGGCAGCGTTTGTGGAGATGAAGGTGAGATGTTATTGGTTGTGGCGAAGGTGGTGAGGAGATGTTTAAAATAACGATAGGAAAGAATAACACTACCTCAAAGATACACAGTCCGGCTCACGAATAAATCCCGTTAGACCGGTGGGGAAATCTATCTGGACACACACTTATCGATATAACTGATCTTCGGGGAACCTGAATGGTGATCTGTGAATTTCCACAACCGTTAAAAATTTATATATATATATATATATATATATATATATATATATATATATATATATATATATATATATATATATATATATATATATATATATAAATATATATATATATATATCTGGAAAAAAAAGACCACTGCAAAATTATCAGTTTTTCTGGTTTTACTATTTCTAGGTATGTGTTTGAGTAAAATAAACATTTTTGTTTTATTCTATAAACTACTGACAACATTTCTCCCAAATTCCGAATAAAAATATTGTCATTATGAGCATTTATTTGCAGAAAATGACAACTGGTCAAAATCACAACAAAGATTCAGTGTTTTCAGACCTCAAATAATACAAACAAAACAAGTTCATATTCATTTTTAAACAACACAATACTAATGTTTTAACTTCGGAAGAGTTCAGAAATCAATATTTCATGGAATAACCCTGATTTTCAATCACAGCTTTCATGCGTCTTGGCCTGGCTCTCCACCAGTCTTTCACATTGCTGTTGGGTGACTTTATGCCACTCCTGGCACAAAAATTCAAGCAGCTCGGCTTTGTTTGATGGCTTGTGACCATCCATCTTCCTCTTGATCACATTCCAGAGGTTTTCAATGGGGTTCAGGTCTGGAGATTGGGCTGGCCATGACAGGGTCTTGATCTGATGGTCCTCCATCCACACCTTGATTGACCTGGCTGTGTGGCATGGAGCATTGTCCTGCTGGAAAAACCAATCCTCAGAGTTGGGGAACATTGTCAGAGCAGAAGGAAGCAAATGTTCTTCCAGGACAACCTTGTATGTGGCTTGATTCATGAGTCCTTCACAAAGACAAATCTGCCCGATTCCAGCCTTGCTGAAGCACCCCCAGATCATCACCGATCCTCCACCAAATTTCACAGTGGGTACGAGACACTGTGGCTTGTAAGCCCCTCCTGGTCTCCGTCTCACCATTAGACGACCAGGTGTTGGGCAAAGCTGAAAATTGGACTCATCAGAGAAGATGACCTCACTCCAGTCCTCTATGGTCCAATCCTTATGGTCTTTTGCAAACCTCAGCATGGCTCTTCTTTGCTTCTCATTGATGAAGGGCTTTTTTCTAGCTTTTCACGACTTCAGCCCTGCCCCTCGGAGCCTGTTTCGAACCGTCCTCGCCGTGCACTTCACCCCAGCTGCCGTTTGCCATTCTTTTTGTAGGTCACTTGATGTCATCCTACGGTTGTTGAGTAACATTCGAATGAGTTGGCGGTCATCCCGGTCAGTGGAAAGTCGTTTTCGCCCTCCGCCAGTCTGTAGCTTTGTTGTCCCCAATGCCTGCTGCTTGACCATGTTCTTATGACCCGCCGTCTTTGAAATTTTAGGATGGAAGCAATGTGACGCTCACTGTATCCCTCTGCCAGTAAAGCCAGAATTGAACCCTTCTTTTCCTCACTCAAAACTTTTGTTTTCAACTCTTTTGGCATGGTCAATAGTTATTTTTTTGATTCCAATTACTTTTGAGGTACTACTAGCACTGTTTTTGCCATCCAGCTGGTCCAATTGCAAGAGGATAGTGATGACCACAGCAGTGGTTTTTATACTTTTCCTTGTTAAATAAGATTCGGTTCAGGTGATCACCTAATCAGTACCTCACTAAGTAGAATGAGGTGTGTCTGTGTTGGAATTCAACATATACTGGAATGGAATGGCTGCCATACATGTGGAGATGCTGATTTAATTTTTTTTGAAGTGGTCTCTTATTTTTTTCCCAGAGCTGTATATACATCCAGCCTGTGGCTGCTGGATGCATCATTGCTTGGATCATGGCTGTGTTGCTGATGCAGTGCCCCGTTTCCAGTAAGATGGTATTCGTTTTGCAGACCTCGGAAGTATGACTGACTGAGTCACCCCACCTGTGGTATGTAACAGCACGACAGGGACTTAAATTCAAGACCCTAAGGTCTTAAGGCAGCCACCTTAATTATCAAGTCACCAGCAGGCTTAAGATTGATGTAAGTATCTGTGTTTATTTCATTAAAATATCCTTTCCCATTTTGAAGTGAAAAAAACAAGGTACGAGGCATTACTTTTCAGCATAGCTTCATACTAATTATTTTTTTTGTAAACACAGTCGAGGCTCATGGAAGAGCTAGTGTTCGTACACTGAATGGATCAGGACACAACAGGATAAAAGGAACAGTTACAGCAGAGATGAAGGTCAAATTAGAGGCAGACTTGGACAAACAATGGGTGTGTGGAGGAATGAGGGGCAACAGAGGATACATAGGGTGGACAAGATGGATACAGAAGGAAGCTCTCCAGAGGGAAACTGAAAATTTGGAATGAGGAGGGATTGGGGTGGATTGCTATTACGACATCTTTTGACATTTTTCTGCCTCAATGACACAACTAATAAAATACATGACACCAACCCACATTACAAATCTACAACTACCTCTAACATAGACATCTTCATACAATTGTTACTATTGCCCCCAAAAATAAAAATGTCAAAAGATGTGATTGCAATCCACAAAAGGATTGTGGTGTTCAATTGTGGTGTCATTTATGGCTCGCAGACTTCCTCTCCTGTCACAGTCACCGTGTGGCCCTTAATGGAATTCTCTCATCCCCTATTCTTGTCCAGGCTGGAGTTCCTCAAGGTAGCATTCTGTGCCCTGTTCTTTTTCAGGTTTTCATCAATGATCTCTCCGACTCTCTGGAAAATCCTCTTTATCTCTTTGCTGATGACTCCACCCTCTGCCGTACCATCTGTCATCCCTCAGATCGGCAAGCAGCAGCTTCTTCGCTCACTGCAGATCTGGGTAAAATCACAAGCTGGTCCAACACGTGGAACATGTCTTTCAATCCGGACAAATCTCACACTCTCACTATGTCTCTCCGAAAGGACCATTTCGAACCGCCACCCCACCCCCCCCCCATGTACTTTCTCAACAATTCTCTGGATGAAGTCCTTTCTTTCAAGCTTCTGGGTCTCACTATCTGCCATGATCTTTCCTGGCAAAACCACATTTCCAACCTCACCTCCAAAGCCAGTCGCTGACTGGAAATCCTCCGTCGTGCAAAATCCTTCCTTGGCCCACCTGAGCTCCTGACCACTTACAAAGCTTTCGTCTGCAGCCTGATGTAGTACTGCTCTCCCCTCTGGGCTGGTACTCCTGCCTCTCACATTTCTCGGCTTCACGCTGTGGAAACCAAGGCATTTCGGATCATTGGCATCTCCCGCGATGAAGTTGAGTCTTTGGGCCTCTCACTCTCTCACCGCAGGCAGGTTAGTGGTCTTTCTGTCTTCTACCGTCTCCTCTCCGGTATCGCCCCCCGCTCTATCTGCGATTTGTCACCACCATATTTCTTTGGGGCGCTTAAGGTCCGCCAACAACCCCCTTCTGGTAAAACTACCAAAATCAAGAATCACTGCTCACCTTCACTCTTTCATTCCTCTTTTTTCCCGCCTTTGGAATAAACTCCCTCACTCTATTCAATCCCATTTTTCCCTCCAGGCCTTTAAAACAGCTGTTCACCACCACCTCTTATGGTCCCCCATCAAAATCCTTGATCTTTTGTACCCCTGCTTCCCTTCCTGAAAGTCCCTGTAATGTCCATATTGTATTCCCCATGTTCCCCACCCCATCCCTCTCCCTTCCACAGATCTCCTAGTGTCTCTGTTCCACACTGTTTTGACCTTCCCACTCCCTCCCCTCTTGTCTCATGCCCCCCTTGCTGTGTGTTGTGTGTTAGCTCTCATACAAGCCTTGACAAGGTATACAAAAAAAAATTAAAATCCTACCTTGTTTGGTTGTTTTTTTTTGAAGATTCCATCCCAACATGCTTTTTATTTTCATAAAATGTTTTTTCTGACTTGTTTAATATCGTGGGATGAATAAACTCTTTTACTTTGAAGAATAACTCATGCCCAAAATGTTGCTTCATCTTTCCCACAGTGGTTAACATACGCATACCTCTCTCAAAATGTGGTTAACAAAAGTAATTACCATTATTTTTAAGTCACAGCATACCAACTCTGGTATTTATAAAGAATACAGCTTCCAGTGTATATCACGCTGTTGTGTGAAGAGTCAATAGAATAGCTTTCTCAACTTTGTCTCGAGTCTGTAAATGTTATTCACAAGACCTTTGCAGGGTTGGCTGGATTAAATGTGTCTGTCATGTCCTGATTAGATTCCTCGATTGCAGCCAAGAAGTCCATCGGGTTTCTTTATCCTTACTGCTCTTGCTCGCAGTTCCTCCAACTGTGGAGGAAGTGGACAAGACACGAGTGAAGTGGACAAGACAAGACATTACCACTTCCAACTGTGAAGTGGCCTGCTAGGCCACTTCAGGAGGAAATTAAGAGTCATCCACAGTCTGGTGGGACTGGAGTCACAGATACAGTATGCCAGACTGTAAAGGGACGATATGTTCCTCCCTGAAGGTGATTTGTAAAGTAGATGGGGTTTTTTTTTTTGTAACATCCGAGAGATTTCACGGTCTATGGCTGGCCCGCGTCAACAATATTTATTGAATTCAATTTCACAACTTGCCCTGCTGTGATATGAATGTAGAACCAGCTCGGCTGGCCCACAATGACAAGATTAGAATAACCAAATCACTTGGCATAACCAAACCACCTTCGGTACTTGGTATAAATAAACCACCGAGCAAAATCAAATGACCTCGTGTAACCAAATTGCCCAATGTAACTCTCGCTATCTAAAAAATATAAAATAATATATAAATACTAAAATATTGTCGCGGGTCTGGCAATCAAGGTTAACCCCCCCGACCCAAATTGTGGTGATGGGCGTTTAACACTACCAGCCCCCGGACAGCCCCCACTCGCGTGCATTGTTCGCCACGCGTTGTTCTGCGGTGCAACAGGCGGTGGCTGTCTCGCTGAAAATGTGAAATTTTATTTTACACTAGGTTCCCCCTTTTTGTTCTTCCATGATAACGACCCGTCACTTCGGCAGAGATAAATATAAATAAAAATTAAACGTTTCGGTTTTCAAAGTTTCTTCAACTATTTCGTGGATTGCTTGGTGAAGCCACTTGGCACGTGTTCTTAGAGTTTAAATGGTGATACCACGGTTCTATACTGGAGATAGCAAGGCAAAATAAATTAGATGATCACAATGAGTAAAAAATGTTTTCAGTTATGAAGTAATGAATCACCACATCACAGCAGGAAAGCCGAGAGGTACACGTGCTCATGCTGTGTAGCCTGGATTTGAATCCCGATCCAGCTATGTTGTCATCCCCGTGATTCACAGGCAGGGTGATTCATCGGTGTGTGTGTGCCATCTTTCGGATCGATGTTAAACTGAGCATCACATCTCCCAGAAACGTCCTCTCCTCTCTTCCTCTCACACCCCTCCCCCCCTTCCTTGCTCTTCACGCCTTCCGAGCTTCCCCTCTCCCCTTCTCTCCCTTCCCTCCATCTTCTCTGCCTCCCCTCTGCCCTCCGTCTCTCCTGTTGCCCCCCCCACCAATCCCACCTTGATATCCCCATCAGCGAAATGACGGGTTGTCTTTGCTAGTATAAAATAAGAACACCTAACTCTTCCACGAGCCTCGACTATGTATCCAAAAAAATAACTAGAAGGGCATTCTTCCACGTCACAACGTCGACCGATATACCTCCGTCCACATTATTACACATACTTGTACCATGTTTAATTTAATTCATCACTTCAGCTGTTCTCAAGTATGACGTTTTTAACCGACCTGACCTCTGACCTTTCGATTTCAGCATGAAGAGGTCAATCAGTTCATCTTTGAATCATAATATATACTTATACCAAGTTTGGTCAAAATCCCATCATTAATGCACAAAGTTAGTGTGGCAACAGAATTTTTACCTGACAGTACATTTAACCTTTGACCTCTTGCCCCCATAATCTAATCAGTGAATCTTCACAACATTGTACATACTTGTACAAAGTTTGACTTGGATCCATTCAGCCGTTCTCAAGTTTTCACGGTAACGAAAACCCATCATGGACGGACAGATGGACGGACAGACGGACGGACAGTCCAAAAACACAAAACTACCTGCGAGTTCGTCGGTGGAGGCATAATAATCAAACCACACAGCATAACCAAACCAAGGACGCAATGAGGATGATGATGATCTCCGTCGCTTAGTTAATACTAGTACGGGCCCGTAGGTGAGTGCCAGTATGTGCAGCCCTCTCTCGCCCCTCTCTTTCGCCCCTCTCTCGCCTACCCTCTCTCGCCCTTCTCTCTCCCCCCCCTCTCTCCCTTCTCCTCCCCCCCCTCCTCTCGTGCAAAAAAAGGAAGCATTGTTACGTCATGAATGACGTTACAATGCTTCCTCTTTTTTTTCTACCCCCTCTCTCCCTTCTCCTCCCCGGATCTTCCCCTAATGCGGGCCCGTAGGTGCGTGTCAGTATGTGCAGCTTTGTGCCTGCAGTATCAGGTCCCCAGCATCAATTGTGACGTCATATCAAACGAAGAAGAAGAATGGACGTTCCCTCTCTCTCGCCCCCCCCTCTCTCCCCCTCTCTCCTCCTCCCTCCCCTTCTCTCCCGCCTCTCTCTCACCCACCTCTCTCCCTTCTCTTGCCCCCCTCTCACCCCCTCTCTCGCCCTGCTCTCTCCCCCTCCTCTCTCCCTCCCCTCCTTCATTCAAGCACGCCCGTAGGGGCGTGCCAGTATGTGCAGCTTCGTGCTTGCAGTATCAGGTCCCCAGCATCAATTGTGACGTCACATCAAACGAAGAAGAATTGTGACACCACCTCTCTCGCCCCCCTCTCTCCCCCTCCTCTGTCCCCCTCCTCTTTCGCCCCTCCTCTCTCGCCCCCTTCTCTCCCTCCCCTCTCTCGCGCTTCTCTCTGCCCCCCTCTCTCCCTTCAACTCTCTCCCCCCTCCTCTCTCGCCCCTCTCTCTGTAAATGTATTCACAAATGTCTACCAAGCACAACAATTAATTCCAACCTTGGGAAAAAAAAAACAGCTTTCAAACCCTTGGGAAAATTCAATCCTTGGGATTAATTAATAATTTGAATAATAATCAAACCATGGGATTAATTAATTAATTCAAACCTTGGGAAAAAACAGCTTTCAAACCTTGGGAAACACTTGAGAACAGCTAAAATGGATGAGGAAGTACGATATCAAACTTTGAAAAGGCACATAATCAGGTCCCCAGTGTCGATTGTGACGTCATCCCAAACGAAGAAGAAAAAGAATTGTGACCTCAATTGTGCAAAAAAATAATAATAATAATTAAATAAACATTAATTGTGACGTCATTTGTGACGTCATAGCACCGTGTCCTGTCATTGGTTGACAGATAAATGGCCGTAACTCGGGAACCGCTCGTCCGATTGATATCAAACCTCGAAAACGCACACCCTCGGGTCTCCGGCAATATTCCTGGCAAGTTTCAATGAGATCGGCCTGGCGGTCGTCAAGAAACGGCGGTCACAGACAGACAGACACACACACACACACACACAGATTGCTGGAATTATAAATAGATAAGAGTAGAAAACAAAGGTGATTGTTCTTTTCAAGGTTGAAGTTGCCCTAAAAAGACAACACAGTGTATCGATCGATAATTATTGGTTAAATGTTCTATCGAAAAATTATATTGTAAAAGTAGTTTGTTAAAGTCCATCATACAACTTTGTGTATCAAGTCACACTAAACTGCAGGACCCTTTAGCCCTTTAATTAGTCCAACAAAAATGCCAACTTCTGCAACCTGTACACAGAATACCTTTAGATCTCCAGTTTGTCTGCAGTTGGGTACACAGTACACAGTACACAGTCCATTGTTATGATGTTTTCACAATTTCCGAATGACTGGCCGGAGGAGGGGGCGGTAGGGGGGGGGCTGAGTTTGGTTTGATTCACTACTTTGACATCTCCTGATGTCCTGATTAGATTCTTAGATCCTCCCGAGTTCATCAAGAGTTGCGTGTGAAAGAAGATCCAACAAACAGTGACGTCATTTGTAGATTAAAAATCATGCTTCTATTTATAGTCAAACTTGGTCATGAGATCAGTATATTGTCAGCAATCGTTAAAGTTTATAAATAAACTGTTTCGAAAGAAGTGATTCCTCCTCAAAAAAAAATAAAAAAAGAAGAAAAAGGTGAGCATACGTGAGAGTTGATCAACAATTGTTTTTGTTGTTGTTGTTGTTGTTGTTGTTGTTGTTGTTGTTGTTGTTGTTGTTGTTGTTGTATACCTTGACGATGCTCGTGTGAGAGCGAACACACAACGCATATCAAGGGGGCATGAGACAGGAGGGGCGGGAGTGGGAGGGACAAAACAGTGGGGAACAGACACATTAGGAGATCTGTGGAAGGGAGAGGGATGGGACGGGGAAAATGGGGAATAGAAGATGGACATTACAGGGACTTTCAGGAAGGAAAGCAGGGAATTCGAAGGAGGTGGGTTTGGGTGGATTATCGGGGGTAGAAAAGATCGAGGATTTGGATGGGGGATGAGAAGAGGTGGTGATGAACAGCTGTTTTGAAAGCCTGGAGGGAAGAATGTGAATGAATAGAGTGAGGGAGTTTATTCCAAAGGCGGGAAAAAAGAGGAATGAAAGAGTGAAGATGAGCAGTGATTCGTGATTTTGGTAGTTTTACCAGAAGGGGGTTGTTGGCGGACCTTGAGCACCCTGCGGAAATGTGGTGGGGACAAATCGCAGAGAGAGCAAGGGGGGGGGTGAGGCTGGAGAGGAGGCGGTAGTAGACAGAAAGCCCACTGACCAACCTGCGGTGATAGAGTGAGAGGCCCAAAGACTCAGCCTCATTGCGGGATATGCCAATGATCCAAAATGCCTTGGTTTCCACAGCGTGAAGCCGAGAAAGGTGGGAGGCAGGAGTACCAGCCCAGAGAGGAGCGCAGTACTCCATCAGGCTGCGGATAAAAGCTTTGTAAGTGGTCAGGAGCTCAGGTGGGCCGAGGAAGGACTTTGCACGACGGAGGATTCCCAGTCGGCGACTGACTTTGGAGGCGAGGTTTGAAATGTGGCTTTCCCAGGAAAGGTCATGGCAGATAGTGAGCCCCTAAAGTTTGAAAGAAAGGACTTCTTCCAGAGGATTGTTGAGAAAGTGGATGGGGAGGTTTTCTAAACGGTCCTTTCGAAGAGACGTAGTGAGAGTGTGAGATTTGTCTAGATTGAAAGACATGTTCCACGTGTTGGACCAGTTTGTGATTTTATCCAGATCTGCAGTGAGTGAAGAAGCTGCTGCTTGCCAGTCTGAGGGATGACCGATGGTACGACAGAGGGTGGAGTCATCAGCAAAGAGATATAGATGATTTCCAAAGAGTCGGAGAGATCATTGATGAAAACCAGAAAAAGAACAGGGCCCAGAATGCTACCTTGAGGAACTCCAGCCTGGACAGGAAGAGGGGATGAGAGAATTTCATGAAGGGCCACACGGTGACTGCGACAGGAGAGGAAGTCTGCGAGCCATGAGTGGAGATGGCCTTGGATACCATAGGAAGAGAGTTTGCTGAGCAGGGCAGGGTGCCAGACTGTGTCAAAAGCACGTGATATGTCCAGGGATACGGCTCGGATTTCCTGTCTGGCATTGAGTACCTCCATCCATTGATGGGAGAGCAGAAGCAGCATATCCAGAGTAGAGTGACCTGGTCTGAAACCAAATTGATGATCGGAAATCAAGCCATTGGAGAAGAGGAAGGATTTGATGTCTGAAGCGATGATGGATTCCATAACCTTGCTGATGATTGGGAGAAGGCTGATTGGTCTGTAGTTGCAGGGATCTGTTTTTGCACCTTTTTTATGCAGGGCAGTGATGTTTGCTGATTTCCAAACAGATGGCAGATGACCTTGAGCAAATGAGAGGGTGAGTAGAACAGAGAGAGGGTGAGCAAGAGCAGAAGAGCAGGCTTTGAGGACACGTGGGCTGATGCCGTCTGGACCGGTTGCAGAATCTGAGTCGAGGTTTGACAGCAAGCTCTCCACTTTGTCAGGAGAAAAGGACACAGGGACAGTGGATGCGACTGGGTAAGGTGGGCAGAGAAAGTGATGGGTTCAGGACACAAGATTTGGCTGTAAACACCAAGTTTAGGCATTCAGCTGTTTCACGTGCGGTATCAGCAGTGCGGCCATTTGAGGTAAGGGAGGGGATGGAGGGGGAACATACACCAGAAACAGATTTGATTAGATGCCACCAGGATTTTGAGGAGGGAGAGAGGTTTGACAGTTCAAACTTGAGATGAGAAAGATGTTGTTTTCTGGCTCTCCTGAGGGTAGATATACACACATGTTCCGAGCTTTATGGAAGGAACTGAGATTGCCCTCAGTTGGGTTTGCTTTCCATGAGGCAACGGCAAGTTGTTTCAGGACAACTGCCTCACCACAAGCTTCAGTGAACCATGGGCGGGAGGAAGGGTAGGACAACTGAACACGAGAGGGGACAAATCTGTTCATGAGGGAGAGCAAGTATATTTGAAAGAATTCCCACGATGAGTTGATGTTGGAGAAAGTAGCGATAGGAGACCAGTCTGTAAGTTTGATGGCTGCTCGGAGACCCTGCCAGTCGGCTTGAGTGAAATGCCAGACTCGACGGCGGTGAGGTGGTTCTCTGATAATAGCCAGAGAGATGTCCACTTTGACAAGGACATGGTCAGAAGAACCGATTGGAGCGCAGGAAGAGCAGCAGATATTGTCAGGGAAATTAGTAAAAATCAGATCCATAAGAGATGGAGTACCATCGGTTGAGATCCGGGTCGGGAAGTTGACCGATTGAGTCAGTCCCAATGAGTCGCAGAAACTTTTGTTGAAGTGCCATGACAGGTGAGAGAGGTACCCACACCTAGCCAACTGCCATGATGACAATTGAAGTCGCCACATATGAGGAAGGGATAGTTCAGATGAGAAGATAGAAGTTGTTCCATGTTTTCGGATAGTGAGGTGTAGATGGAGTCATCACTGTTAGGTGGACGGTACAGTACACATATATACATGAGGTTGGCGTGGAGCGGAAGTCGTAGGCAGAGGTATTCCTGGGGGTGTGGGGGAGTGAGGGCAGTGCATGGAGAGTGAGGAATAGAGTCTTTGATGAAGAGAGCAACTCCCCCATCAGGATGAGGTTCAGGTCTGTCATACCGGAGGAGGGAGAAACGAGGGAGAGATACTTGGGAGTCGGACACCTCCTGGGGAGGAAAGTTTCTGTTCGGCAGATTATATCTGGTTTCTCAGTGGCAATCTGTATGGAAAGATCTGAAAGGTTTGAGTGAAGGCCCCGGATATTTGAGGTCCACACTGTTAATGAAGAGGGAGGGGAGGAGGCTTTGGGTGCAGGGGGTGGGGGAGGGGGAGGGTAGGACAACGGACGAGGGGGTAGGTAAGGAGGGTTGTTGAAAGAGTGTGGGGGATTGCAGAATAGCTTGGGGAGGGGACCGGATGAGGAGGAGAAAAGGCTCTGTGGTACTGGGGGAGAGGGAGGACAAGAGAGGCGGAAGAAGGCAGTTGAGGATTTGAGGAGGTGGAGTGAAGAGATGGAGGTGAGAGGGCAGTGGAAGGAGGCAGCTTTGTGGATGAGAGGGGGGGGGGAAACTTTGAGAAGGATGAGTGAGGGGAATGAATGGTGGGAGAAAGGTGAGGGGGGAGTTTTTGAGAGAGGTGAGAAGGAGCCTTGGAGGGAGAAGTGGGATGGTTGCTTTGAGAGTGAGGGGTGAGAGGGGTGAGTTGGCAATGAAGTTGGAAAAAAAGAATGGTTGATGGAAAGCGAACATTCATCGCAAACTGGGGTTTAAAAAAGTTTGAGGTCATTGATGCGATTTAACACAATTCTTGATGGATGCAATAAAGGCGAATTCAGAGAATGGAGAGAAGAAACACTGTAACAGTTGGATTTTTTAGGCAAGGTATGAAGGAGAGGTCGAAATGAGAGCAGTATGTTTACATAGCAGAAGAGTTGTGCGTTATGATACAGTAAAGAGTACCACATGTGTGAAAGGAAGATGAAGCATTTTTGTGGTGTATGGGCAGAGAGCGCTGAGGAGGCGTGGAGTATTTGTGATAATAGTCACGTGATTAGGCATGCATATATCTGTACGCACCCGGTGGAGGCTCCGAGTGGTGCGCATCCGAGTACGCAATAAACCAGAGTTACAACTACACTCTCGGCTCGTATCTGTCTGCACCTCGGACACCACAATTGGCGACGAGGATGGTGTATGGGCATAGAGCGCTGAGGGGGCATGGAGTATTTGTGATAAGTCACGTGATTAGGTATGCATATATCTGTACGCGCCCGCTAGAGGCTCTGAGTGGTGCGCATCTGAGCACGCAATAAACCAGAGTTACAACTACACTCTCGGCTCGTATCTGTCTGCACCTCGGACACCACAATTGGCGACGATGGATTGGGATCGAATCACCACTCATGGCGGAGTGCATGTTTTCATCGGCAATGACTGAATTGTTTCTGGAGCAATTGGATTGCAGGCGTACACGGCGCCAGGAAAATCATCGCAGCTTGCGCGGTACGAGTTCGATCACCTGGCAAGGAGCCCAGGGGAGCAAATCGGGAGTTTCGCCGCGCGGGTGAGACATCTCGCCGTCACCTGCAAATTCACGTCGAGTGAACGGCAGGCCAGGCTCAAAGATCGTTTTATTGCTGGATTGCAAGACTCGGACATGGTTTTGGCGATACTACGGCTGAAGTACGAGGATATTACGTTTGATTCAGCAGTTGAAACTGCATCGGCCGTCGGACAGACGCTGAGAGATGTCCGAACCATTGCCTGCCAGAGCCTCACAAGTGGTCCGGAAGTCCACGCGGCGTGGGACAACCCCGATGACCCGGGGCAAGACCTGCAACCTGTGCGAGGCAACCCCGACGACCCGGGGCAAGACCTGCAACCTATACGAGGGTTTGTACATGACATACGCTTTTGCGTCCCGGGGCAAGACCTGCAACCTTTGCGAGGTTTTGTACATGACGTACGCTTTTACGTCCCGGAGCATGACCTGCAACCTGCACGAGGCAACCCAGACGCCCTGGAGCAGGACCTGCAGCCGATGATGAGCCTGTTTTCAATTGGTCCGAGGGTAACAAGACCAATGACAGTGGAGATCGAGGTGAACAAGACGCCGATCATATTCCAAATTGATACTGGGGCCGCGGTGTCGATCATGGGCGAATAGACCGCTCGTAGACTCAACGGTCTCAACCTTATCAGGTCTACCCTCATGCTGTACACTTACACCGGCGAGGCGATTGCGACGGTGGACATGGCAGACTTCTCTGTGACCTACCAGGGTCAACACGCCGTGCTCTCGCTGTTTATAGTACGAGGGGAGTGGCTGGTGCTCCTGGGCCGAGACTGGCTGACTATCCTCAGGCTAGACTGGACGGCGCCAGCCATTCACCTTGGATGACCCGTGCCGAGCCGATTAGAGGATCGGTCGGAGGAGGTTTTTCAAAAGCAACAAGATTTGTTTTGCAACGAGCCTGAACAACTCGAGGACATGCAGGCAAAGCTTTTGAGGAAGGGGTAGGGGTGCCTCCCTTGGATCCCACGTGCGGGTCCTGCTGGGGCCAGGGGCCGCGTGGATGCAGAGTTGGTGTATGTTCCTTGCTTCCTACAACTACGATATACAGTTCCGGAGCAACGGGACGCATGCCGACTGCGGCGGTCCCTCACACTTGCCTTGCGCGGAGGACTACGGGGAGCATGCCGGCTGCGACGGTCCCTCGCGCTTGCCTTGCACGGAGGGTCCAGCTTCGTCTGAATCGGCCGACCCAGTTGAGCTGTTTGCACTGAGCCTGGTCCAGGGCGGGGCGTTCACCGCCAAGCAGGTCGCGGTGGAATCGGCTCTTGATACAGTACTCGCCCGTGTCATTCAGGCGATTCCAACGGGGGATTGGAGTGATATGCCTTCGACGGTGAAATCAGCTCATGATCCGGCACACGCTCGTGTCGTGCAGGCGATCGTTCAACACGTGATCGCCTCGAGCGCGGTCTGCATCGTCTCTGCGTCGTCGGCCATCCATCCCGCAACCGAGCTCGGGTTGTTCACAAAGTTGTTGTGGTAGCCGGGTTTGGGGAGAGACATTGAACGAGTGATTAAGCATTGTGCTGCTGGGCAGGCAAATACCGATAAGCCGCGCGTGAGCGGAATGTGTTTGATTGTGATCGGTGCGTTCTCTGGGTGGCCGGAGCGTGTGGTTTGGCAGGGTGCTTCGACGGGCATTGCTGTGCAGGGGCTGCGGCCGATCGTTGATAATAAAGGCATACCCGAGAGATTGGGTTCTGTCAACGATCCGCCGTTCCTCAAAGATGTGTTTAATGATCTTGTGCATCGCGGCGGTGTTCAACACCTTAAACGGTTTGTTTAAGTGTTGTGCCATCCTGACGTGCCGGAATCGTTTGTTAAAATGTTGTGTCATCCTGCCACTAATGAGCAGGCAGAATAGTTTGTTAAAATGTTGTGTCATCCTGTCACGAGCGAGCAGGCAGGATCATTTGTTGAGATGTGAAAACGTGCTTTTCGTAGAGGAGAGTTTACATCTGTGCCGACGGTGCTTAATGTGTTTTCGTTACCGTGTGGGAATGTGATACGTTCAGCCACCGATGAACCTGCAAAGGTAATGGAACCAGCAAATTGCCTGGTTCGGATTGATGATGGGGAGGTGTGGAAGCGGCACATGGGGCCGGGGCAGGTTCGCTGTTCAGCGTCACCCCCACCCCTGATATCGTCAAGGCCAGGCGACGTGCCGAGCGCCATGGAGCCCCCACCCCTGATCTCACCAAGGCCAGACGTGCTGGCGCCCATGGGGCTAATGGACTCGGGGTGTCTACCTAATTCGGTCCTGTCTGAGGGAGACGCGCAAGCTTGTCGGCCGGGGGTGTTTGATGGTGCAGGGGGAGGTTCGCCTGGGGTGTCACCTCGACCTAGCCAGAAGGCGTGTATGCATGGGCCGTCTGGTGGCGCTGTCCGCCCTGGGCGGATCAAGAGACGTGGTACTTGGGGGGGATTTTGGATGATTAGTGTCCTTTTTCACCAGTTGCTTTTTGTGGACAATTGCCAATGCTTTTGCTAAGTGCCACTTTGTCACCAGTTCCTTTTTGTGTCATAGTGTCAATGATTTTTGATTAGTATCATGTTGTCGTTTATACTTGTCATTTTATGATTATGTTTTTAGGAAGGAGGAGTGTGGTGTATGGGCATAGAGCGCTGAGGGGGCGTGGAGTATTTGTGATAATAGTTACGTGATTAGGCATGCATATATCTGTACGTGCCCGCAAGAGGCTCTGAGTGGTGCGCATCCGAGCACGCAATAAACCAGAGTTACAACTACACTCTCGGCTCGTATCTGTCTGCACCTCGGACACCACAGTTTTTATTATTATTATTAATGTTTGATAGAGTCATGGAAGTGTTGTCGAAAAAAAATCGAGGAAGAAGAAGAGAAGAAGAAGAGGAGAAGAAGAAGAGGAGAAGAAGAGGAGATGAAGAAGAAGAATCAAGAGTCGTAAGTGAAGGAGAAAGGTAGCGGTTTTTTTATTTTTTTTATTAAAGATAAGAAATACAGTGATTAGTTGGGAGGGATGGGGGATGTTAGGAAAGTGGGGAAGATATAAATTGAAGGTAATGGGGAGAAAAAACAAAACACGATCATACACTGAGGGGAACCGGTAGGCCTCAAGCCTCAAGGGTAGGTCTCAAGCATCAGATAAGACAAAGTCGACAAAATCTCACAAAATAGCACGATTTTTGAAACAAAACCGAACTGGGAACACACAGTAACATGTAAGTGAGAGAATAAACAGTTAAAATGGGACAGATAACGACTGGAAACTTAACTTTGAGATCGTCAGCAGAGAGCCGTGAAGGAGACCTGTTGATGCTCCAAACCAGGAACCGGAAGTTTAAGATGAAGTCGAACAATACAGTTAGCCATTGGTCAATTAAAATATATAAATAAATGTGAAATGTCTAATATGTAGAAAATAACATATTTTGGTTACTAGTGAAGTTAAACATCGTTTTACGTTGGGCTGTACACTACTTACTGATTAGCATCCATACACCCGAGTTCGTTGGCTGGTTGAAGTTACTCCTATCTAAGAACAGGATAACCTTGAATAAGCGACGGTCGTCATCATTAATTGGTTAAGCTTTTAACCAGTTATTCACGATACATATTGACAGAACAACTTCAAGTAATTTTCACACACTTGATCAGAAAGTTTCACCAATTTGAAGCCAACTTGTCACCAACAACCAGCACACATCCAATGCAAAGTGACATTTCCAGAAATGCCATTGTCTCGTTGGGAAGATCCACATTCAACTGGAAGGGCACTCGGCAGAGTCCGCACCTCCACTATGTATTACCTGTTCAACGAGAACATATCCCCAATGCATTTTTGAAATATGCTATGTATCGTTTTTGGCCCTGTCTCTTAATGGTGAAGAATCACTTTAACAAGCTCAATGAGCTAAGATCCTCGTCCTCTTAATGATGACGTCATAAAAACGAATATGACGTCATTGTGATGTATCAGGTTTGCGATAAATTATCTGTGCTAATGCCCGGCTTGATTCCCGCAAACAAAATTCAAACAGCTTGCCTAGTTTCGGAGATAATGGTATAGGCGATTTCCATTAACGGCGATATTATGACGTCAACTTTTTTCCTAGGAAGAATTTCCAAAATCGAGATGGTTACTGCCTGCGCGTGGGCTTTCTGCATATACCTGGCAAGTTTCATGAAGATCCGATGAAAACTCTGGGTTGTGAAACAAAAAAAAGTCAAAAAAATAGGAATGACGTAAAAATTGATATGACGTCATAGTGATGTATCATAAGTGCGGTAATTAATCTCTGCTAATGCCCTGTTCGATTCCCACAAACAGAATTCAAAAAGCTTGCCTAGTTTGAGATAATTTTTTAGGCGATTTCCATTTGCGGAGATATTTTGACGTCATAACTTTTTTTCTTGGAGGAATTTTCAAAATCGTTGATGGTTACTGTCTGCGCAGGGTATTTTTACATATATATGCCAAGTTTCAGGAAGTTTCAATGAAAACTGTAGGCTGTGAAACAAAAAAGTCCACAAGAAGAAGATGAACAACAACAACGTGAATAAGACTTAGAGATCCTCCACGAGGATCTAAAAATTAAATAATTCTCCTATCCAGATCCAGATTCGGATCTTCACCAAAATCGAATCAATTCGTCATTGTCACACACGCAACCTGTTAATGAGTCGCAGCTGATGTGTCACTCATTAAAAAATGGTGATTCAAACCAATTCGTGATGCTTCCAACATTTTAATCCTGATGACCCTCCAGGAACTGCACGCTAAAGATCCAGATGGAGGGAGGATAACGAGTTGACAAAACAAGTACACTGTGAACTCACTCAGCAAACTCTGGACTTCAACTACTACTGTTACTACTACTTTGTTCATGGCCCCACTTGTTCCAACCTCCTTGTTGACCAGGGAAAATGTCTGACCAAAGTCTTTCACAAAGCAGCTGGCAAGGATTGACTGAAGGTCGTGGGAATTCATAATTAGTTCAGTGCTCTCCGCAAAGGACACCGTAGGATCGTTAACGTCCACCAACTAATGTTGGAATACGGGCCACCTGTTTGATGTCCATCCGAGGGACGGTTCACATGATAACGTCACACCAACTAATGTTGGCAGACGGGCCACCTGTTTAATCTCCATCAGAGGGACGGTTCACATGGTGACGTCACACCCTGCCTGCGAAGCACCAACCGAGGGAAGGTGCGGATTGTGACATCACACTCTACCTCTGAAGCACCACTTTAACACTTTGTAATTGTGTCAGCAATCGAACATGGACTGGACTGCTCCAAGAGTCCAAAGTAAATGCGCTACCTGTGCACCGTCCTCTCCGACTCATTAAGCAAACTCCTGAAGCAAACTGTGTAAAGTAAAAATCAATAAATCGACATCTTATGCTCAAAATCAATAAACGGATAAGACAAGTCGGTAATATTGTTACGAATCTGGCAGCCATTTGCACACAACAGCCAGAGTCCCCGCAGTTCAGTTATTTCGATAAGTATGTGTTTATAGTTAGGGTCCCGTCCTTCTGTCTAATGGGTTAATTTCATGTGTGCACTGCGGGTTTCTTTTAGAGTCAGTTTTTTACATCTTTAAATCTTCCTCCCAAACAAATCAATCCTTCGTTCTTCGCACCATCGCCATCCATTGCCCACGTGCAACATGTCACGTGCAGGGGTGAGGTTCCCTCCGCCCACTGTGAGCTCGTCCAATCGACAGCGGCCGGCACGACACCCGACCCGAAATCCCCCCCGCCCCGCTACAAGGGTGGATGGAGAATAGGGTGCTCCCCTAGTTGTTCCGTTTGGGTTCTCAGACATGCACTGGGGGAGGGTGGTCATTGCCCCCTCCCACCGGACCTCCTCCAATCATGGATGGCCACCATTTCCCCCAACCGAACGAATCAGGAGGCTCATCACCTCAGGGCCGACTCCGCCCCAGCCAGATGGAGTGTTCGTCCCGTCCAATAAGGAGACGCTACTGATCGCAGGACAACCCTCACCCAATCCGGAGGGTCATCGCCTCAGAGCGGATCCCTCAACCTCGCACGGCAAAAAGGATAAAAAAGGTGGTGAGCTGTCATCTGCAGGAGTCGTCGTCGTCTGGGCTTTTTGCTCTTTGCCCTTTGGTCTTTTGGTCTGCAGTCGTCGTCATCTGTGGTCTTGGTCTGCAGTCTTTTCCGGGGGTCCTCACTTCGTTGGTGGAGTGTCTGGTTCGGGGGTTCTTTTCGGTGGTTCCGTGGTCCTGTGCTGGCTGGTTCGCTCGATGCGGCTGGTCCCATCCTGGTTCGCTCATCTCGAAGAAACCGCACGAGGAGGACAGGTACCCGGCCAGACTCTGACCCTCCAGTTCGCCTATCCTCCCGGGCTGAAGGGCCGAATAAAGGCCAACCGGCCCCGTGTTTGTGTGTGCGTGTGGTGCCAGTCTGTTAAGTAGAATTTTTAAGTGCTTTTCGCTCACTGTACATTGCATATTATATTCGTGATTAAGTCTGCTCTGTGTCTCCCTCTCCCCATTATAAATAAACCCTGTGTTAAATGTTCCAGTTCATTGCCTGTCATTTCTTCCATTGGCCCAGTATGCTTCGGGCTTGAGAAGTAGTAAGGCCGTTTGTGCCGTAAGTTGTCATTGGACCGGCGCGGCTCTGGTAATTCCCGCTTGGTTACGCCGGACCCGAGTCGGTACATGCGACTCGGTTTGGACAGAGTCGGCCGAAGGTGTGGCTTCCCCGGTAGCTAGACGGCATGAGTGCTTTGGTAAATTGGAATAGACAAGTGGACCCTACCTCACGCCGTCGAAATATTGGCGACAACGATCCTTTAAGTGACCCGTCGACTCTGGAGTTATCCGGGTGACGACCTTTCAATTCCGGTGTGCGGTGGGAGACGGCCCAACTGCTCCATCTAGCGGTTGTCCTCGCCACCGAACTCCGCACCACAACAATATCTCCTCGTCCATCTCAAAACCACAGAGTTCAGAGAACACCGGACCCCACGCAGTCTTGAGAAAAAGGATATGGGAAAGGTCTTTCAAACTCTTACTTTCCGTTTCCGAGCACGATCCGTATTTCCTACGAGCCGCCATTTTGTCTGAATCGCGAGCGGTGAATTTGGTTGATGTAAAATGGCGGAATATTTTGTCCAAGTCCTGCTAAACGGAAGGGTTTCGAACGTGCCGTATAAGTGATTTTTGATCTACAATATTCAAATGTATAACTCAATTCAAATAAAACAAATATTTTAAGGGTTGTCGGAAAAAAATTCCGGAAGTTAACCGCCGTTGATGCAGCGTCTTGGACACCACCTTATTTATCATGTCAGTTATTTGTGCCTGTTGTTTGTGTCCTTTGTGATGTCCATAAAAACAGTATGGTTCCTGTTTGGAATTATTTAAAATTTTGTTGAACTGCCAGTCAAGCAAAATGAGTAAAACAATGACATAACTCCTCTCTACGCATGTGCGTTTGGGTCGAATTCAGAGCCAAACTACTGATAAATTGCAGGTTTATTTTCCGATACATGTAAAAAAAGTATAACATTCCACTAACATGAAATTGTTCCTCGATCATAAACAGACGTTTGTTGACAGACGGACAGACAGACAGACAGACAGATGTGAACCAATTGCTCATCGCCACTTTTGGCTTCATGTGCGCGGGATCCTGGTTAAATATCTCATCATTTGTTTGAGCCATGCAGATGGTGTGTGTGAGTCCGACCATGCAACTTCATGTGATTAATCGTTTGTGGAATGTGGAGGAGGGATGGGGAGGGAAGAGGGGATGGGAAGTGGGGGGGGGGACAAATAAGTCACGAGGTGACCGAAAGCCTTGGAGGAAAATAAATAAATATAAAATTGAAGTGTTGATGGTTCTCTTTACTGACAACACACCCATCAGTGTAAACGTCAGACCTGGTGATGCTTGTTCACACCTATTCTGGTCCAAACCACAAATATGCTGTTCCACCGGTATGTTTAGAAACGTCATTCTTCCTTTCACCGTGAGATTTACTTTTATGTTCCAAATGCAGACTCTTCAAGGATGAGCAAGGTGACTCTGGACTGGAACGATAATCATTATTAGAGCACTCGCTTCTGGGCTGTCGAGCGTGGGTTCGAATCCCGACCCAGCTATAAATTGTCATACTGGTGTTACACAAGTAGGGTGATTCATCGATGTGTGTGCCGACCCTGGATGGACGTTAAACTGGGCATCATATCTGCCAGCATTAGTTGGTGGACGTTGAAGTCCCTACAGTGTCCTTAATAAAGAGGAGGCGAGCTACCACCGGCACCTCCCTGCCCCCCGGGCAAATGATACTACCCGAATTGTAAGAAGGTAAAAAGGTAATGTAGTGACAGTGGAAGAGTGGGCCAACAGTTGGATACAACAAACAAGGAGGGAATGAACGAGCTGAAACAGAGTAACTTACATGTAAAAGGGTCATTTTGTAGGTAGGGTTCATGGGGGTAGAAAAGATTGTGGGGAGGGAAGGGGGATGACATGAGATGAGATGGTGATGCAGCGTTTGCTTCAAGCCATAGCGGGATGGATTGGATTTAACCCTCACGAAGGTGGTTCCACAGACGGGAGAACAGTGGATCCAAATCATTCAGGTGTATAGTAAGTTGGGATTTTCCAGGAGGAGAATCCTAGAAGGGGGGCAGCACGAACCATACAATTACAAGGTCACCTGAACCACCCACCTCCTGCTGAACTCCAACAACTTGGTAAGTGGTCACAGGAAAAGATCCAACACTTTGAAGATTTCAAACTTCAGATTCACAAACAATCTAAACGAGTAACCTCACACGATTGGCGCAATCGTCTATGTACAGGTGTATAAAATATCAATATAAAGGTAATTTGCCAAAATCAAACACAATGTACAAAATATTCCAAATGAATGTCCGATCAACATCGTGAACCAGTTTCAACCAATCATGGTGATTTGCTTCAATACTCCTCCTCTCTTCATTTAAATAAGGACTCACTGCAGGAGTGTCACTTGACATCCTTTCCCACGGTGATGAGCATTCCCCCCTCTCTCAACATTGACACACTGCCCATATTTATCTTCTGACGCAGACCGACTCACCTCCATAAACACTCGTTTTACAGTGTTCCAACACTATCCAGTAGCACTCACACAAGGGATTCACATAAAGGTTTTACAGCAAGTTTAGAAATATGACGTCATTGCCATCATTGCCATCATTGCCATCATTGCCATCATTGCCATGCAGACGAATAAATGCATGGAATGGTCTCCCTCGAAAGTTAGTGACAACAGAGATAGTAGATAAGTTTAAACTGGAATTCGATGGGTACCTAGATGTATTAGAAGAAAAGGGGTACAGGGATATTGGCAGGACTTGTAGTTGTAGGTAGCTTGTGTGTGTGTGTGGATGGGTGACGGTATCTGGTGTCGGTGCAGCACATACATGATTGTCCGAATGGCGTTCTCCTGCACCAAAGTCCCTTTATCTATAGGCTGTCAGAAGCTTGTTCCAACAGTTTCTTTTCACCGTAAAATACCATCGTGGATCCAGATTAATGCCACGTTTTCAGTTTGTCCACCGATTACATCATCACCCACAAACAACAATTCAGAAGAATTGATCATGGATAAGTTACCTTGACCTGTTTGAGCTGAGTTCATGTACGCTGTATAGGATTGAAGTGAACAAAAGGTTCAAAACTATCATGGTTCCAGTTTTTAGCTCACCTGTAAAGTAGTTCGGAGGAGCTTATAAAATGGCGCGTCATCCGTCCGTCCATCCGTCCACAAATACTTTTAACTTCTTCTCTGAAACCACACACAGGATTTCGACGATACTTGACCACAATCTTCACCCCCCCTCCCCCCCCCCCCGTGATGTGCAAAAGTTTGTTCACTACATTAAAAAAATGGGGTCCAAGGGATTGTACGTGGGGGTTGCCCCCCAAAATATGTATTTACTTTCTTCTCTGAAACCACACACACAATTCTGATGAAACTTGACCGCAATCTTCATCACACGTGATGTACCAAAGTTTGTTCACGGCATTAAAATAAACCCACAGGTATTTACTTTCTTCTCCGTTACATATTTTGTGGGTCATCCTTGGCTCCCAGTGGTTCCCTGGTTATCTTATCCAGCCGCGACCAGGTGTGTGCCCGGGGGTATTACTCCTACTTTTTTCTTTTTCTTCGGAAAGAAACATTCAAACATCACTCGTTCGTGTTAAAATCTTGAGAGAGTAAAACGAGTTTCCTTCACCGAGCCATATCTGATATCTACAACTGTTTGTCAATGATTTGTTTGATTTCACATGTTACTTTGGATTTCCTGACGCCATGATGTGCTCTCGTGAGCCTGGTTAAGCCGTTTCTGGGTTTGGTTAAATATAAGACTCTGCAGCGGTATCTTGGCAGCGTTAATTTGCTGTCTCTGAGAAAATACCCCCCTGGAGCAATCATTCATGCTGCTAGCCATTTTCTAGCACCATGGAAGGCCTGCAGGCTCCACCATATGGTGAGTTTTTCATACTAGAAACAATCGCTCCCTACGAGAGTGCCAAAGGAGTCAGAGGGTGAGGACCCATGAGAAAGGGGGGCAGGATAGGTCGCTGCCATCCTCTGTCCATCGTCTGTCGAGGGACCCAGGCTCAAACTCTTTTTTCTTCTTCTTTTTTTATACATGGTCAAGGCTCAGGAAAGAGCAAGGACACAGCATAACAAAGGGAACATCAGGAGAAAGGGGGAATGCCAAGGACAGGGCAGAGGGAGAAAGTAAACCGAGATGGACAAACAAGGGATGCAGCTAACGATGAGGGATATGGGAAAACGCAAGGGGTGGACAAGATGGATACATTATCAAAAAATTTGAGTGGAGGTGGGGGTAGTTTAATGGGTAGAGAAAAGATCATGGTTTTGGATGAGGGATGACTTGAGATGATGGTGAATGGCTGTCTTGAAGAACTGGAGGCTTTAAGAATGAGGCATTGAGCTTTCCTTGGAGGGGGTTTGCTGGTGGACCACGTGCATCCTCCTGATACCTGGGGGGGGGGGGAGACAAAGCACAGAGAGGGCAGAGAGTGCAAGACCAGAAATTAAGCGGAAGAAGACATAGACCACCGACCTGTCAGCGATGGTGAAGTGATCAGCTCATCGACTCAGCTTCAACACAAGAGATTCCAACGATCTTGAAAGTCTTTGTTTCCACGGAATCAAGCTGAGAAAGGTGTGAGGCAGGGGATATAGCCCAGAAGGGAGGGCAGTACTCCATAAAGTTCCAGATGAAAGCCTTGAAGGTGGATTGGAGCTCAGGTGTGCCATGGAAGGACTTTGCGCGATGGAGAATGCCCAGTCAACATCAGCTTTGTCGGCCAATTTTGAAATGTGGCTTGCCCAAGAAAGATCATCGCTGAGAGTGAGACCCAAGAGTTTGAGTGATAGAACCTCTTCGAGAGTGTTGTCCAGAAAGTAGATTGGAGGGTTTGAGGAGAGAGAGAGAGAGAGAGAGAGAGAGAGAGAGAGAGAGAGAGAGAGAGAGAGAGAGAGAGAGAGAGAGAGAGAGAGAGAGAGAGAGAGAGAGAGAGAGACAGAGACAGAGACAGAGAGAGAGAGAGACAGAGAGAGAGAGAGAGAGAGAGAGAGAGAGAGAGAGAGAGAGAGAGAGAGAGAGAGACAGAGAGAGAGAGAGAGACAGAGACAGAGACAGAGAGAGAGAGACAGAGAGACAGAGAGACAGAGAGACAGAGAGACAGAGAGACAGAGAGACAGAGAGACAGAGAGACAGAGCGAGAGAGAGAGAGAGCGAGAGAGCGAGAGAGCGAGAGAGCGAGAGGGCGAGGGAGCGAGAGAGCGAGAGAGAGAGAGAGACAGAGAGAGAGAGAGAGAGAGAGAGAGAGAGATATGCTGCCTGTCTGTCAGAAGGATTAGAGATGTCACCGCAGAGTGTGGATTCATCAACAGAGATGAAGAGGATTTTCCAGAGAGTCAGTGAGATCATTGATGAAGATTAGGAATAAGATGGGGCCGAAAACACTGCCATGGGGTACTCCAGATTTGACAGGGAGAGGAGATCAAAGGGTTCCATTGAGAGTCACATGTTGGCTCTGAGAGTCATGGAAGTCAGTAATGCAAGAGAGGAGTTGGCCTTAAATTCCATAGGCAGAGAGTTTAGAGAGCAGGGCAGGATGCCACACTGTATCAAAAGCTCGAGATATGTCCAGAGAGATGGCCCTGATCTCATGTCTGATATTGAGGGCCTCCATCCATTGTTGGGAGAGTAGAAGCAGCTTGTCCAAGGTAGAGTGACCAGGTCAGAATCTGAATTGATGATCTCAGATGAAGTTATTGGAGAAAAGAAATGATTTTATGTCAATTGTGATGATGGATTCCATGACCTTGCTGATGATTGTAAGTAAGCTAATTGGACTTCAGATAAGGTGATCTGTTTATGCACCTTTTTATGTACAGCTGTGACGTTGGCTGGTTTCCAAACAGATTGAAGATGACCTACGGTTAATGACAGGGTGAAAAGGGCAAAGACAGGAATTGTAAGAGCAGCGGAGCAGACTTTTTAGGACACGTGAGCTGATGCCATCCGCTCTATTTGCATGCAGAGTCGAGGGTTGCCAGAAACGTTTCCACCTTCTCAGGTGCAAAAGATGCAGAATTCAGGACCAGTTGTGTATGAATGGGTATGGTGGGTACAGAGAGGGCGGAGTTAGGGACACAAGATTTTGAAGCAAACACAGAATCGAGGCATTCTGCCTTCTTACGAGCGGAGTTGGCTGTGGTGCCATTTGAAGTGAGGAAAGGGATGGGAAGGGGGGAATACACCAGAGATGGATTTGACAAGGTGCCACCAGGTTTTTAAGGAGGGAGGAAAGTTTGAAAGCTCATTCTTGAGATTGGACAAATGTTTTCTGGCTCTCCTGAGGCTGGACACACACTTTTTGCGGGCTTTGTGGAATGATCTGAGGTTGCCTTCAATAGGATCTGCCGATCTTCTGTTCTTCTGTGGAAGAATTTCCGGGCTGAATTACTATCAGTGGTGGTGGATAGAGGAGACCACTCCTGAAGTGTGATGGCTGCTTGCACTTCCTGCCAGTTTGCTTGAATGAACTGCCAGACTTGCCAGTGCATTGTCTGTCCTCTGAGAATGGCCAGAGAGATTTTTTTTTTTTTTTTTTTTGTATACCTTGGTCGAGGCTCGTATGAGAGCTAACACACAACTCACAGCAAGGAGGCATGAGACAAGAGGGGCGGGAGTGGAAGGGACAAAACATTGGGGAACAGACACAGGTGAACTGTGGAAGGGAGAGGGATGGGGATGGGACGGGGAACATGGCGAGGGGAAGATGGACATTACAGGGACTTTCAGGAAGGAAAGCAGGAGAATTGAAGGAAGTGGGCTTGGGTGGATTATCGGGGGTAGAAAAGATCGAGGATTTGGATGGGGGAAGATAAGAGGTGGTGGTGAACAGCTGTTTTGAAAGCCTGGAGGGAAGAATGGGAAAGAATAGAGTGAGGAAGTTTATTCCAAAGGAGGGAAAAAAGAGGAATGAAAGAGTGAAGATGAGCAGTGATTCGTGATTTTGGTAGTTTTACCAGAAGGGGGTTGTTGGCGGACCTTGAGCGCCCTGTGGAAATGTGGTTGGGACAAATCGCAGAGAGAGCAGGGGGGGCAAGGCTGGAGAGGAGTCGGTAGAAGACAGAAAGACCACCGACCAACCTGCGGTGATTGAGTGAGAGGCCCAAAGACTCAGCTTCATTGCGGGAGATGCCAATCATCTTAAAAGCCCTGGTTTCGACAGCGTGAAGTCGAGAAAGGTGGGAGGCAGGAGCACCAGCCCAGAGGGGAGAGCAGTACTCCATCAGGCTACGGACAAAAGCTTTGTAAGTGGTCAGGAGCTCAAGAGGGCCGAGGATGGACTTTGCAAGACGGAGGATTCCCAGTCGGCGACTGGCTTTTGAGGCAAGGTTGGAAATGTGACTTTCCCAGGAAAGGTCATGGCAGATAGTGAGACCCAGAAGCTTGAAAGAAAAGACTTCTTCCAGAGGATTGTTGAGAAAGTGGATGGGGGGGTTTTGTAAACGGTCCTTTCGAAGAGACATAGTGAGAGTGTGAGATTTGTCTGGATTGAAAGACATGTTCCACGTGTTGGACCAGTTTGTGATTTTATCCAGATCTGCAGTGAGCGAAGAAGCTGCTGCTTGCCGGTCTGAGGGATGACAGATGGTACGGCAGAGGGTGGAGTCATCGACAAAGAGAAATAGAGGATTTTCCAGAGAGTCGGAGAGATCATTGATGAAAACCAGAAAAAGAACAGGGCCCAGAACGCTACCTTGAGGAACTCCAGCCTGCACAGGAAGAGGGGATGAAAGAACTCCATTTAGGGCCACACGTTGACTGCGACAGGAGAGGAAGTCTGCGAGCCATGAGTGGAGATGGCCTTGAATACCATGGGAAGAGAGTTTGGTGAGTAGTGCAGGGTGCCAGACTGTGTCAAAAGCACGTGATATGTCCAGGGATACGGCTCGGATTTCCTGTCTGGCATTGAGGACCTCCATCCATTGATGGGAGAGCAGAAGCAGCATATCCAGGGTAGAGTGACCTGGTCTGAAACCAAATTGATGATTGGAAATCAAGCCATTGGAGAAGAGGAAGGATTTCATGTCTGAAGCGATGATGGATTCCATAACCTTGCTGATGATTGGGAGAAGGCTGATTGGTCTGTAGTTACAGGGATCTGTTTTTGCACCTTTTTATGCAGGGCAGTGATGTTAGCAGATTTCCAAGCAGATGGCAGATGACCTTGGGCAAATGAGAGGGTGAATAGAACAGAGAGAGGGTGAGCAAGAGCAGAAGAGCAGGCTTTGAGGACACGTGGGCTGATGCCGTCTGGACGGTAAATTAAAGATGATGAGTTAAAGATGATGACCTTCGCAAGCACATCATCAGATAAGCCAATTGGGGTGGAGGACGAACAAGATACATTGGCAGGGAAGTTGGTCATCACCAAATCCTGGAGGGAAAATTTGCTATTAGGGGAAATCCAGGTGGGAAAATTCATGGAAGGGGTCACGAAAATGTCACAGAACTCGTTTTTTTCAAACCCCACCTCATCCTATTTCTAATGCTCAATCGAAAACCCAAGTCCTCACTTCCTCATCGTTTGAGGATGCACTGCACGCATTACATTACACGATACATGTCCTGAGATCAACAATGTGTCAACATCGAATGACGAGGTGGCTGCAGCAGGTGGCTGCATCATTTTCTAGGGGCGTGGCTGTGCCACTGATGCAGTGCCCCCTGTCACCTGTAAGCTGGTACTCATTTTGCCGCCCTCGGAAAGATGACAATAATATGTATGAGTGATCCATAAACAACTAGAGGGGGAGCACTCGGGAGAGTGCAAAACCTCCGCCGCCAATACTGCTGGGTCACTCAAGTGAACTTTATATCTTATTCATTAAATATGATGTCAACAGTGCTGACAGTTATAGTTCTTTTCTCCAACATTTTTTTTGGGTGGGGGGGGGGGTTGGAAATCACTTAAAATATGTAGAAATGCAAAAAAGAAGAAATCGAAATTTTGCTGAAAAAAAAGTTGCAAAATTTTTTATTTTTCTCTAACAATTTTTTTTTTTTGGGGGGGGGGGGGTTGGAAATCACTTAAAACATGCAGAGATGCAATAAAAAATTTCTCTAACAATTTTTTTTGGGGGGGGGGTGGAAATCACTTAAAACATGTAAAAATGCAAAAAAAAAAAAATTTTCTTCTCTAACAATATTTTTATGGGGGGGGGACGACCAAGTCCAAAATCGAATGGCATGATCCTTGGACCATTCCGAACCCCCCCCCCACCAAGTTTCGTCGAAATCCGTCGAGGAGTTTTTCCATAATACTGTTCACAAACAAACAAACAAAAAAACAGAAAGGGGTGAAAACAACCTCCGATCTTCGATGGCAGAGGTTAATGATCAATGAAAGTATTTTTGGAACTTTATAGATTTAATAGATATTTATTGATACTTTAGTTACTTTATAGCTCACCTGGAACGTCGTTCTGGGGAGCTTATGGGATGGTGGTGCATCGTCCATCCGTCAGTCTGTCCACAAATACTTTCAACTTCTTCTCTGAAACTACACATACGATTTCGATGAAACTTGACCACAACCTTTATCACACGTGATGTACCAAAGTTTGTTCATGACATTAAAAAAAAATCCATAGGTATTTACTTTCTTCTCCGTCATATATTTTGTGGATCATCCATGCCAAGCAGTGGTTGCCTGGTTATCTTATCCAGCCACTACCAGGTGAGCGCCCAGCGGCATCGCCCCTTTGTTTTAAACTAGTACTACGAGCTAAAAACGACTGTTTTTGAAATTCTGTTTTGTTTCTGGGCTCGTTACTGTCCTAATTTTGGATCTTGTTTTTACATAAGTCTTACAAATTTTTTTTTAAAACGAGAGGGGAAGGGGTGGGGGGGGGTGGGAGGCGAGTTTGTTTGCCCCGGGGGGCGTGCTGGCTCTCGAAATTCCTATTTAGGGGGAAACTTCATTTTGTGTTGTACAACTTCTGGAAGTTGCATTTGTTTTTTGGTGACAACATTCAGTTTTCAAGTTATTTTGTCCAGCGATGCAGGAGTTCATTAGTGGGTCTGATAATTCACCCACTTCTTTTGATAATTCCACACTTTAACACAAAAGTAACTGGAGAGTTCATAGAACGCCTTACCCCATGCTGTATGGTGTGTTTGTGTGTGTGTGTGTTGATTAGCGGCAAATTTGATTGGTCGTGGTTGTGGTAAAATACCGTAATATTTTGTCCAAGTACTGCTCAATGGAAGGGGTTTGAAAGTTCTAAAAAGGGGATTTGATGTCTACAGACTTCAAGTATGTAATTTAATTTAAGTAAAATAAAAATTTTAAATGTCGTCACACCTAAAGACTAAAACAACACCCCGTGTACAATCACAAAATTTCAAACTTTGAACTCATTCCGTCCAGCGGTTTGGGAGTGCAAAAAAGTTAAACAGACACACACACACACACACACACACACACACACACACACACACACACACCTTAACACATCTACTTTCCAGTAAATATACTTTCTTAATGGCCCACGGGTATACAAAGCATGCTCAGGCAAGTGGAGCAGCACATTGACTTACAAACATGCAAAAAACACAGAATGTTTACAATAGACATCACATCTGAGAGCGTTACTGTTTCCTAATTGATTAAACAATTTAATTTTGAGGGAAAGCAAAACAAGGCATAAACCAACGTGCTAAATAAAGCGAAACATTGAAACGATATCAGGTGTAACATTTTGTGTTGGATAAAGAGCGCAGGAACATGTGCGTGCGTGCGTGCGTGCGTGCGTGCGTGTGTTGTTGTTGTTGGTTGTTATCTCCATTTGTGGGTTTGAGGAGATGGAACGAAGTCCTCCCAGGACTCAAAGTATGCATCTTCGCTTCGGAAAGGGATCACAGTTCATGGACCAAGCTGTTCAACTTTGTTGTTCTCTGAGGTTTGTTCGAGTACGTACTCTTTTCACAATGGTCACCGAACCCCAGACTGTCCCCCTATTGTAGTTTGTTTGTGATAATATTCCTGGGGATGGTTTTCAAAATCTCAGTGAGGTTCTTCTTTATTCCTGTTGCTCCAATTACCACTGGTGGTGCAATTTTGATGCTCTTCAGCTTCCAAGATGTCTTGATCTCATTTTGAGGTCCTGGTATTTGGTCATTTTCTTGATTTCTGCATTATTTAAGCAAAAATCACTGGGTTCTAATATCTCAATCAGCGATGCTGTATTTTCATTTTTGTTCCTGAGAATGATGTCTGATCGCAAGGATTTGTTTTTGATGCTTACACTCGACAGGATCATCAGGTCGTACGTGAGCATGACGTCCTTATTCTCAACGATTGCCTGTGGTTTGTGTTTCCATGAGTTTTCTGGAACTGGGATGTTGAAATTTTTGTAAATTTGCCAATGAATCACTTTGCGTACTTTGTTGTGCCGTTGTGTGTATAGTTGTTCTGATAATAGTTTTTTTCATTGTGAAAGCAGGTGACTAGTACTTTCTGTTTCTGTCTTGCAGGATTGATACTTGTCCGTCTGGCTCAGTCCCGCCATCTTTTTAAATCCATTGGTGTAGTGTCCTTGATCTTAGGTATTTATTATCTGTTCCAGGTCCCAGGTGAGCTGACCTCTTCTTAGCCATTCCAATGAGTCTTCTTTGTCGACCCCAACTCGGTCCAGTTCTTGTTTGTGTTTTCCTGCTCTTTTGTCGTTCTCCCAGTTGTTGGTGTTTTTGTTGATATTTCTTTTTATGTATTCCTTTTGTCTTTTTTTCCAATTGTTGGGGCTCTATTCGTTGCTATTTCATTTTCCTGTGCGGTATCTCCTATTCGCACCTGTTTTTGGAAATTCTTTGCAAGGTGAGTTAGGGATACATTGTCAGCTTTGTTGTGTTCATGTTTGTTTACAAATTGAATCTGATAGTCTGTTGAGAATTTCACATACTCAGCTAATCTTACACTCGTCACTCTGTGCACTTGGTTGACTTCCATTTTGTGTGTGTGTGTGTGTGTGTGTGTGTGTGTGTGTGTGTGTGTGTGTGTGTGTGCGCACACCGTCAGCGAAGTGACCAGTAGGCATGTGTAGTACCCTCTGAAATTGACGTCTGAACCTGATAGCTTTACCAAGAGAAAGGGGAGAGTGGGGGAGATAAACGGAGGCTGTTGATGGCCAATGCAAGACCAACTCATTTGAGGGATCATCCCTGCAGGTGAATCATTTCTGATCTGACTAATTATAGGTTTCTTTTGGGTTAAAAAAATATATATACAAGAACATGTATTTGAGCTGCACCCATCCAAAGCTCTGTTCTTACTCATCCTTGTCTAAGTAATCATGTCCTTTCATGGGTTATCCTATCTCGAGATGAATCTCTTACTTTGTCATGCATTTAACTCAACGGAGATGCAATTATTCTTCACGAGTCCAATAAATGCTCTCCAAACTGACAAGATGTGAACGGACACTGTTTTGTTGGAAGCCAACTTCAATTGAAAGGCAAACCAAACAGCCGCAAGCACTTCTCAAGAGCAATCCGTGGTGTCAAGGCAAGAAATATTCATCTGGTACCGAGATGACGGGTTTCTGGTTGCCTTGGAAACCAACCACGCACAGTAAGACTCTTCTACCAAAGTGCATCACAAACATCCAATTGTTTTAAAACCTGATCTCTGCAGCACATGCTGCTTGGCTCAAGAACTCCAGTTTTGACCCGAAATCGGTACCTCGACTACGTGAAGCCAACTGGAATGAGAATGTCGAAATATTTTATTAAGGACATCTTCTTGGGAACTGGAAAAGGCTCCAAAAGGAAACAAATTTCGAGGATCAATGAAACGAGCTGAACTCGTGTTATTAAGGAAACATATCAAGTCGCTGAGGAATGTTAGTGTATACTGGAGGTGTTCAACAAATTTCATGAATGAGATATCAAATCATAGCCCAAGAACTCAATGGTTTGTTTTCTCAAACTTAGTATGTATAATTAGTAAGAAAATATATAAATGTATTTTTTATATTTTTACAGTATGTGCATTATATGTCTCATCATACTTGTCGTGGCCGAGACTAACGCGAGTGTCTTGGTCGTGGAACATTTGAACACCGGATGCTATTTTCTCGGTTTACAACTCCACAACGACATTTAACATTTATCAGACGAATGAAGTCAGAATGTTTTGGCAAAATTATTTTAGGTTTACATGAGGAAGCTCACAATGCAGCCTGTGGCGGTTGTTACCCTCACGAGAGATTGGTGCATTTGAGTTTGTTTGTCTGTCTGTCTGTCTGTCTGTCTGTCTGTCTGCAGTTAAAATGTTAACCTCAGCCACAAATGCCACCTGTTGGTAGCCAGTATTACACATTATCGTTTTATTTCCAACAGAGTACCTCTTTTAAGTCCATAAAATTAGAATGTGTTTACGTCTATAAAGTACGTACTATTACAATGCAAGCATGTCTTCATGTACATACTACTGTATTACAATGGGAGAATGTATATAAAGTAGGTACTATTAGAACTGTATACGTCTATAAAGTAAGGAACATGAGTACATCTATAAAATACGTACAATTAGAACGTGAATCAATACAACAACGACAGAGTTCATAGAACACCCTACATCGTGCAGTGATCAAGAAGATTGTAATTACATTGAAATAAAATAAAGATTTTAAAACGTCGTATTAAAAGAAGAATTTTCAAAAGTTCTTTTCTGGAGAGGACAGACAGACAGACAGAAATGAATCAATTGCTTAACCCAACTTTTCGCTTCGTGTGCCCAAGTGAGACAGAGAGACGCTCATCTCCCGATGAAGGGCAGTCGTAGTTGGGGTCCCACCGGGGTGCATTTGGTGATAAAGTTGATTTTCAGTTTATTTCGATGGAAATTATTATCATTGTACGCGATATTCACATAATTACATTTGCAGTTAATTATCTCACCGCCTGGATGGAAATTTAAAAAGGGCTCCATTCGTTTTTTGCATAATGACGTCATGAATCATCATGTTGAGTTTCAAAATGATCTGTTGAGCTGCTTTGGAGGAATTGGGGAAAAAAACGAAAGATTATTATTAATGGACCCTCTACCTGAACTGCCTGACTACCTGGACATGGTCAGGGTTTGATGAGCTAAAAATCAAAATGGTCTGTTCGTCCACTGTATAACCATAAACATACGTCATCAATGGATCGTTTACACACCACACAAAACCACACCACCACCCAAAACCACCCAAAACCACACCAAACAAGTGCTGGTGACAGTTTGCAATCTCTGATTGCTTGTTCTAGTTTGCTCTGCATTACCAGATAATGAAGAATCTGATTTGTTCTCATTCTATCCGGTCGGGATGATTAAACACCTTCTGTCCAACTCTTCTCTCTCTTCACTCCCCGGCTCAGAACTTACTCCACTCTGTTTGTGTCAGACTGGATTTCTTTCTGTATTACAAAATTTAAATGACGAGACCGACATCATCACCTTCATTCATTCTGAGAGCTCCAGACACCACGGATCATGGTATTAAGTGAAACAGCACAATGGTGCCGACGTCACAATGAAGATGCACCATCATCATCAAGAATCATCTCAAAAGACAGAGTGGTGGTGGAGTGTAAATATAACGGATATTAAGAGTCAAGTGGAGACTGCAGCGGATCCATTTAGCACAGTGTCGGATGCACATTACATCTGTAATGGCCGTTGCATGTGGTGTGACAATCTGTGGGAGCTTTTTGTCTCCAGTGGGCTCGAACCAACACCAACGTCCGCGTCTCTCCGCATGCTGCGGGTCGCATTCTCGGGCTTCCTCTGACTTCATGGTGTCCTGGTTGCCCCACCCTGTCCTGTTTTCACAGCTAACTAGGAGCAACATGAATCGCGCTTCTATTCCGGGATAGAGTCGTGAGCACATGCACATCGCACAACCTCCGCACCACGTACGGCAGCTCCACCACAGGCACACTCCACCCATCCTCGTATCAGGCACGTACAGTCAGTCGGCTTGACGTCACGTCATGTCTGTCTCATGGTCACCCATCCTCGTAAAGGAAATACATACCGGGACGATGAGATGTAATGGTGTGTGTTCAAGTATTCATGAAATGGTGCCTGCATTCATTCGAGCATGCTGCACCGACATTAACAGGCACACGAAGCAGCTCCGCTTGTATGAAAGACACCCATTGCCAATTCATGTCAGATACCATTATGCGAACAACATACAGGTTCACGACAGTTATGTGGCAACAACCGAGACCTGCAGCCTTTCTAATGGTCACAACCCTCGCTAATAAAGACCTACAAAAGCCTCGTTGTGCTCACCGATAGCACAGACATTCCATTTCGAAACGGCTCACTGCCTTCAATGTGTTACCTTCGCCACCGAAGCTGCGTGGAGGTTGTTTTCACCAACTATTTTTGAGGGCAACATCGGCCAAAAGGTGAACAGAGACCGGATTTCTAAAATTGTCACTTTTCATCTGATTGACTTGAAATTTGAACAGGATTTTCCGATCAGCTCACCGAATTCAACCACTAATTTATTTTGAGGTCAACATATAGGTCAAAAGGTCGACATAGGCCAAATTTCTGAAATCCTCAATTTTCATCTGATTGACTTGAAATTAAAACAGGAATTGCATTTCAGCTCACTGAATTCAACCACCAATTATTTTTGAGGTCAATATCGGCCAAAAGGTCAACATAGGCCAAAAAGGTCAACATCGCCCAAAGTTTCTAAAATTGTCAATTTTCAGCCGACTGACTTGGAAATTAGAACAGGATTTTCCAATCAGCTCACTGAGTTCAACCACCAATTATTTTTGAGGTCAACATAGGCCAAGAGGTCAACATAGGCCAAAAGGTCAACATAGGCACAGCAGATATAAAGTTTGATAAAAAAAAAATAACCATCATATGTCACGTGGTCTGGCAGCCATATTGGATATTTTCGAAAATCTTCGAAAATCTTTGGAGGAGAAACCGCTTCAACCGATCGATGCAAACTTTAACGAATTTATCAACTACCCACGGAAAATATGGTTTAATGAAGATGACGTCATCGGTCATGTTGGATATTCGATCAAAGAAAAAAAATACCTTAAAATAACAAAACAGTTGGCTCATAGCAAGTCCTTCTCAAGACTGCGCGGGGTATGTATTCCATGAATACCATCAAGTTGTAAAAGTGATTCTTCACCATTGAGAGATACGTGGCCAAAAACGATATACACCATGATATCTCAAAAGGTTATCGACGGATTATAACAAAACTATGTGGATGAGTTGGTTGGGTGATAAGGACAAGCCAATTAGATTTTGGTTAAGGACCGGATGCCGATCCGACCTATCAGTGGGATAGAAAATGTAAACCGTTCAGCCTGGCGGTGGTATGCGCTCTACCGAGTGCTGTTCTCGTTCTGCATGAGGTGCTCGGCTTGGAAGCAGGTGCCATGTTCCAAAATAACCTATGTGACCTATGGCGTGACCTATGACGTCATCCTCCACGAAGGAGGATGCCCTGGCAGAGGCGACACCCGGCTTAACGTCCATCTGAGGGAAGGTCGCCCTGTCTGCGAAACCACATTCTGATAGTTCGTAGTTGGGTCACTTCTGAGCCATCATGGTCTGGAATTCCAAAAGGTTTGCTGAGTAATACAAGGTGTAGGTTGTTCAAGTATCTATACATTATACACTGAACTGACTGTCCCTCGCTGTTGATACCTCGAGCTCACAATCAATAATATATGGAAAAAAAGGAATCAATTCGAGCTCATCCTGATACATTCAGCAACTTTGACTGCTGTCTTGGGACAATTAATGGAGAAAATCGTTGTTTCAGACTTTCCCCTTAATCCTAACACAATGGGGGCTTTTCCCTTAAAGCGCCATCAGTACGTGCGTCGCTTGCATTATACACACCCTAACCGCATTGAGGCTGTGCACAAATTAGGGTGTGACGGCTCACTGCAATGTAAATTAAATAATGACAACACTGTGTTGTGGAAGAAGCAATCAGAGCCACCACGGCTCGATTCATACCGTTTAGCGAGAGCGTGATGAGAAGCCAAGGAAACGCAAATTGGGGATATTTGGCCCATCGTGCCTGCGTCATATCCATTAGTCAGCTCACATAGCTCGAGCATTACCTCGCGCACACGGAACGTAAAGCGGGGTTAAACAATATTGGTTCACTTCTGTCTGTCTGTTTGTTTGTCAGTGACCAGATTATCTCAAAAGTTGTGGACCGATTCGGTTGAAACTCGGTTGACAGGTTGGGTGTGTGACAAGGAATTGAATCAATTTTGGTGAAGATCCGAATCCGGATCCGGATAAGAGAATTATTTAAGTAATTCTTCACCAGAAAGGAATATCATGGAAAAAAACGATACAAGTAATAAAAACATTTAAAACAAGAAAAAGAGCAATCGGGGATTGCACACCCTCACCAGGACTTGTTTTGTGTGTTGTATTTTGTGTGGTGTTTGTGTACTGGTACATTACGTTATTAATAAGAGACATAATTCGAACTACCACTTTATAACTGCTCTCAGTGATGGCTGGGTACCACGACATCCCACTTTGATGCAACCCCGCTTTGATAGTCTCACCTGACCCTGACCAATGACGTTTTTTTAATTTTTATTATTCATGATTCAATTCAATTTAGAATGGGATGTTAAAAATTCAATTCAAATCAAATGGAGGACAAAATAGGTACAGTCCTGCATTGGAGTAATCAGAAGGAACCCGAACAAGCACAAAGCAAAGATGAAGTCATCAGGAGGAACCTGGAAAGGACTTACATTTCAGCTGCTACTCCTCTACCCTCAAACCCATCCAAGCACAGCCAAGTGAGCCTTACTCAAAAAGAAAAAAAGAACCCAGATCAAAAAATTAAATAATTCTGGCTGCCATACCATGTGTCCGATCAAGTCGAAATTTAAAATGTGTATTCCTCATCGCTACCAGATCATAAATTGGAAGTTTCATGTCGATTGATTGAGCAGTTACAGGGAAAACATTATTTAATATCTTTCTTCAATCCAATATGGCTGCCAAACCATGTGACCTATCCATTATTCCTTAACAAACTTGTACACTCATACCTTGGGGAATATTTGTGTGAAGTTGTCCCTCGTTTTGTCCAGCTCTTCTGGAGAAGAAGATTTTTTTTATAGGTTTTAGGGTAACTCCAATATGGCTGCCAAATCATGTGACCTATGATGTCATATGTGTGAACCTTTTGTTCCTCATCGATAGGCGATCATACTTGTAAAGTTTTTTTCTTCAATCTGTTCAGCCACTTCAGAGAAGAAGATTTTTGAAGGTTTTCTTTATTAAACAATATGGCTGCTTAATCACGTGACTGATGATATCGTCTTTTTTGGGGGGGGGGGGGTGGACCATGTTGTCCCTATATGACCCTCAACATTTTCAGATATAGCGTTCTGCATGTGCTTTAGTCCTGTCTCTCAATGGTGAAGAATCACTTAAAAAATTCTAGCGGCTAGATCCAGATCCGGATCTTCCCCAAAATCTAATCAACCTGCCCTAATCTAATCCGTCCTTGTCACCCACCCAACCTGGCCAGCAAATGTCATCCAAATCCATCCACAACTTTTTTGAGATATCCTGCACACAAACAAACATACAGACAAACAAAGAAACAAGAAGATGTGATGCAGACCACAATACTTGCAAAATCCATAAAACAAACTTAACCTCAAAAATAATTGGTCGTTTAATTAAGCGACCAGATGTGCAACTCCTCCTCAAATTTCAAGTTAATCAGATCAAAATTGACAATTTTAGAAATTCGGCTTATGTTGATATATTGGCCGATGCTGACCTCAAAAATAATTGGCTTGTTGAATTCAGTGACCTGATTGGCAAATCCTCTTCAAATTTGAAGTCAATGGGATAAAAATTGAGGATTTTAGAAATCTCACCCGCGTTGTTCACCTTTGGCCTTTGTTGACATTTTGACCTCAAAAACAAGAGGCTTCTTACTTATGACAAACTTGACCATGTGGTGAAGTTTCGTGAAGATCGTTTTAAAATTGTGACCTGCAGGCAATTGACAGACAAACAAACAAACAAACAAACAAACAGACAGAGAGAAAAACAAAATCGACTGACCAATGTACTTGCAAAAATCTTTGAATTTACAAGTTACAAGAAAAAGATGTCGTGCAGAGCACGATACTTGCGAAATCCACCCCCTCTCCAAAGGTTGCCAGGGATACATCAAATTGTCCATTTCATTGAGATTAACATTGATAATCTTAATCAAAGCTCAGGTCAATCCGATGAAAATTGATTATTTTTCAGATTGAAATTGATGATTTTAGAAGTTTGACCTTGAGTTTACCTTTTCACTTTTGATCTCAAAAATAGTTGGCTTCCAAATTCAGTTTTGTACTGTGCAATTGCTGCTTAATTTCCAGGTTAAACAGATGAAATTTGACGATTTTTCAGATGAAATTTGATTTTATAAGTTTGACCTTGAGTTGACCTTTGAACTTTTGACCTCAAAAATAGTTGCTTTCTCAATTCAGTGATGGGACAATGCAAATCCTGTTCAACTTTCAAGTTTATAGGATGAAAATCGATGATTTTTTCAGTTGAAAATTGATGATTTTAGATGTTTGCCCTTGAGTTGACCTTTGACCTTTTGACCTCAAACATTTGCTTTCCCAATTCAGTGATACAATATGCAAATCCTGTTCAAATTTCAAGTCAAGCGGATGAAAAAAATGACGATTTTAGAAATCTCATCTACGTTGTTGACCTTTGACCTCAAGATGAGGTTTGATCTTTTACCTTTGACTACCTCCACAACTTGGTAACATTTTATGACGATCGGTTTAGCCTTTGTTGACCTTTTGACCTCAAAAACAATCGGCTTCTTGCTTATTCAAACTCGACCGTGTGGTGAAGTTTAGTGAAGATTTTTTTTTAGAATTGTGACCTGCAGACGATTGAGAGACTAACAGACAAACAGACAGACAGAGAATAACAAAATCCACTGACCAATATACGAGAAAAATCTTCGGTTCTGCAAGTAACAAACAGACAAGAAAGATGTCATGCATGGCACGATACTTGCGAAATCCAAAAATAATATGCCGAGTTTCTAAAATTGTCAATTTTTATCCGATTCACTTGAAATTTGAAGAGGAGTTGCATATTTGGTCATTGAATTCAACCACTAAATATTTTTGAAGTCAAATTTGTTTTATGGATTTTGTAAGTATCGTGCTCTGCACGACGTCTTCTTCTTGTTTGTTTGTTTGCCCGCACAGAACGTGACTGTTTTTCTCCGCAACCGCTTGTCGGATTGTGACGGAATATTCATCACAGGAGCGACTACTCATGAAGAAAGTTCTAAAGATAATTATGACATCATAGGTCACGTAGGGTGGCAACCATGTTGGAAAAAAGGGGAGATTTTGGACTTCGGCATCTTTGAAACCGCAACAAGGAAAAAAATTCAACTTGGCACACAGCAAGTACTCCTCATGGGGAAAAGTGAGATTTTTAATGATGTCTGAGGTGCATTTGTTATGGCGTCATAATTGCATATGTAGAACACTACATCCGATCTGTATAAAATTATTTGAGGGTCATCTGTGGATAAATTGGTCCACAGAAAAAAATATGATGACATCATCTGTCACATGATTCGACAGCCATATTGTTTTGTTTTTTGTTAACCTTCAAAAATCTTCTCTGAAATGGCTGAACAGACAGAGCTGAAACTTTACACATTTGACTGCCTCTCCATGAGGAACAAAACGTTCACACATTTGACGTCATAGGTCACATAGTTTGGTAGGCATATTGGATTTACCTGAAAACCTACTCAAAAAATCTTCTCCAGAACGGCTGGACAGATCGAGGAGAAGCTTCACACAAATGTTCCCCAAGCCTTGGGGATACCAGGGTATTCACGAATAATTGATGTCATATAGTCTGGCAGTCATATTGGATTAAGTGAAAATCTTAAAATAATTACTCTTGAACCGCTTCATCATTTAACACGAAACTTCAAAATTACGATCAAGTGGTGATGGGGAATATAGGTTTTAAATTTCAACCTGATCGGACGCATGGTCTGGCAGCACAATTATTTTATTTTTTTGATCTTGGTTCTTTTTTATTTATTTTGGGGGTGAATAGGCTTACTTGTCTGTGCCTGGATTGGTTTAAGGGTGGAGTCGCAGCTGAAACCCAAATCCTATCCAGGTTCCTCCTGATGACTTCATCTTTGTTTTTTTGCTTGTTTGGGTTCCTTCTGATGACTCCAATGCAGGACTGTACCTCGTTGGTCTTCCGTTTGATTTGAATTATATTTATTTTGTTACCATTCTGAATTCAATTGAATAATAATAAGTGTCATGGGTCAGGGTGAAGTGTCCGATCAAATGCGGGGTTGCATCAAAGCGGGACTTTTTGGTACCCAGTCATCACTGCCAGCAGTTATAAAGTGGCAGTTCCAGTTATGTCTATGATTTATTCCTGTAATGTTCGCAATAATAAATAAACGGAGATTCCAGTTCGTCCAGCTCTCTTTATTGCATGCCCCACAATGGCGCACGGCGAGAACCCATCACGCCCATCCCCAGAGCGGCACTTTTCATTGGCTGGCATCAATTACGTCATTTGCATACATATGATTATTAAGATATGTAACAGCCCCTGTTGGGGGGGGGGATTTGGTCCGAAAGGGACTAAGTCCAAAACGGGGGCTTATGGATTTGGTCTCAATTTTCGCGTCCGTGTGCGTGTGCACGCACGCAACCATATCACACATGTATGGACTGATTTTATTCGTACTTGGCACAAAGACGACACATGATGGTTATACATATGCGCGTCATTTTTTTTTTTTAGATTAGATCCAATATGGCCAACTGGCGGCCATTTTAGTTGTTAAAAACAACCCGATGTTGAACATGTCCTCAACCATTTCTCGGACTGCATTTATCGATGTTCAAACTTGGTACACACATTATGAATGACGGCTTACACATGCTCGTCATGTTTTCCTCGAGGTCAGATCCAAGATGGCCGACTGGCGGCCATTTTGTTACATAAACGTGTCGCCAACCATTGATCCAACATGCATGGTCCGATTTTGTTCAAGCTTGGCAAAAAGCACAGTCCACAATGGCTTGTAAGTGCCGCTCACTTTATTTTGTGATCTGATCAAAGATGGCCGACTGGTAAACTGGTGGCCATTTTAGTTGTACAGAAATATAGCCTCGCCCTTTAACTCCACACAGCAAAATTACTATAACAACGGGGGCTCCGTCATTTTATGTCTATTTTACTCGTTATTATATTTATCTCAAGACTGAATAGGGTAATGTGTTCCACTAACTCTCTCGCATTCCCGTTATGACATCATTTTCGTTTCTTGCTTATTTGATCACTTCCATCATTTTATGCAAGGCCACACATTTTCCTATTCTGTGTTTTTTTAACATCGTCACGTTGCTGTGTTTCAAATTGGTTGCATGATGGATCCACAAATGCTGTCGGACAACCTTTTGGCAAAGGACAAAACAGAAATAATATTTGATTGCACAATAAAAGAGGAAAAAAAAAACAAAGTTATCTTCGTCATTTAATTTCCAATTTGAAGGTCAAGTTAATTCATTTCAAGCTTACTTAAAGGATCACTGCGAAGGAGGTGAATAACGTCATATTCGGAACGTTTAGGCGACATGGATAGCCGGCTTTATGAGGATTTAAAAAGTGGAACTTAATGTACGAGCTTGGCATTAAAAGCTTAAATTTTCCACGTGTCCGTCCATGTGTCTGCTTACAGAAACCAGGCAGCCTGAGATGCTGTGGTTCATCGTCCAAGTACGTGGGACTTGATGGTGAGAACATGAGCGCCGGCGGCATTCCATGTTCACAGAAGGGGAAAACATGAGCTTGGCTACACACCGAGCCCACATGGACCACCCAGAAACATGCATTAAGCACCTGTTTGATCAAATTAACCACCTGCTCAGAATATTTCCCCAAAGAAACAACGTTCGCCATTACATTTGTTGATTTTCGCACGTTTTGGAGGTGATGAATTCTTCTGATGTCCCATACTCTGTTACAGAGAGTCAGTGCTGCAAAAGTAGTTTCTTGGAAAGAGAGTTACACTGGGTGGTTTGCCATTGCCTTCCCGGCAGTAGTTGGGGCAGGAATTTTGAATTTGTCTATGGTGCCGGTGAAAGCTCGCCTTCTCTTTGCGAAGGACACCGTGAGATCTTCAACGTCCACCGACGAGCAGAAGAGACACTCGTTTAACGTCCATCCGAGGGAAGGCACACATTTATGAATTACCCTGCCTGAGAAGCACTGGGATGGCAGTTTATAGCTGGGTCGGGATTCAAACCCAGGCGAGATATCTCAGAGCGAGCTGCATACTTCTCGGCTATCCTCGCAGCAATACTCACGCACATGCGGTCAGATTCATTGCTTTCATTAAAATTTCTGAAAAAATGATTTGATCATCAGCGGCGGCATTGTAGCACAAAATGAGCTTTCCAAAGACCCCATCTGGAGTACATCTCACTGCTCATGGTGGTTCATATGACCTCATCTGTTCAACACCAACACATAATGGCGTTCTTGATTTTCAGCACGCTGCTTACAAAGCCAACTTTAACACGTCATATCCAACTTGCAATCATGAAGGTCATAGTTCTCTTGGCTAGTGGTACATTTGTTGGTGTCGTTGATGTTGTTACTTTTTGTTCTTGTTACCCTCGCCGAAGGAGAGGGTATTGCATTTGGGGTCCTTTGTTTGTCTGTCTGTCTGTACAGAACTTTCGTGTTTTTCTCCACAACCACTTGTCGGATTGAGCCAAAATTTTCAGTTTTGCTGCGACGACGCGTGTGAAATGTTTGAATGATAATTATGACGTCATAGGTCACGTGATGTGGCAGCCATGTTGGAAAAACGGAAAAACTTTGGACCACTGTAACTCTGAAACCGCACCAAGGAAAAATTGAAACTTGGTAAGTAGCAAGTACTCCCCGTGGGGAATGAGCGTAATTTTTATGACATCATAGGTGCCTTCGTTATGGCGTCATAATTGCATATGTAGAACGGTACATCCGATTAGTATGAAAATTTTTGAGGGTCATCTCACATAAAATGGTCTACAAAATTTTTTCATGACGTCATCGGTCATGTGATTCGGCAGCCTTTTTGTTTTTGTTTTTAAAAACCTTCAAAAATCTTCCCCGAAATGGCTGAACAGATCGAGGTGGAACTTTACACGTGACCACCTATCCACAAGGAACAAAAGCTTCACACATATGATGTCATAGGTCACATGGTTTAGCAGCCATATTGAATTTACCCGAAAACATATAAAAATCTTCTTCTCCAGAACGGCTGAAAAATCGAGGGGAAACTTCACACAAATGGTCACCAAGACATGCATGTACAAGGTTGTTAAGGAATAATTGATGTCACATGATTTGGCAGCCATATTGGATTTATCTTTAAATATATAAAAAAAATCTTCTTCTTCAGAACGGCTGGACAAATCGAGGGGAAACTACACACAAATGGTCACCAAGACATGCATGTACGAGGATGTTCAGGCTGCATACTGCATATTGCCATTTGGCACGGCAGCCGTAGGGTCTACAAAATCTACGGCCACTAGCAATTATACGGCGGCCGCAGTATTTCCACGGTCACACAATGTAGCAATCACATATGTTTTTATTTTTCGGAGAGCCGCACGGCGTATTTATAAATTGTGGAGACCGAAAACGTGGGGGTGCCGTACAGTATTTGATTTGATGTCGCACGGTGACCTTAGGGCGTTCCTGCGGCGGCCATAGAATTTTCAAGGCAGACGCAAGGTAGCCTCAAGGTGCCCGCAAGGCGACCGCAGGAAGGCCCTAAGGCGAACGTGCGGCCAGACGGACAGTAACGAGTGGGTATATATATACCAGTTCTTTTTTTACTGAAATAAAAATATAACAGCTCGAAATATACCAGTATATATAACTGAATATACTATAACTATAATATATAACTGAATATACCAGTTCAGAGTATTGGCAAACACCTATACTCCGATCTCTAGTGGTAGCGCACGGTGGACGCACAGTCAACGCAGACTGACACGGAGGCCGTACGTAGGACGCACGGCGAGCGTAGGGGAACCGTGCGTCGACCCTGCGTTGCCCGCAGGTAGTCACACAGACCGCAAGGCCACCATACGTCGAACACAGGGATGCCTTAGGACTACCCTACGGCAACCGTGGAAATTTTTTGGGGGTTGGAAAAATTCATTTTTCATTGATAAGAGCCTACGGCAGCCGCACGAATAACGCAAGCCCACCGTATGCCCTACGTACGGTCGACGTGGAACACATCTACATCTACATCACAGCATCACAGCTTGGCTTGTCAAATTGCTACGGCCAACGTAGAAATGAAAAAAGTTATAACTCCGCGCTATAATTCCACGGCGACCACTACAGCCTGTAAAAGATAGCCATACGGCGTAGGGCCACCCTGAGGCCACCTCAGAAACTCTATGGCCGCCGTATGTTTCTGTCAATTCAGGGGGGGTACAGCCGCCGTATCCTAGCCGTAGAGCAAATGTGACTTAGGCCTTGTGAAAGGAATAATTGACGTCACATGATTTGGCAGCCATATTGGATTTAAGAAAAATATTAAAATGTTTTTGCTGGAAGCGCTTAATCAATCGATGTGAAACTTCACATTTATGATCTAGTAGTGATGCTGAATTAAAGTTTTAAATTTCAACTTGATCAGACTCAGTCTGGCAGCCAGAATTATTTATCTTTTTGACCTGCATTTTATTTTTTTTTGGTTGCTCTTAGAGCACCCTTATTCTGGACATTTCCATCTATCTGTCTGTCTGCGAAACTTTGGTCAAGCCAAGGGGCTAAACCACTCAACCGATTCCAATGAAATTTGGTAAGTAGGACCAATATTTCTGGGAATCGTGTGCTTTCGAATATGGGACCCCGGGCCCTAGCAAGGGCAAAGCAACGGCCCTTTAAAGTGGTCCAAAAAAATCGAAAAAAATAAAAAATAAATAAATCGAAAAATTGAAGCTTAGAGTTCTGTGCGCAATCTATCTAGCTCCCTTCATGCCAATTTGCAGCCCGAACAAAAAATATTTGTAGGAAGAGATAGGTTTTGGGCGAGTACATGTCAAACATTTCAGAAACGGTTAATTGCGAATATCTCCAAGAGAAAGTCTGATTTTGATGAAACGGGTGAAATGTGTACAATGTGGCTAGTATGTACACAAAAATGAATGGTTGCTATGCACACCTCCGTTGCTTAGTCACAGCTAAAATACTTTATCGTACATTGTACACTTATTGTGGACTGTACAAAAAAAAAAATCAATACCTCCGAAACTGGACCTCCGAGGGACCTGTTTATTTTTGTGCCCAAGGAGAATGTCTTACAGCATCATATAAAAAAATAAAATCTTTAGCGAATACATAAGTGGAATTACCAGGGCTGCCATTTATTAGAGTCTCTTTGGAAACATGCCTGAAATTTCACAAGGCGGGTTTCTGGGCGCAAACAAAGAGGGCTGTGATAATCATATTTATTGTGCTAAATTGATTGATAATATGGACATGAATATCGGCTAGTCGCGTCGGCCAGCTTTCCATCGAGAGCGAGCAGCCATGTCGCCTACCGGCTTGTTTAAATAAGGCTCACTTGGCTTTGCCTGGATGGGTTTGAGAGTACAGGAGTAGCAGCTGAAATGTAAATCGTGTCCAGGTTCCTCCTGATAACTTCATCTTTGCTTTATTCTTGTTTGGGTTCCTTCTGATTACTCTGATGCAGGACTGTACCTATTTCGTCTTCAATTTGATCTGAATTGAATTTATTTCAATCCCATTCTAAATTCAATTGAATAATAATTTTAAAAACGTCATCGGTCAGGGTCAGTTGTCTGATCAAAGAGGGATTGCATCAAAGCGGGACGTCTTGGTACCTGGTCATCACTGACAGCAGTAATAAAGTTGCAGTTCTAATTATGTCTCTTATTAATTACGTAATATACCAGTGAACAAACCCCACACAAAACGACACAAACACCACACAAAACAAGTCCTGGGAAGGGTCTACAATCTCTGATTGCTCTTTTTCTTGTTATTGTTGTTTCTGTTGGTTATTGGTTTGTCCTTCGTAACTAAAGACGGGCCATTCACACGTGACGGGTGAACACCTGGGCATGTGAATTTGTTTGCATTACTCTAAAGCACCCACACTATGAAATAGCAGCGGCATAACCTGCTGTTAAGGAATATCCAAGAAGACCAGACAGCTTGCAGCCAGTAATTTGGAATTAGTTCATGATACTCGCAAAAGACATCATTGATGTTTAATAACCAATAACTAATGCCGGCAGATGTCAGATGGCACTAATGCTCAGCTTATTAAAACATCCATCCGAGAGTCGATACCTTGTAGTGCAACATCCTGCCTGCCAAACACTCATCCACCAACCTCACCTTTCAATTCAGGGTGAAATTCCACAAGGCTGTATGTTCAGACCTATGATAATCCTGATCAATAAAATCAATGATCTAACTGATTCACTGGAAAATTAACTTCACCATTTTACCCTGACCACTCTGTCGAGAACAATCCATTGCTTGTCAAAGGCCAGCTGCCACTGAATTCCTTTGTCAAATTTGGACAAGATAAACCGCTGGTCAGCTGATTGGAACATGACATTCTACACCGGCAAGTCACATGCTCTCACACTGTATCGCTACAAGGACTGGCCATCAAGATATCCAAATCCACTTCCCTGGAGAGCCCCTAGAAGAGGTTTAGTCCTTGGAACATTGGAATCTTCCACGATGAAGCGGAGTCTCTGGGCCTATCAATACCATCACAGACAGATCGGTGGCCTCTCTGTCTTCTACCGCCTCCTTTCTGGTCTTGCACCCTCTGCCCTTTCTGTGCTTCGTCCCTCCGCAGATTTCTGCGGGTCCGCATGTGCGCAGGGCGCACATGGTCCACCACCAACCCCCTTCTGGTGAAACTCCCAAAATCCAGGATCACTTCTTTGATGGATTTTGGTTTGTTTCCCTCCTCGAGTCATTTATTTTGTTCCACTTTTTTATTTTTCTTGTGATTGGTTAATAGTCTTGTCATTGATGTTGGATATTTGCCCGTACTCTTTGTCCTGGCTTCGTTGGCACAGTGCACGAGACAGGAGGGGAGTTTTTCTACTTCCCTTCTCACTGGGTTTGTTTTTGCCTTTGGCATTTTCTCTCACCCCTCCTCAGTTTTTGTGGTTTTTTGGATTATCATTCCCCAGCACCCTGGTAGGTAGAGTTGTGTTGATCTGTTTTGGCCCACAACTGTATGCGATTTTAATTTTTTTTTTTGCGAGTCCACGACACCGGAAAGTGAGACTTCTGGCAATAATTTTTGTCGGGGATTTTGGCTGAAGATTTGTTCTGCCTGATCTCCTTGAACCGTGTGTTTGACACGTCCTTCCAAGCCGCTGGAGGACTTGCCGAGTTCTGGAGAAGGTGGGGTACTGCTCTGTCGGATAGGTACTGGCTGACTGAGCGGTCAAGGCTCTCTCTGAAAAACGAGAGAGAGAGAGGGATAACTGTCTGTCTGTCTGCCTCTGTAGTGAAGGCAGTAACAACCATTACCTGAAAGTTTTGATGAGTCTCTATTCCACCATATGGGGCCCAGTACTATTTCATACAACACCACATGGGATGGCATGCCAGTTCAACCCTTGTTCTTTTTCCTGCTGTACATAAATGGCACAACAACACACAACTCTTACAAAATGACAGCCAACTTTGAAGTGCACACAAAACAGAGCGCAGTGGTAAATACATTTTACAGCAGAACGAGTGCATTTTTGTTAAAAAAAACATGTGCATCTAAAAAAAAAAACATGCATGGACACTCTTCCAAAGAAACACCTGATTGATGGAGTAGTCTGCCAAGTGCCACGGTCATTAATGTTTTGACATATTAATCTTATTATCTCTCAGTATTGTTTAATTGGTCCACTTACACAAGCTTATACTACTATTGACTCAGGCAGCCACCAATATGGCAACAATGAGCCAAACAGTCATCTGCCAAAGCTCTTCCTTAAAGTGACAGTGGGAGTGGCAGTAGAAATTCGCAGAAGCAATTATGTCATTGTTTATAGATACAAACATTAAGACTAAGTTGCTACAGTTTCCCAAGGCAGTCTTCGTATCAATCTTGTTGCTTCGGATACATAAATAATGGCTTTACTTCTCTGTAAAAGCAGTTTTTCCGATGCTGACGATTCCACATCTAATTAATGGACCAACAGCAGCTGCTTCCCTCTCTGCCGATGTATCACTGGTAAAATGCCGACCTAACACGAGGAACATGTCAATCAATCTGGGCGAATGTCATATTCTCACATCGGCTTTCCAGAAGAATAATCTGTTGAACCAAACCATCATTTTTCAAGATCAACCACTGGAAGTTCTGGCCTTAATCATCAGCCATGCCTCCATCCAAGACAGCTTTCTCCTAGCAAGCCCAAGCAGTTTTGTTGTTGTAAAATGTCTCTGCTGCATTCGTACAAAACAACCGATTGTATTGCTCTCATTCACGTCGCCTCTTCACCCCAATGAGCTTATTTGGCCTAAAAAACAAAAAAACCCCTTAAAAACCTATACTCTTCTGCAATAAATGACTGCATGGTATTCCACTTCTTACATTATTTTAGTTACATTTCCTTTTCTCATTCACAGCAGTCATCAAAAAAACGTCTAATTTGTGATATATGTTCCCTGAATGAGGCCACTCAATGGGAGACAATTGGAAACCTTTTCTGGACAATTAAACTGTTAAAAGGAGGGATTTTCTTCCCGTTGTTGTTACGTAGCAGGACACAATTCAGTAGTGAATCAAACGTGTGCATCCTGCGACAGATGGAATTTCATATTCAACAAGCCAATGATTGAATACATGTTACAAACATCACAAAGACGTTTCTTGGCCAGGAAAATGACCAGATGTTGGGCGGAAAGTTTTCCAAAGTTTTCCCTTCCTTTTTGCCAATTACACACATGTGGGACATGCCTGGCAGACATGGCAACTCTTCCCTGATCTTCACTGAAAATACAGTTATACAACAATTGTACCAAAGGAAGGTTACTCGGATCATTCTTCTATTGGAAGATGTTCCCCATATGCTTGATTGGTAGTATCATTGATAGGATGGTCGTACAACCGAATGAGCAAAGATCACAATACGGACCTAGCTCGACTCAGCTGTGAGGAGCGGCTGAAGGAGACAGGGCTTAAAACATGAGAAAGGAGGCGGTTATAAGGAGATATGATGGAGATGTTTAAGATAATGAAAGGAAGAGATAAAATAAGTGAAGATGAATTCTTCAGCAGAGGAGACAGTGATAGAATCAGGGCCCATAGCCTGAGAGTAAAGAAGAGGAGAGTTAAGATGATAGTAAGGGAGAGGTCTTTAACTCAGAGAGTAGTTAATTTTAGGAAGTTAATGCATGGAATGGTCTTCCTGGAAAGGTAGTGGCAACAGAACAGTGGATAAGTTTAAATTGGAATTGGATATGTGCCTGGAAGTTATGGAGATCGAGTGGTATGGAGATGTGGCAGGACTTTTCGGTAGCTTTAGTATGGATGGGTGTGATTGTATTCATCTGTGCAGAGTGTTGTCTGTGGGAGGTCTCGTCAAGGGGTGGTGTTTTCGGTTGTATTCGTAAGGGAATCGAATATAAATCGACCTGTCCAGGATTGTGGTGAATGTTGTATGTTTCTACGCAAGAACTGCCTTCACCCACTCCTCCCCAACCCTGTAAGGAAAAAAACTACAAAAACAAACAAAAAAAAATTGTATTTTTATTTTTGACCAGATATAAATTGGTCTGATGTTGATGTGGCGCAGGCACGATGGGCTGAGCGGCCTCCTCCTGCGTCTAAATTCCTTGTGTATCCTTGTGTAACACAATTATGTAACACGTCATACACTACGTGTTGGTGATGCGGAAGTAAAACCGTATCCATTTCTAAAGAAGATCCTCCACAACTTCAATCAAAAGTTTCATTGGAATGGTCCATCTTTCTTGGGTTGAAGCAATTTCGAAAATCTGAAGTCGATGCATCTGCCGTCTGTACGTGTACAAGGATCAAGCGCGCATCCAGATACCTCCCAGCTGGCGATTATTTTTCCATCATCTCAGTTGATGAACTTGCTAATAAGTATATTCTATTCATCATATTCCATGCACACAATCACATCCTTGGTTTCCAACAGACAAGCTTTGGGTTTGCTCGTGGATCGAACTGCTCAGGCCACCGATTCAGACCTGTTAGGCACGGCATTCCTGAATACTTTTTTTTTGCTGGGTCGACACCAAGTTCATAAACTGAAGAACAACATAGCTCGGCAAACAATCCAGAATTGAAAGCTAGTTTGTTGTGCTTGAAGGTTGTTGGTTTAATGTCCAGATTATGCCTCGAGAGGTGCATGTGATATCAAGCAGGACTTACTCCTTCATATCGATTCCTCTTTGAACAACACAGAATTAAAAAAAAAAAATTTTTAACAGTGATTTAACGTTCAAAGAACCTAAATTACATAAATCACATGGAAGACAGACATCAGTACATTTTTATATCACTAGCAAGGAGATAAGTAGACAAGGGATAAACACACATAAATACAGGGGATTTCAACCAAGCTTTTCAGCAACATCAATAATAACACTGGTCTGCGTCATTTCAGAGGTCTAGGTTTTCTCAACGGTTCATATATTCCTTTTTCATGCTGAATTTACAAATGTGTCTAATTTCGCTCAATGAGGTCAAGTTTTTATGCTATCTCAATTTTAAGGAAAAAATAATCAAAATTTTTGTTTTTGTTTAATTAACATTTTTTTTATTCAAAATCAGACTTACATTGACAGAAAATGTACAAACTATATATAAAATGACGCACAAGTACCATTGATGTGAAATTCAGCATTAAAAAGACGAAGGAAAACAGCGACTGTTGGAGCGACTGAAGTTGGGTGTTGCCAGAAACAACGATTTATCTATATTTTTCTGAAATTGAAATGAGTCATTGAGAAGGCACTTTCTTCCACATTAAGTGTACTTGTGTGTCATTATATGTCTAGTTTGTACATTTTCTGTCAATGTAAATCTGATTTTGAATTTAAAAAATGCTAATTAAAAAAACAAAAATTTTGATTATTTTTTCCTTAAAATTGAGATAGCATAAAAACTTGACCTGATTGAGCGAAATTAGATACATTTCTGAATTCAGCATGCAAAAAACATATAAGGACCGTTATAAAAACCTAGACCTTTGAAAAAAATATTTCAAATGCAGCTCAGTTAATCAGTTCACAAGAGGAACGCCAAACAGGCCGACTGAATAAAATGATAAATGATAAGCCAAAGTTGAAGCAATCGTGTCTGACTGTGTGCTTAATGCAATGCTTTTGTACAAAACGATATTCAATGTTTTATTGGGTCAAAGGAACTGATAATAAGACGACGAAGATGTCAGAAAATAGCACAAACTTTGCCATTGCAGGTTCTTACATACTGGTCCCTTTAACGAGCCGTGCTGGAAAATATGGTTTAAAAAGACTCCGATGGGATATGCTGGGTTCTCACATTCACTGGCCATGCAGCAGTTTCCCTTAAGGGGTCATCGATTTGTTGTCTACGCAGACATAGAGAAATATTCATGACCTTTCCCCCTATGCTCCAGATGTTGACTCTCACTTCCTCACTTCCTCCCCACACCTCCCACGCATTCCCTCCCCTATTTATCAACAAGCATTTGGCTTTAGACCCATACCTCGTAACATACAGTAGATGACCCCTCACAGATGGATTTTTTTGTATGCAATGTCAAGGCTTGTGGAGGAGCGAGAACATGGAACGGATCAGATGTCACAACAAAAGGAAACGTAAAAAAAGAAAAACAGAGGGAGGGTTGGGAAACACTCCTACAGCAGGAATGGGGGACAAAATAGAGGGAGACTTCGAGAAAAAAGGGATTTGGGGAAGAATGAGGGCTAGAGCAGGACACAAGGGGTAAACAAGATGGATACATCTGGAAACTATCAGGAAGGAAAATCTGGAAACTTGGAAAGAGGGGAGCTTCGAAAGGGTTAATGAGGGTAGAAAACAAATCATGGTTGTGGATGAGACATGACATGAGATGATGATTAACGGTAGTTTTGAATCCCTGATCGGGAGAATGATATTGATGAGACTGAGGAAGTTGGTTCAACAGGTGGAAAAAAGAATGAATGAGTGGAGGCGAGCAGTGATTCAGGAAAGGGGAGGGGTGAGGGGGGGGAGGCAGAGCAGGGAAAAGGCAGAGGGTGCAAGACCAGAAAGGAGGTGATAGAAGACAGAGAGACCACTGACCTGTCTGTGATGCAAAAGTGATAATCCAATAGACTCCGCTTCATCACGGGAGATTCCAATAATCTTAAAGGCCTTAATATCCACAGCATCAAGCAGAGCAAGTTGTGAGGCAGGGGAGTCAACCCAGAGGGGAGAGCAATACTCCATCAAGCTGTGGATGAAAGCCTTGAAGGTTGATAGGAGCTCAGGTGTGCCAAGGAAAGACTTTGTATGACAGATGATGCCCAGTCAGTGACTGGCCTTGGAAGCCAACTTAGAAATGTGGTTTGCCTAAGAAAGATCATGGCTGAAGTTGAAGCCTAAAAGTTTGAGTGACTGAACTTATTCAAGAGGATTGTGAAGGAAGAACATGGGAGGGCTTCCCAAACGGTCCTTTTGGAGAGACAGCTTCATAGTATGAGATTTGTCAGGGTTGAAAGACATATTTCAATTGCTTGACCAGCTCATGATTCTATCAAGGTCTGCAACAAGGGAAGAGGCTGCAGCCTGCCTATATGAAGGATGAGGTATGTTACGGCAGAGGGTGGAGTCAGCAAAGAGATAAAGAGGATTTTCCAGAGAATCAGAGAGATCATTGATGAAGATGAAGAAAAGGATGGGGCCCAGAACACTGCCTTGGGCACTCTAGCCTTCACATGGAGAGTAGATAAAAAGGATACTGTTGATTCACCTTTGATGCAACAGACAGGGAGTTTGGAGAGCAAGGCGGTGTGCCAGACTGTATTGAATGCTCGAGATAGGTGGAGAGAGATGTCCCTGATCTCATTTGTGACATTGGGGGCCTCTTTCCATTGTTGGGAGGGCAGAAGCAATCTGTACAAGGTAGTGTCTGGGTCTGAATCCGAGCTGATGGTCTGAGATCAGGCCCTGAAAAGGAAAGGCAGGATTTGATGTCAAATGTGATGATGGATTCCATGACCTTGTTGACGATTGTAATTAAGCCCAGGCTGATAAGGCTGTAGTTAAGGGGATCGGGTTTTGCACCTTGTGTATGTAACGCTGTGATGTTTGGCTGACTTCCAAGCAGAGGAAAGATGATGGAGAGCAAATCATAGGATGAACAGAGTATAAAGAGGATCGCTCGAGCAGGTTTTTAGGAAACGTGCACTGATGCTGTCCAGGCCAGCTGAAGCATCGGTTTCAAACTAACCCGGGAATTTTTAAACGTGCTTCACGCGATGAAATGGCCCAGACTTGCAGGATATATTCATAAACAAGGGAGCCTCGATTACCTTTGCTTGCCAAGCTCGAGGGCATATTGACAGCATTCCAAAAAAAGATGTCATTCAAGCTTACCTGGTGTAAAAAGCTTTCAGGTGAAACGAATTAGCATTCAGCTCTGAGAAACTGAGCAACACAGGATGAAAGTCGTTCTCATAATATTGGTTTGTCCAGGATGATGTTTTGCAAATCGTGAACTTTTGTGGTTGAAAAACAACTGGAATTTAACTCCTCGAAGGGATAAATAGATGTATCCAAAAGAATATCAAGGGAACATCTCATCATTATATTCATGTTTCAGGGTTACATCATTTGGTGTAACGAAGACTTATCATCCCTTAGATGATGATCTCCAGTCTACACTATAAAAGCAGTTGTGTGTGTGCCTGTGTGTCTGTGTGAGGTCCACACATTGGTTGGACAGTTCACCTGATTCCACCCACAATTTCGAGACTTTGGCCACCAATTTAAGAACCCTTTAGAATTAGCTTTTCTCTCGAGCAGCGATTTTACGTGGAGGCTATGCAGAGTTTGCTATTATTTCCGACTATTTTCTCAAATTGTGAGTTCAACGGGTGACTGTGTCGATGGGTTTCTGTGAAGTCATCGACAGCATGATAGGAGAGCAGTAAATTTGGGAGGAGGGTGAGAGTAAGAATCGGACAACTTTGGAAAGGTTGGGGGGAGGGGGTTGACGACTTTCAGTGGTGGGAGGGAGGGCAAGGGGGTTTAAAGGCTTGAGTGCGGGGAAGGGATTGATGCCTTAGGGTCGGGAGAAGAGGGTGAGGACTTGTGGTTAGGTTGGAAGGGGGTAGTAAGGATGGGATTGAGTTTGGAGGAGGAGGCTGAAGCTTTTTTGTTGCAGAGTTGTCAGAATTGCATGTGTGAGTTTATTCACTGTGTGTGTGTGTGTGTGTGTGTGTGTGTGTGTGTGTGTGTGTGTGTGTGTGTGTGTGTGTGTGTGTGTGTGTGTGTGTGTCACTATTGGGGAGGGGGGGCTATGAGCAATATGCTAGTGTGTGTTGGAGATTTTTTTTTTTTGTATACCTTGGTCGAGGCTCGTATGAGAGCTAACACACAACTCACAGCAAGGAGGCATGAGACAAGACGGGCGGGAGTGGAAGGGACAAAACAGTGGGGAACAGACACATTAGGTGAACTGTGGAAGGGAGAGGGATGGGGATGGGACGGGGAACATGGCGAAGAGAAGATGGACATTACAGGGACTTTCAGGAAGGAAAGCAGGGGAATTGAAGGAAGTGGGCTTGGGTGGATTATCAGGGGTAGAAAATATCAAGGATTTGGATGGGGGAAGATAAGAGGTGGTGGTGAACAGCTGTTTTGAAAGCCTGGAGGGAAGAATGGGAAAGAATAGAGTGAGGAAGTTTATTCCAAAGGCGGGAAAAAAGAGGAATGAAAGAGTGAAGATGAGCAGTGATTCGTGATTTTGGTAGTTTTACCAGAAGGGGGTTGTTGGCGGACCTTGAGCGCCCTGTGGAAATGTGGTGGGGACAAATCGCAGAGAGAGCAGGGGGGGCAAGGCTGGAGAGGAGTCGGTAGAAGACAGAAAGACCACCGACCAACCTGCGGTGATTGAGTGAGAGGCCCAAAGACTCAGCTTCATTGCGGGAGATGCCGATGATCTTAAATGCCCTGGTTTCGACAGCGTGAAGCCGAGAAAGGTGGGAGGCAGGAGCACCAGCCCAGAAGGTAGAGCAGTACTCCATCAGGCTATGGACAAAAGCTTTGTAAGTGGTCAGGAGCTCAAGAGGGCCGAGGAAGGACTTTGCACGATGGAGGATTCCCAGTCGGCGACTGGCTTTGGAGGCGAGGTTGGAAATGTGACTTTCCCAGGAAAGGTCATGGCAGATAGTGAGACCCAGAAGCGAGAAAGAAAAGACTTCTTCCAGAGGATTGTTGAGAAAGTGGATGGGGGGGTTTTCTAAATGGTCCTTTCAAAGAGACATAGTGAGAGTGTGAGAGTTGTTTGGATTGAAAGACATGTTCCACGTGTTGGACCAGTTTGTGATTTTATCCAGATCTGCAGTGAGCGAAGAAGCTGCTGCTTGCCGGTCTGAGGGATGACAGATGGTACGGCAGAGGGTGGAGTCATCGACAAAGAGAAAGAGGATTTTCCAGAGAGTCCGAGAGATCATTGATGAAAACCAGAAAAAGAACAGGGCCCAGAACGCTACCTTGAGGAACTCCAGCCTGCACAGGAAGAGGGGATGAAAGAACTCCATTTAGGGCCACACGTTGACTGCGACAGGAGAGGAAGTCTGCGAGCCATGAGTGGAGATGGCCTTGAATACCATGGGAAGAGAGTTTGGTGAGTAGTGCAGGGTGCCAGACTGTGTCAAAAGCACGTGATATGTCCAGGGATACGGCTCGGATTTCCTGTCTGGCATTGAGGACCTCCATCCATTGATGGGAGAGCAGAAGCAGCATATCCAGGGTAGAGTGACCTGGTCTGAAACCAAATTGATGATTGGAAATCAAGCCATTGGAGAAGAGGAAAGATTTCATGTCTGAAGCGATGATGGATTCCATAACCTTGCTGATGATTGGGAGAAGGCTGATTGGTCTGTAGTTACAGGTATCTGTTTTTGCACCTTTTTATGCAGGGCAGTGATGTTAGCAGATTTCCAAGCAGATGGCAGACGACCTTGAGCAAATGAGAGGGTGAATAGAACAGAGAGCGGGTGAGCAAGAGCAGAAGAGCAGACTTTGAGGACACGTGGGCTGATGCCGTCTGGACCGGTTGCAGAATCTGGCTCGAGGTTTGAAAGCAAGCTCTCCACCTTGTCAGAAGAAAAGGATACAGAGTCCAGGGACAGTTGGGTGCGACTGGGTAAAGTGGGTAGAGATAGTGATGGGTTTAGGACACAAGATTTAGCTGCAAACACTGAGTTTAGACATTCAGCTTTATCACGTGTGGAATCAGCAGTGCGGCCATTTGAGGTAAGGAAGGGGATGGAGGGGGATCATACACCAGAAACAGATTTGATTAAACGCCACCAGGATTTTGAGGAGGGAGAGAGGTTTGAGAGTTCACACTTGAGATGAGAAAGATGTTGTTTTCTGGCTCTCCTGAGGGTAGATACACACTTGTTCCAAGCTTTGTGGAAGGAACTGAGATTGCCCTCAGTTGGGTTTGCTATCCATGAGGCAAAGGCAAGTTGTTTCAGGACAACTGCCTCGCCACAAGCTTCAGTAAACCAAGGGCGGGAGGAAGGGTAGGACAACTGAACACGAGAGGGGATAAATCTGTGCATGAGGGAGAGCAAGTTTCTTTGAAGGAATTCCCAGGATGAGTTGATGTTTGAGAAAGTAGTGATAGGAGACCAGTCTGTAAGTTTGATGGCTGCTCGGAGACCCTGCCAGTCGGCTTGAGTGAAATGCCAGACTCGACGGCGGTGAGGTGGTTCGCTGATAACAGCCAGAGAGATGTCCACTTTGACAAGGACGTGGTCAGAAGAACGAATTGGAGCGAAGGAAGAGCAGCAGATATTGTCAGGGAAATTTGTCAAAATCAGATCCAGAAGAGATGGAGTACCATTGGTTGAGATCCGGGTCGGGAAGTTGACCGATTGAGTCAGTCCCAATGAGTCACAGAAAGCTTTTGCTGAGGTGCCATGGCAGGTGAGAGAGGTACCCACACCTAGCCAAATGGCATGATGACAATTGAAGTCACCACATAAGAGGAAGAGAGAGTTTGGATGAGAAGATAGAAGATGGTCCATGTTTTCGGATAGTGAGGTGTAGATGGAGTCATCACTGTTCGGTGGATGGTACAGTACACATATAAACATGAGGTGGGAGTGGAGGGATGCACTTTTAATATTTCTTCCAAATTTCACACTGTCAACACTTCACTGGAGAGTGTCATGCATGCATGCACACAAACAAACAATCAATACCCATCATATGAGTTCCATGAATTATCATTGTTTTGTTATCGAAAAAGGCCATCTCGCTTTGGCATAATGTTGAGGGAGAAGATGCCTCCAAGGTGCTGTCCCGATGGTGCGCTGCGATTTGTTGCCAGTGCGCCATCGATACGCTTCTATCAACAAAATCCATTTTTCACATCTCCTAGTGGAGGCCGGAGTACCCCAAGACATAAGGTCAGGGGTCTTGTTCCTTATCATCATAAAACCCAAGCTTCTTGATTGATTGATATCCAACCAACAGGCAACAGTGTGTTGCAAGTAGATCTATTTACCCTTGCAACAACAGTGTGTTGAAAGGGTAAACATAAGCAAAACGCCGGCACGGTGCATCATTAAAGCACAAAATGGAGCCAATTTTCTTCGTGATACGTGTTTGATCATCATGACGATCGTTAATAGCTGCTTGTTGCATCCTGTAAGCATTTGAAAATTATTGGAATCTTCTCCCTACAAAGTAGTTGTGGCAATAAAGCACGAATCGATCCCTTAACCGGTGGTAGATGCATAATTGTGATGTACGGATTTGCATGCACTACATTCGTAATATCCACAGTGAGATTCTTCTTAATTTAAGAATGGCCAATCCAGAAAAAGACCAGTAAAAACAAAAATGCAGAAATGTGTCGGTGGGTTGTCATCATAGGTTGTTCGCAGCGACAATTCTTCCCACCTTCTCGTGGTGTCGCAAGGGTGAAAGTTTTTAGCCAAAGTCTTTGACGAACCGGTTGGCCCATCCTGATGTTCGACTGAGTAGGTCAGAACAGCAATTTGTAAATTGTTCATGGTGTCGGCGAAAGCTCGTCTACTATTCATGAAGGACACCGTGGGATCTTTAACGTCCACAAACTAATGCCGGTAGACGGGACATCCAGTTTTACGTCCATCCGAGGGATGGCACACACATTGATGATTCACCCTGCCTGTGAAATACCAGGATGACAGTCTATAGCTGGGTCGGGATTCGAACCCAGGAAAGAAAGTTCAGAGGTGAGTGCACATGCATACCTCCAGGAAGTGTAGGCTATGATCTTGAAGGTCATGCAGGACAAATGTGTAAGAAGGACAGTCACCTGTCAGCGATTTAAACAATCTTAATGGGAGTGGTTCTGAGCAACTCACTCTGTGCCAATCTCCAGCATATTTTCAGCTTTGTGCATCATTAAAAAGTTACACTAACTTGGAAAGCATGTAGTGTAAATACGAGGTAGTTTTCAAACCATAAATGAGGCTTCTTTTAAATCACATACATCACTTAGGAATTCATTAATTCTTCAGCCATTCGTACACGTAGCCACTTTCACCTTTGCTAACCATGAATAAAACCGTTTCTTATGATAAAATGACAAGACTCTTGACAACTCCCTAGCTTGAACTATACAGTCAAAAAAAACCTAAAGCTCTATAATTGATGCATTTCCAACAGCAGGTGGCCAGTGTAGCCCAAACTTGCGTTTATTTAAAATAGAAAGCACAAGTGATACCCGAAGCACACCGACGGGGCAATGTACACAGCTGTGCTTACACATTGTAAGCAATAATGAACTGTGATTTCACATTGTCTCGGGTCGCTCACCTGCAGTGAGCACATGCAAGGCTGCACTTATTTTCGGATATTTTCACTTCCGGATGCTTCTGGAAAAGTTCTTTTTCTTTATTTATTTTCTTATTAATAAATTTATTGTTGACGTTCCAACCTGTCCATGCTTGTCCTTTCCTTCCATTGATCCAGCATTGTTCTACCTAGATAGACTGGGAGGTAATTACCACACGACTTGACCAATAATAGTCGGCACGCACCAGCGGATAAACGCTCGGCTGCCCCAATTAAGATCTAATCAAAATAAGATTGGTGCTTTGCCGAGGGCGCGCTCCCCGCTCAGATAACCACGTGACCTCTAGTTGAACGGCATAATTAGAGGGCGGACACTGGAACTCGTGGTTAACTGGGTGGCGTTCGTGGTTCCAAAGCAACCCACCGTACCACAACGTTAATTGTGAGCGGTGGCCCCAGGTCCGGCTCTTCCGAGGACAAACGTGGATTAAACCCCGAGTAACAAACTGGTGTCTCGGTACCAGTGGCCGTAACAATATATATATATATATATATATATATATATATATATATATATATATATATATATATATATATATATACATGTATTGTGATGGGCCACATGGACGGATAGCTGCGAACCTGGCTTGTCTGTCAAAAGATCATGGATGCCCTCGACAATACTCACCTCTGGTTGTCGACAACACTCATGAATGGAGTAGATAAGCAACCATAACGGCGACGACAAGTTGTTTGTGTGCTCCTCCTGGTTCCTAAATCTAAAGGGTTCCTGCTGTTTCAGGTTAATAAATGTTACCGTTGGAACCGCTGTGTTGAAGTTCAAGGTCCCACTTTTTCTTCCTCAATTCAGGAAACACGGGCTTTTAAAATAGCTCGGTTTATGATTAAACTAACAAATGTTTGTTGCAAGTAAATCGATCATTAGCTTTTCGACCAAGTAAATGGATTCTCACCTTTCCACCCAAACCATTTGTATTCTTGTACAACAGCAGAAACTCTTTACAATAATGAAACGGAAGACCAAGAAGGAACCCGAAGAAGTAAAGTGCAAAGATGGAGTTCATCAGGAGGAACCTGGATAGGATTCGGGTTTCAGTTCATTCTCCACAACCCTCAACCCCACCCAGGCACAGCCAAGTGGGCCTTACAGAAAACTTTCTGCAAGAATTCACTTTTCCTTCGAGGGACAGACAGATAGATAGATAGAGATAGAGAGATAGAGAGATAGAGAGATATAGAGAGATATAGAGAGATATAGAGAGAGATAGAGAGAGATAGAGAGAGATAGAGAGAGATAGAGAGAGATAGAGAGAGATAGAGAGAGATAGAGAGAAATAGAGAGAAATAGAGAGAAATAGAGAGATAGAGAGATAGAGAGATAGAGAGATAGAGAGATAGAGAGATAGAGAGATAGAGAGATAGAGAGATAGAGAGAGAGAGAGATAGAGAGAGATAGAGATAGAGAGAGATAGAGAGAGATAGAGATAGAGATAGAGATAGAGATAGAGATAGAGATAGAGATAGAGATAGACATAGAGAGAGAGATAGAGATAGAGATAGAGAGAGAGAGAGAGAGAGAGAGAGAGAGAGAGAGAGAGAGAGAGAGAGAGAGAGAGAGAGATAGAGATAGAGATAGAGATAGAGATAAAAAGAAAAGAAAAAGCGAGAAAGTTAGAATGAATAAATAGAACTGTGAAAAAAGTAGAAAGAACTGTGAAAGGAACAAAGAACAAAGATGTTGGGAAGAACCCAGACAGATAGATTTCAGCAGTTAATCCTTTGCAATTAAAATTTTAAAGAAATATCTGTACAATTAATTCTGTTTTGCGCATCACAAGTGAAGCCCTGAAGATTTGAATGATGGAGTATTACGACATACCAATGCGGATTAAAAATGTAGATCTCTATATATTAAATTAGGCTCTGTTATTGCAACTCAGCAAGAATTTCATTGACACCCAGATTTGACCCCAGTGGATTTCTCCCTCTGTGGATTTTTGAAGAGCCAGGTTTACAATGCACATCCCACATGTGTCGATGAACTCAAGATGAGGATCCCTGAAGCCATCACTTCCATTGTTAATGACACATTGAAAGCACCAATGAACAATGTACTGATTCAATGCACGGAGTGAATCAATTGTAATGGACAGCATTTAAAAGATGTCAATTTTAAGAAGTACAGCTGGGTTGTGTATACTGTTGTGACGTCACACAATCTCCCATACCTGTATCTCACTTTGGTGTACTAAAAAACATGATTCACGTTGTTCCGTCTTCTTTGATTACAGAAATAGATGTGTCACATATTAATGCCACACCCTGTATATCGATAATACACAATTTTTTTCCATATAGAATCACAAGTATAGAAGCACGAAGATCACAATGAACCAATACACCGCCGAACAGTCACTCGTAAATATTTGTGACAGAAACAGATGAATAAAACACAAATCACAGAGGCAGCTCTTCAAAGCAACAGCAAGTCACAACCAGGAAAGGTGGCAACTCCTCAAAGTTTGTTTTTTTCCCCAAAACGTGCATTACTTCACACCAACAAGTTACATCACCACCCTGGCACCACCACAAACCATTCAGAGATTGCTTTGCAGTTTACGGAGTGAGGCAAACACAGAGACAGGCAAAGAAGTGAAATCGTCCTGCACAGCGACAAGTCTCCCTGGAATGCAAAAATCTCGACCCTGAGAAATCCCACCCAAGCAGATATGACATCATGTTTCTCAACTCTATTCGCAGACACAACTGAAGGTTAAATCATTGATGCATTGATATAAATAAGAATAATGAACAGATCTGCATTACTTGGTTACCTTATTTTTGCTGAACATTTTTTTAAAAAACAACAAAAATTTGAATAAAAAAAAAAAGGAACCAATCTTATTGGAGACATTTAACAGGCCACTTGTGGAAATATAAGGATAGCAATGGTTAATGATCCGGAGACGATTCGCATTATGGGATGTCCCGGCTTGGTGAGATCAGAGCTAGTGTGATGGATAGCTCACGTGATGATGTATTTATGCTTACGTATAAATAAGCCTATGGCTGTAATGACACCACATCTGGTGATAATCCAATAATAATCCTTGTTACCCAGACCGGGGAAGTGGTAAAGAAGCTGAAAAAGGATGTTGACAGTCTTTTCTTTGGATTCTTCCCCCACCCTGACCCCACCACTCCCCAGTCTACCTCAATTGCTGAAATCAGGCAAAAAAAAAAAACCAAACAAACATTTTAGTTTATTCACAAAATGAACACCAACGCACTTTTTTGTCTAACAAAGCTATATGTTCAGCGAAACGGTACCAGCTCATACTAAGTTAAAGATGTCTCTTTTGTTATACGCATACGAAATGGGAAGTAAATGTCCTGTGTTCACTGTATGCATTCGCTGTACAGTACTGCATTGGCTTCATTTCAAAAACAGTTAAATCCACAAATGGTACTTGTTGCAATCATATCGTTTTCAAAAACTCTGATGTTTGGAATGAGAACTCTGGAGAGATAAAAGTTAACAGCCTTCATAATGATCCGTTGATTTGATTTGCGCATTGTCATGACACTGTGACCCCAAGTTCGAATACCATCTTGAAACACTACCCAGAGGACCATCTGATGTGGCCCAGTAATGGCCAGGGCACCAGTCCGATCCTGTCCAGATGAGACAACCACTCAATCTCACACGTCCAGGAAGACATGTCCAGTAAGAACAGTATACACTATCTGATAACCCACCATTATAGCCTTATCCTGCATGAGCAAGGTCAAAGGTTCGAATCCGGCTTTACCTTACATTTTACCCGCTCAAAAGGTAAATGGCTATTGCATGAGCATTAGTGTAAATGACTCACAGCTATGGAACTATTTTACTCCTTTACCACATGAATAATAGACCTCATCTCTGATGAACTCATCAGGATAAGAGTCATTGATAGTTTATTGACAATACAAAAATTAAACATGATGTATGACAAAATAGGAGGCTGTTTCAGTGAAACTCATGACTCATCCTCCTCGTCCGAACAAAAGGTGAACATTCAAGCAAAACTTCTCTTTAACCATCAAAGGTCTCGACATGATCACGATAGTACTATATCGTTATCCTTCCACAGTGATCGCATCAAAACAATGGTTATAAACAATTTGGACAACTGTTATCCTTTCCAATAACTATTGCAACCTATTCAGTGGCACCTTGATCAGAGTTAGCAAACTGGTCTTAACCAAGTGGGTTTGATTCCCAATTGAAAATATATGCTGAGTCTGAGTGTTTCACAGGATGTCGTTGCATCACACAAGGATGTCAAAAGAATTTTAACAACAGAAGCCATTTCGCTTCACCACGTGACTGCAACCTCTTAGGGCCCTGTCACACCTTGACGTTTTAGCCAGCAATGGCAACGTATAAAAATGTATGTAAAACGTTGGCGTACGCTGAAATTTTGATGTTTTTTTTAAAGTTTTGGATGTATTCATAACGAGTTGGATGTATGCATAACGTATTAGGGCCCTGTCACACCTTGACATTTTAGGCAGCAATGGCAATGTATAAAAATGTATGTAAAACGTTGGCATACGCTGAGATTTTGATGTTTTTTTTTTAAGTTTTGGATGTATTCATAACGAGTTGGACGTATGCATAACATATTAGTAATGTACACAGAACGTTTCGATAACTTATAGATAACTGAGACCAACGAATGATTAGCGTGTTGTCGGCATTCACAACCTATGCCCAACGATAGTCAAACGTATACATAGCACGCTGCACGTATCGCCGACGAATTCGTGGCGTAGCCTGTTAAAAACCTGCCGCACGCCGATTTAAATCATAACCACCTGAGAAGTGTAAGTGTCAACCACGCAGTCACACCTTGACGATTGAGCCAGCATATGCCGACCTCTGAAAATTTTTTCTAAAACGCTGGCACACGTCGAATGCGTTATGGGCAAGTTGGGTATACGTTAAGAGCACACTGAAAAACACTGCCATACGTCGTGAAATTTCAAGCATGCTGAAAATGTTACGACGTACTGGCCGAATGGCTCACACGTTCCGCTACGCTGGGAATAAGTTGTAGGCACGATATGCGATCGTTGACACACGTCGACACAAGTTCCTTGTAAGTTACTCATAAGTCGAAACACGTCGAGGTAATGTTTAGCGTACCCGGAACTTATTTTCTCCATTAAGGCACATTTTCTTTTTTTCTCCTTGGCTCCGTGAAGGCACATGACGAAATATCGGAAGTTGTTGTTGTTGTTGTTGTTGTGTTTTTTTTTTTAAAGTCTATCACGAATTTTAAAATATATTCGGACATTTGCTTTTAAGTTTAGACGTTGACGTGACAATATCCTCAAACAGAAAATATTCACAGAGGAGGAACTAAGAATAAGACGAGCAAACTGAAGAGGCAATCGGATGTGACGTAACAGCACGTGACGAAATATCGGCAGCTGGTGTTGTTTTTTTGTTTTTTTTAAACGCTGCCAATACGCCATTATACGGTAGCTGTAAATTTGAAACACGTTCAGTAAGTTCTGTGGTCGTCCGGAAGACGTCAATCAAATACGTCTACATACGTCAATATGCGTTGGAGGTACGTTACTCATAGATTCAAAGCACGTTACTCAGGTTAGAAATAAGTTTTGGGTACGCTAAGCATTACCTCGACGTGTTTCGACTTATGAGTAACTTACAAGTAACGTGTGTCGACGTGTGCCAACGATCGCATAATGTGCCTCGACGTGTGTCAACGATTGTGTAACGTGCCTACAACACGTTACTCATAGGTTATAAATAAGTTTCGGGTACGCTAATCATTACCTCGACGTGTTTCGACTTATGAGTAACTTACAAGTAACGTGTGTCGACATGTGCCAACGATCGCATAATGTGCCTCGACGTGTGTCAACGATTGTGTAACGTGCCTACAACACGTTACTCATAGGTTATAAATAAGTTTCGGGTACGCTAATCATTACCTCGACGTGTTTCGACTTATGAGTAACTTACAAGCAACGTGT
>NC_140967.1:6363789-6596289 GCF_056783735.1 Eptatretus burgeri | reverse complement strand
TAATTTATTAACAAGCAGGCGAGGAAAGGTATGTGGCACAGTAAATATTTATTGGGGTATGTTGTGCAGGGATAGGGGAGAGAGGTGTGGTGCGACAACAATACAAGCAACTTACGAAAGCAGACACAGAGCAGACTTGACGCGAAATTAATAACAATAATGTTCTTCTTCAGACTTGCTTAACAGACAGGCTCCAGCACACTCAGACATACACATAGAAAAAGAAACCCCGATGAGAAGGGACTTTTCCAACCAGGGAGTGAGGGGAGTTGAGGTTATGCTCACGGTACCTGGGCGCCCAATGGCACGTCGCGCCAACAATACGTTTCGGGGGGAGGGGGGGTGTGGTTTAATTACCGGTTTCTCAACCAGGGAGGGAGGGGAGTTGAGGTTATGCTCTCGGTACCTGGGCGCCCGATGGCACGTCGTGCCACCAATTAGTTTTGGGGGGGGTGTGGTTTGATTATCGCTCGTGGCCCGATTTTTGATTTTCTGAAAAATTAATTTTTGATGATTTTTCAAAAATTTCAAAGTCCCGTTGCTAGGCAACGGTGGTGTCCATAGCAACGGTTCTCATTTGCACACAACTAGGTCATGGTACGAACCTACCAAACAAGTTTCATCAAAATCGCCATTGTATTAACAGAGCACTGGAACGAACAGAGGGACAGACAGACAAACATATCGATGGAAATACTGATAATAAGGGGAGAAAGAAAAAAAAAATCTCAAAAAAAATTTTTTTGACATTTTTTTTTCCTCGACTCGATCGACTACCCAACAGACAGACAGACACCAATAACGATTTAACTCTGTGGTGCGGTACCCGACATTAGTCGCGTTGTCTCTGGCCCCAGCCACACGTGTGGGGACTGTGTTCTGAACGAGGAGCTTGAGTGGAGAAGGGCGGAGTCCAGAGTGCGAGGGTGGAGTAGTGGGCAGGACCAGGCAGGCGGGTGGACGAGGCGAGGCGTGGGCGGAGACGAGAAGGCAGAGACGAGAAAGTGGAGATGAGAACAGGAACACACAGCGTGAAAACACACAAACACACAAGACGGAGGAATTTCTCAGTCTTTTATAGGGTTCAAAGCTCGGGGGGAGGGGCCATGCCGAATCCAACGTCATCACCCGAATCGGGCGCTTCGATTGGCCCCCCACCACTCATGTGGCCGACCAGCTTTGGCCAGAAAACGCCTCACTTCGTTTCCGGAAAGGCCATTCCAAACAGCGGGAATATTGCACTCCGACTCCATAAGATGACATGAATTGCCCTCACCGAAATCGGCATGCAAATCACAAGCAAATCTTCATGGGGTCTGGACCCCTTGTCCTCGGGTGAACCGACCATGGACCCGCAGTCTTCCGGGCCGACCACCTATCCTCCTTCGGAGCTGCTTGCGGATCCCGGGGGTGTTCGCTCTGAGATCTCGGGTCATCGTGGACCACACATCATGTCAGGTGAAGGAAGGTATGCTGTGGTAAACGAGACGAGGGAGCAAGCAGGGCAGAGGGTACCGTGGATCGTCGTGCTACACGCTGTGGTAGACGAGACGAGGGGAAAGCACGTGTTTCGAGCAGCGTGGGCGTTGTGCTGTGAAAAACACCAATCGTGCAGCCTCTTAAGAGGTATTTGTTCACATGCCTTTCCAATGCAATCGGCAATTCTCCCCAGCTTATTGGAAGCTCAAATCCACAGTCCAGCACCGAGCGCACATCACTCGCCGCACATGCCGGGTTTCAGGCTCGCCCGGGAACGAGACTCCGGATACAGCGGATCCTTCACGGCGGCGCGACAGTTTGCCCACCTTACTGTGAAAGTGCACGTGACAGATTTATCCCAGGAAAGAAAAGAATAAGAGCAGGGATGAAAATAAAATGATTTAGCAACCCTAACTATTAGATCATCGCAACGCACTCCCTGTTGTCCCACCAAACAAAAGGAAGGGGACGATCTACACGTATAATAATGGCATAACTGTCTGGGGAGACCTATCTCTTGTATGCATGCGGTTCCGAGAACCACAACAATATATATATATATATATATATATATATATATATATATATATATATATACATATATATATACATATACATATATATACATATACAGAAAATATGTATATTAGCGGGGAGTGCTCACACATTGTAAGCAATAATGAACCGTGATTCTGCATTGTCTCGGGTCACTCACCTGCATGTTTATTGGTTCACGAAAAAATATTTTCACGAAAAAATAAGTGACCACGATATTCGTTATTGGTGTCTGTCTGTCTGTCTGTCTGTCCGGTAGTCGATCTAGTGAAGAAAAAAAAAATCTCAAAAATAATTTTTTTGAGATTTTTTTTTTCTTTCTACCCTTATTATCAGTATTTCCGTCGATATGTTTGTCTGTCTGTCCCTCTGTTCGGTCCAGTGCTCCGTTAATACAATGGCAATTTCGATGAAACATGGTTGGTAGGTTCGTACCATGACCTCGTTGTGTGCAAATGAGAACCGATGCTATAGACACCACCGTTGCCTAGCAACGGGACTTTGAAATTTTTGAAAAATCATAAAAAAGTTATTTTTTTTGAAAATCAAAAATCGCGCCATGAGCGACTGTGGGCAGTACATTCAGCCATATTGTCAAAAATTTCCAGCCGGATCCTATGAAAACTGTCGGAGAAGTTCGACTTTGAATGAACCCTGGTCGAAAACAATAAAAAATAACGAAGTTCGTTGTATCTCAGAGATGAAGAGTCAGATATACATGAAACTGGTATGGTAGGTTCTTGGTATGTCATAGTTATGTGTGAGAGAGAACCGTTGCTATGGACCCCTCCGTTGCCAAGCAACGGCCGAAAAACCTCTAAATGTGGGGGTATTTAACGAGAAAACAATCTGCAGCATTAACCCTTGAAGCTGGAATCATGAATTTTCTTGTGCTTAATCCTCAGGTCATTCCCCATCGAACGGGCCCATCGCGTCAGGTTCTATTGGGTAGTCGACTACCCATGTCCGCCTACCGGCTTCTCTGTCTGTCTGTCCCTCTGTTCGGTCCAGTGCTCCGTTAATACAATGGCGATTTTGATGAAACTTGGTTGGTAGGTTCATACCATGACCTAGTTGTGTGCAAATGAGAACCGTTGCTATGGACACCACCGTTGCCTAGCAACGGGGCTTTGAAATTTTTGAAAAATAATTAAAAAAATTATTTTTTCGAAAATCAAAAATCAGGCCACGAGCTACTGTGGGCAGTACATTCAGCCATATTGTGAAAAATTTCCAGCCGGATCTGATGAAAACTGTCGGAGAAGATAGACTTTGAATGAACCCTGGTCGAAAACAATAAAAAAACGAAGTTCGTTATATCTCAGAGACTATGAGTCAGATATACATGAAACTGGAATGGTAGGTTCATGGTATGTCCTAGTTATGTGTGAGAAAGAACCGTTGCTATGGACCCCTCCGTTGCCTAGCAACGGCCGAAAAACCTCTAAATGTGGGGGTATTTTAACGAAAAAAAACTCTGCAGCATTAACCCTTGAAGCTAGAGTCATGAATTTTCTTGTGCTTAATCCTCAGGTCATTCCCCATCGAACGGGCCCATCGCATCAGGTTCTATTGGGTAGTCGACTACCCATGTCCGCCTACCGGCTTGTCTGTCTGTCTGTCTGTCTGTCCCGAGCATAGCTCCGTGGGTTTTGATTCGATCCTGATAAAATTTGGGTGGGAGGTTTATATCATGATCTAGTTGTGTTTTCTTGAGAATGGGCGTGGTGCGCCCATTATGGAAGGAGCCACGCCCAAAAAACATGTTTTTTGGGGGTAGCCGATTTTAATTTGCATCTTCTCCTAGGGGTTTGTCGAATCTGACAGGGGTTTCGGTATTTGGTTAGCCCAATGGCACCTGCATAGCCACACAGAGCTCAATTTTTCATTTTCGTTCCAAGGTCAAGGTCACAAGGTCACGAACTTAGAAAATTGCTAATTTTGACATAAAAATCATACGACCGCCCAAACTTTGTGAGCTAGGATGACAATATTTTTATGCATAATCTTGAGGTCATTCCCCACCAAACGTCTTGAAACCATTTTGCTCTATCTCGAACACCTTGCCCGTGGCGCCCCCTTCAAGTTTGTTTTTACGCTGATTTCATCAAAGTCTGGATAATCCGAGGAATGCGAAATGCCATATAGCCTATATGACGTTATATTGTTCCTGGAATGTTCTCGAGGAAGTTTTGCACCAAAGGTCATAATCCTTGACCTTGGACCTTCAAAGTTCACAAAGGTCAAATTTTCAAAGTTGTGGGAATCGAACCGGGTATTTGACCTTCTTCGACGAAATAACTCCAATATGCGATAGCACGTATCCTGTTTCCTTATTTTAATGTCCACAACATTGTTTTGTGACATTTAAAGGTTATGCAAAGGTCAAATTTTGAAAGTTGTTGAACGAAACCGGGTTTTCGACATTTTGCAGCTAATAACCTGTCACTCATACAACATCATGTTGATCATTTTTATAACTTGGTCAAACATTATCACATCGTCTCATCCTTGACTTCTGAAACAATCTACATCGTCAAATACCGCTCGTGAACCATCGTCGTCTTCAGACTTGTATTTATCTTCATTTGTTGATATATTAATTTTTGCATGCTTTCCAACGGTTCTGTAGTTTTTTCCCCCGGTGTATCAGCTTCGATGTCATTCGGCATGCCAAATAACCATGCTTCCCACTTGTTTCAGGTCGCTCACTTGCATTTATGGACACTTTCCAACGGTTCTGTGATCTTTCTTGGTGTACCTGCTTTGATGTCTAGTGGTACACAAAATTACCGTGCTTCACCATTGTCCCAGGTTGCTCAGCTGCGTTTTTGTCATTTGTATATTTTCATTTATTGATATTTCCATGTATGAATGTTGTATGACAATTCTGGGATTTTTCTGTGTATCGGCATTGATGGCCGTCGGCACACAAAATTACTGTACTTCCCCATTGTCTTGGGTCATGCACCTGCATTTTTTCATTTATTTTTTATTTTAATTTGTCGATGCTGTACGATGATTGTGATTATTTTCCTGTGTCCCGGCTTCGATGTCCATCAACACCAAAAATTTCAACTTTCTTCGTCACCCAGAAGGTCCCCATATTTAATATATTAGTCAGTGAGTCAGTCATTCAGTCGTTGGAAAGCTTTTCTATATATATATATATATATATATATATATATATATGTATATATATATATATATGTATATATATATATATATATATATATATATATATATGTATATATATATATATATGTATATATAAATATCGGGTAAGGGGTTGGGTGCGGTGTGAAGCGGGTAGTCGGATGTGAAATGAAAACAAACACCAACAGTACATTCACCTTCTGACGAAAGCACAGACATCACCATCAGTCCATCACAACTCAAACTACACAAGAGAATGCTGTTTTCTTCTGACGAAGGGTTGACACCCTCACCCTAATCAGATCCTTTCTAATGTATAAAGTCCTATCTACTTGAGCCACTCATCGGAGCTTATCACTCACGCAATGATACTCAGCACGTCATCATTGATAACGTTAAAACGGCTGTCTCACCTGCTCACACTCCTAATTGTGAACTTGAAGACGTTCTCCAATGTGTTTCTAAACCAGCAGGCCACGGCACAGAACTCATATAGGACCCTCCACTAAATGTCCGTGTGTGTGTGTGTGTGTGTGTGTGTGTGTGTGTGTGTGTGTGTGTGTGTGTGTGTGTGTGGGGCCGTGTGTGTGTGTGTGTGTGTGTGTGTGTGTGTGGCCGTGTGTGTGTGTGTGTGTGTGTGTGTGTGTGTGTGTGTGTGTGTGTGTGTGTGTGTGTGGGGCCGTGTGTGTGTGTGTGTGTGGGGCCGTGTGTGTGTGTGTGTGTGTGTGTGTGTGTGGCCGTGTGTGTGTGTGTGGCCGTGTGTGTGTGGCCGTGTGTGTGTGGCCATGTGTGTGTCCTCAAGTTGTGCAGCACACCCTTACCTGTGTCTTCTTTGCAACGTTTACTCCACGACACGAAACGCACCACTTCAAACGGATTTACTCACGTAATGGACGGGATTGCACTGATACAACGAATTCCTCGATAAACACGTGGCCAATCGATCGATTCATTCAGATCGGGGATAAAACGAAATTATTACATCGATAGTATTACAAAATACATCGATCGTATTGCAAAATACATCGATCGTATTACAAAATAAAAAAGGTGGAATAAACAAACAAAGAAGCAAAAACACAAAAACGTTCAAATCTATTCCCTCAGTTTGCGAAATAAGAATTTTTTTTTTGTAAAATTCTTGTTCTCGTCGATCATATCGAAAGCACGACTTCCGCAAGTGCACCACAGTCACCGTGCGTAACGAGTCACGTGTCCCACGAACTGACGTCACATGCGGGACCGTCATGCCGCGATATGATTGGACGGCGGTGATGTCATCGCTAAGAATAGACCGGCCGGGGCGGCTCATGGTTTAAATAGCGAGAGCGGCCAAGTTCCGTGAGAGAAGGTCTGTAGTGATCCGGTTATGTGACAGGTAAAACGGTCACCACGTGTAATTCATATAAAGAGGTAAATTATTATTGGAGAGTACGAGTGAGGGAGAGATCGTGCTGCAAAAAGTGTGTAGAGACAAATTAAGGTCCTTCTGTGTGGGAAGCGCGTTCCTAGTAAAGCGGGACCCGTCTTCGTGGCCGGACAGCCGGTGGTTATAGTCGATCCGTCCCCATGCCGCCCTCGCCATTAGAAGCGCGTTTCACGGCGGCTCTGCAGCAGCAGCACCATCAGCGGCCCGTCCGCCCGCAGGATCTGGGTCTCTGCCCTGGGAGGAAGAAGAAGAGCAGTTCGCTCGACCTCATCGCGTACATCTCCCCTCCGGGCTGCGCCACCATGCCTGGCACGGGGTCCAAGTCGGGCCCTGTGAGGTCACTGTCGTGCGGCTGCAGCAGCAGTGCGTGCTGCACGGCGCTGCTGAGCTACGAGGAGAGGGCCCGTGGAGCGGTCTGTTCGGACAGTTCGAGTGTCGGCGGTTCGAGTAGCACGGCGGGTCGTGCCCTGCACTCTGTCGACTCCACGGAGTCCATGTATCCGTGTTCGGGGCAGGGCCGTGCCGGAGGTAGCGGACTGAACTTCGGGGGTTGTGCCCCTTGCCAGCACTTGAACCAAACGCTGCAGACCGTCGGGGGTGGTTCCTGTCGATCTGCCGGGGAGTCGACCTTTCAAGGGGACTTTCGCAGCATTTGGCCCAACGAATTGGCCCGTAGGCTCATGATGTCAGAACAACCCGGGGTGATGCTCGTGGACTGCAGACCCTTCCTGGAGTACAACCGTGTACACATCCAGGGAGCAGTGCACGTCAACTGCACGGACAAGTTGAGCCGGCGGCGAATCCAGCAGGGCAAGGTGTCCGTGCTGGAGTTACTGTCTGGACGAGGGGAGTCGTGGCGGACGCACGGACAGGACGTCATCGTGTACGATGAGTGTGGAGGGGGCGAAGGGGCGCGACCCTCTGGACAACCCGTCGGGACCGTGCTCGAGTCTCTGCGTAGGGATGGAAAAGACCCGATAATTCTCAAGGGTAAGGTGGTCTGGGCTTTCCCCCCCACCTCGACCCCCATGAAAGTTGATCACGTCCAATGCCTGCTGCTTGTTTAACTGATTAGTTACGCTTGGATCGATGGACACGTGATCGGGGTACTCAGACCCAAAGGGTCATACCCAGCGTGTACTTCACGGTTGATCTGATTGAAGGAAAACTGTCTGGTTGGTCAAGCCTTGATATCACGTGACCAATCATCTCTTATGGGTAGTGGTTTAATAATGGCCTGAGTAGTTTTTATTTATTTTAAATTTGTAACCATGATGTATTCCCTGCTATCTCGATTTGTCATTCTGATGTCATGAAATCCGCTGTCCTTGGTCGTTGCTGAGCATTGTTTGGTAATCCCATGTGACGAGAGTGGGAGTTGAGCAATTCTGCTTTTCATCATCATTGACATTATTGCCGCCTTGTGTAAATGTTCGCAAGCCCACTTGTTGATGTGTACTGCTGTCCATGCAGTGGAGGACCAGGGGCCATAGCTTGAAGGTAAATAAGATGAGTGAGGTTGGAGAGTGGTTAATGTAGTGGAGGTTGTGGGCAGGTTTAAATTGGTATTACCTAGGTACCTGGATGTATTGGGGGTGTTTGCTGGACTTGTGTGGATGGTTGATGGATACTGGGGTTGGTGCAGCACAGGCATGATGGGCTGAATGGGCTCCTCCTGCACCAATATTCCTCGCGTGTGTGTACATTGGATGTGCGTACTACTGGATGTGCAGTGTCCCATCAGCTCGGTTGGTGTACCTCATTTAGGTAGGGAGACCGTAAGCCGATACTTCCATGTACCACTGTCAAGGTAGGGGCAGAGGGGCCATGCCCTTGGTTTACCACTGGCTATGACAGCTACCATGATGTGGTAGCTGTGTCGTCATCTCTGAGCTCCATCCGCCCTCATATTTTGAGCTGCGGTGAAACGTGGCAAGTGTACTGATGAGTGCTGGGTCAGGGCGTGGGAGAAGGACTAAATGGAACGTGTTGCTGACGTTGAAACCTTGAAAATGCAACAGGGTCAACACGGCAACCTCTCCAAGCTCGTGAAGCAACATCGCTGGTTTTGTGAAACGTTCTCCAGCTCGTTCACCACTTTGCATCGGGTAGTTACTCAGCCGAAGGTTGCTATTTAGGTCTCGTATACAACGGCTCTGTTGTCGGTTACGTGCACCGACGACATCGGCAAAATTAAACGGCACCCCATGTAGTACAATACTCGAGTGGTATAACATTGATGTCCCTTTGTCCACGAGGTCTGTTGCTGTGCTTGGAAGATTGTCATTTTTCATCGCTTTCACGCTCTGCAATTTTGCGTCCTTATCGGAATTTTACCTCATTTTTGAGAGTCGAAGCTCTCGCTCTAACAAATTGAAGCCATTGGCCGTGCCAGTGTGGGGAAGAAAGTGTTGGTTTTGCTACCTATGCCTTTTTATGCAAATAAAGCAAGTAGTTCCTATTTGGAGTCAGACCTAACTACTTGGAGAAATTCAATGAAATGTGCACAAGACGCTGCCTCCTCACCTCTAAGCCGTCTCACCTGGGTTTGAATCTCGGTCCAGCTTTCAACGGTCATCCTGGTGTTTCGTTCGTCAGTCCGTCTCTCAGATTAACATTAAACGAGGTGGTGTCCTATCTGCTGGCATTAATTGGTGGATGTCAAAGGTCCCACGGTGTCCTTTGCAAAGAGTAGGCGAGCTATCGCCAGCACCTTGTCCTAATTCCAGCCCTAACTTTCATCGAATGTCAGGCCTGGCCAGCCGGTTCGTGAAAGATTTAGGCCTTGCTTCCCCGGCCAACCCCATAAGAACGTGAGAATAATTGTGGCAGTTAAAGAAGAAAAGGAATTGCGTAAGACCCAACAAAAGTGATAATTTCAGCAAGACCATTTTAAATACCTTGATATGTCAATTTGTATTCATACTGCATAAACATTTAATTTATTTGTTTTCCATGGTGTCGTGTTGATCCTGTGAATCATCGGAACTTCCAACTTTCAACGAATGTCATCTTGTGCAGTGTAAAGTATAAAGGTGTTGGTGTTGCATCATTTTTCTTTTTACAACCACCACTAACCACTGCATATGATGTTTCCACAAGCAGGTGGTTTCAGCAGCTTCAGACGGCAACACGAGAAGCTCTGCACCAGCTCGCTCCACATCCCATTAGAGCTGCAACCTTGTCAGAGCCGGTTCGGCGAGCCTGGCAGGAGCACTCCAGACATCGAGAATGCAGAAATTACATCCGTGCTGCCGTTCCTGTTCCTGGGCAATGAGCGAGATGCGCAAGAACTGTCACACCTGCAGAGCCTAAACGTGGGTTATGTACTGAATGTCACGGTGCATCTGCCGCTGTTTCACTACGAGCATGGCATTTTGCGCTACAAACGCCTGCCAGCTACGGACAGCAGCAAGCAGAACCTGCGGCAGTATTTTGAGGAAGCGTGTGAGTTCATCGGTAAGATTGCGAGAGCGTGCACCAATTTGTCATTGCACACCAATTCATGTGACACTACTTTAGTGAAAGCATTGACTTTCCACTTACAACCTTTTAGCTCTTTTTATTATTATTATTATTATTATTAATTTATTTATTTTTGTTAGTCTTGGCCTGTAAGAAATGAATACCTTTGCAGGCTAACTCGTGAGTGCACATTGAAAGGGTTACACTGGTGCTTTCAAAATTTGCTAAATAAAGGCAAAAAAAAATCTATATATTTTGAAAAAATTTGGTATTGAACATTTTTTGATTAAACTATTGGGTAAAGCAAATTTGAATTCAGATAAATTAGGTCGATCACTAATCTGTGTATGTTAACATACCTGCAATTAGTGTTTGCAACATGCGGGTCGCGCAAATTGTTCCTCGGCCTCGATTCGGCACACAATAAGCAATGCGCCATTGTACTGAATTTGTTCTCAAACTACAAAGGTCCTTCATTAAAATGTAGTCATTTCAACTCCATATCAGTTGTTTGATCCTGAACGCACAAACTTTCTGCTTGTGCTGAACATAGATTTGGCAACTATGTTCGGTCCTTTTCCAGGTCTACAATCCATATTGTTATTTTTTGAGGAAACAAATGTGTTTCGAGTAGAGTTTACCTCGTTATTTATTGGATTGTCAAAAGTACGTTTTTATTTATTTCTTTATAATAGCAGTCCAAGAATGGTTGCATAATTTTTATATACGCACATTATTTAACGTGGTGTGCATGTGAAAAGATTTGCTTGTTTTCTCCTTTAATGTCTAATAGCCCTGTGTTACCTGGGTTTTTAGTTGGATATTGGATTCTGAACTTTTAGTCAAGATTAAACACCCCCACCCCCTTGCTTTCTTTACAGAGGAAGCCCACCAGAGTGGCCAGGGTCTCCTTGTGCACTGTCAGGCGGGTGTTTCACGCTCTGCCACCATCATCATTGCCTACCTTATGAAGCACACGCGCATGACTATGGCCGATGCGTACACCTTTGTCAAGTCCAAACGGCCCATCATCTCACCCAACCTAAATTTCATGGGACAACTACTGCAGTTTGAGGAAGACTTGAACTCCGGTGTGAGCCCACGTATTCTCAACCACCGCTTGCTCGGATTAGAGACTGTTGTATGAAGCAACAGACAATAACAGATCGGTGAAAACATTACCTGCAAGGTTTTGCTATCGGTTGAGCTGTGAGGAGTAAGCTTACCCTTCTCTCCAAGGCCAAAAAGCCTTCAAATGCAGGTCTGTGGTGGCTTTAGAAATGGATCCTTAAGTGCTGAGTGGAGGTCGTGGTTGCTCTGCATTCTGGTGGCCAAGCTGGGAGGGAGAGGAGGGACAGAAGGGACAATGGGCCAAAGGCCAAGAGTGGTGCTATTAAGCTTGGACACTACAGTTTCTACACAAGCTCCAGTGTTCTCGGACACATCTGGAGCAGGTAGTTTTGCAACATTTTCCAGTGTATTTGGACTCGGGATGTCCCATGACCATGCCTCAGAGCTGCAATAACTCGCCGGTCACTGTCAGTTTCACTACCAAGGGCTTTGTGCAGCAAAAAAATGCTGAAATGCACACCATAATTAGTGGTGTGAAACAAGCTTGAGTATTTAGCAGCTATGGTGAAGCAATTCTGCACTCACAATCACTATCCTTGTCTCGGCCCATGCTTTCGAACCTTGGGGTGCAAAGTAGCTCAAATACTTTTACTTTGAAGAAATTTTTTTTTTCTTTTTACAATGTGGTTTCATTCTCCAAATCAATCTTCTCAGTATAATAGGTCAAATGAGCCGACACATGGAATTGTGAAATGATAATTGCACTATGCTAACATTTTCAGGAATTTTTAATACATCTAAAAGCCAAAGAAGCTGCAGTGTTTGTACCTTAAAACTGAGATGAAGGTTGGTTATCAGAAATGGTTATTTATTAATTGTAGAATCCAATTGTTTTTTTTGTTTTTTTTTAATATATTACTTGTAATAAACAGTAATTTTGTACCTTTGTCTCCTCTACTTTATATTTTTGCTTTTGTTTTCAAAGGTCCAAGTGAGTCAGTACAGCTTATTTAATTTGAAGATGTTAAATTTAGGTTTATTAATAACTAGCAGGGGTTCCTAGCATTGGCTGGTGCTGTTCTAATCCTGATGGCATTGTGAAGAAATGGAATTGTTTTTTTTGTGTGTGTGTGTGTGTGGGCCTAAAACACTTCCCTATACCTACTAAAGAATGGGGTCAGGGTCCATTTAATATTACCTTTTCTGATAGTGACAAAGGCTTAGGCACTACAGAGCAATAAAAAAATTCCAACTGACAACTCTGTGGAGGCAAAAAAAAAATACCCCAGGTTACATGTATGAAGCAAAAATATACCCAAAACTTGTAATTCAAAACACCTCACTGCACTGCACAATATGGGGACTGGAATACTGCACTGTAAATGGTAGGAACATGTAATACCCTCACCTACCTGCAGGCGGCACTACACGATACACAATTACATAGAGAATTTGTGTGTCCCCGAAGAGCACTGGCAAAGATAAAAACACCCCGATACATTAATTGGAGTCATGCTGATTCGATGTCGCAAATCTGGATGTAATCTGCCAAGAATTGTAGGAAGAGAAGCGAGACAAACAAGCACACACAAACATCTGTCCATGAATTGTAGTAAAGATAAAGGGTTATGAAGATAAACGAAGGTGTCGTACGGGCTACCACCAAAGGTGGCGCATATGCTGCAGCTCTTTCTTTGTTCTGTTCTCCCATCAAAGGTGGCGCTATTCAAACCAACTGCAACAGTGAGGAAGTATGCCCCATCATTTTTCCTGGGGGTTTAAATTTTAAGGCAGAAGGAGCCACTGACCCCACTTAAACCTGGCCAGTACAACCTGTTGCCTCTGACAAATTTGGTCAAAATCTGGCCAGAGGTGAAGGAATGTACATGTAACACACAGACAGACAAATCGACATTTACAGTATAGCATCGTGGGGCACCCGTGGGAAACCCACAGGCATATGCTGAAAATAAGGGTGGTATATTTACATGTGTGACACTTGGACATCTTGAGTTAGATGCTGCACATAGAGTTTTACAAAATTGGTACTGGCAGTTCGTCAGATGCAGAAATTATGTAATCTACACAATTTATTTTCTTCCCATAATATGTGAATACATGTCCATGCACATGTGAAATCTAGCTTGCAATGTGTAATTCCACTTAATGTAAAATGTGATTTGAAGATCTCAATTCTCCCCTTTCTTTCTCTCGCTCTCTCGCAACTTCTCTCTCTTTCTCTCTCGGGGAGCAGGAGAGGATCGTGCACAGGGGAGAAGGGGAGGTGAGGGATGAAAGGAATTTTAGTGACTTATTTCTGCCTTGGCTTGTCTTGAGAGGAGGGGAGAACCTGCCTTGACTGACTTCTGTCATTCACTGTTGAATTTGAAAGCATCGAATACACTTCACTTCACAAATTTAAAATTCCTTGAAACCAACCGTTATTAATAAATATTGGATCCAATTGTTTGTCCATATATTTAACTTACGGGGTGCAAAGTTTTTTGAAGTACACCCGGACCCTGACATTCACGGTTCCAACATTTGTGGGTTCTGCGTATTCGTGGTTGATAATTTGCAGTATGCTCCTACATTCGTGGGAAATTGCCCCATGTATTCGCGTTTTGGGGGGGTTTCACGAGCCATGAGCATAATAGTTCTAAAACATGTCTTCCACGAGCCACACAGAAAGCAGCTGGATGTATGTACAGTACAGTACTGTACATACACAAAAAACATCTTCCACAAGCTGTGAACATGACCTGCTTCCACGACATGTATTGTATCTTCGTGAGATAAACATAGTTTTGCAGGACATCTCACCATATGTACTTTAAACAGACGGTACTGTACGTACTGTATTGTAGTTTCACGGCATAAACATAGTTTTACAGGATGTCTCACCAGTGTAACATGTCATTCCCCGAAGGTTACTTGCAGAATGAAAACACTAACAGCATCTATTGATGTATCCAGTAATTACCAGGTCTCCACATATGGACATTACTCAATGGAAACATTCAGCGCATCTCCGTGTAAATCACCATCTTGCTACAAAAAACACCATCTGAGCTGTTACATTTTACAAACTCTCCACATAATCTACCTGCAGGTCAGAAAGATGTCATGTCCTGTGAGTTAAAGAATGGAAACATTCTGCATATCTATTTGTGTAATTAACAACTAGCTACATACAGACTAATTACACAATGACATTGCTCACCACATCTCTTATCAGCTGGTAAATACAGCATCACCCCTAAAACTCCCCCACAAACAATGCGCAAACGACTCACCATCATTCTCATCCTGTTGCTCTGATGTGTTTTGCCTCTCACTCCATTCATTCTTCGAAAATGGCTCCCAAGAATCAAGGATATCACTCAGAAGGGTATGCCTCTAAGCGGACCACTGACACGGGAGAAGACGAAACTCCTGCACAACCATCTCTCTGGTGTGGGTGGTGCAAGCACGAGTGTGGCAGGTAAAAGCAGCAACTCCAGCCCGTTTAAAGCGAGCAGAAAGTGGTTCCATGACTTCAAGGTGCGATATAATTTGCGCAATGTCAAGCTTGTAGGGTAGCGTGCCTCCGCGAACCACGACGTGGCCAAGGCATTCCCTGCAGAACTCGCGAGCTTCATAGAGGAGAAGGGGTACTTGCCGGAGCAGGTCTTTGACACTGATGAGATCAGCTTGTTTTGGAAAAAGATGCCGACCAGAACATTCATCTCACAGCGTGAGAGGGAAGCAGCCAGCTTCAAGGCCGCAAAGGACCGGGTATCCCTTCTCGTCTGCGCAAATGCCGAAGGGGACTTCATGGTAAAGCCCATGATGCTTTACCATTTCCCTGAACCTGCGTGCGCTGAAGAACAAAAACGAGCAGGCACTGCCCGTGTACTGAAGGGCGAACAGGTTGGCGTGGTTGACGTCTGAACTTTTTATGGACTGGATCCATAACTGTTTCGTTCCTCAGGTCGAGAGATACCTGGCAGGAAAGAACTTTTTGTCGAAGGTACTCCTTCTGCTTGACAACGCTACTGGCCAACTCACAGACCTGAACATTGAGGTCATGTTCCTGCCGCCAAACATCACCTCCCTCATCCAGCCGCTTGACCAGGGGGTGATAGCAACTTTCAAAACTTATAACACCCAGCACACCTCATCTTCATCATCATCATCATCTTCATCATTTTGGCAAAGTCACATGTGCTGTGTTTGTTTAATAAACAATTAAAACGGTACATGATGTTGCTGTTGTGTTTTTCGTTTTGCGGTACGGTATGGTTAAGAGACTTTAAGATGCATTCTTCAATAAATTTGAAACGGTACTTGGTGTTGTCCTTTTTTTATTTGTAAGCATCTTTGTTGAAACTGTAATTGTGCATTCATGGTCGAAATCATTTTAAACTTTAAAAACTTTCCCCTTTGAACCAGGAACCGCTGCGAACCGAAAACGTTATCCCCCTTGTCTCCATTGTAACAATGACAAAACACTCGCGGATTTTTCCCCTGCGGATTGGGAAATCCATGGAACCGATCCCCCCATTTCACATTGAAACAATGCCCCCACATTCGTGGTTTCAACATTTGCAGGGTTTCCCCCCCCCCTCACTTTCCTCACTCATATTTTCGAATGCCTGATCATACCTACGAATCACTAGATACATTGCGATGTATCTCGATATCACTAGATACATTGCGATGTATAATCACTAGATACATTGCGATGTAACCCCCCCCCCCCAGAAATGCCAGCATTCATGGCTTTATTTCATTTCCGCACATGCCATAACTCTGACAGTCTCCAGAATTGAACTTGGCAGCAGTTCCAACACTAAAAAGTGTTCATTTGTCCAATTTGGATATATTTGATATTTTGGCAACTCTGGGAGGTGTGTGTTTAATATGACGGTCTGGTAATTGCGAATCACTTGACAGTTCCTTATCAACTGTTTCGCTGGAGCGCTTAAACTGCATGGCGAGTGTTCTACAGTATTCACACTCTCACTGAATACTGGATGTCGATAGACTTGAACAATGTGCAGCGGCCACTCACCTGTGATGGCCTCTCGTTGTGCTGCGGTCACTTCAGCATAGACAAAATACAAGTAAAAAAAAAAGAAACATTTTGTTAACATCATGGCAAGATAGTTGAGGGGAATGCACACTTGCTCTTAGCTGTCTATCCTTGGTTCGAATCCCGACCCAGCTATAAACTGTCATCCCAGTGTTTCACAGGCATGGTGATTCATCAATGTGTGTGCCGTTAAACTGGAAGTCACATCTGCTGGAATCGACCCCCCCCCCGCCACACACACACACACACACACACACACACACACACACACACAACACACACACACACACACACACACACACACACACACACACACACACACACACACACACACACACACACACACACACACACACAACCTCCCAAACACCCAATTTTCACTCCTGCACTTCCTTGGAGCTCCATTAGATTGCATGCAAGTTTCAGGCTGCTTGGTTTCATGTATTTGGAGATATGGAGGAGAAACACACACACACACACACACACACACACACACACACACACACACACACACAGACACAGACACAGACACAGACACAGACACACACACACACTCTCTATCAAGTGCAGCCTGTGGCTGCTGGTTGCATCATTGGTTGGGACGTGGCTATGCCACTGATGCAGTGTCCCCCTTACCAGTACACTGGTGCTCATTTTGCTGACCTCGGAAGGATGACAGGCTGAGTCAACCTCCCGGTGTATTTTAATTCAGCGCCCAACGAGGCTTGAACTCAGGACCCAAGGATCCCAAGCCGCCACCCTAACCGCTAAGCCAACACCAGGCTGAAACACACACACACACACACACACACACACACACACACACACACACACACACACACACACACACACACACACACACACACACACACACACACACACACACACTAGTATAAATACTATATTTATAAGAATATATATGTGTGTGTGTGTGTGCATACATGTGTTGATATGTATATATATTGTTGTGGTTGACGAAATTCACAAACCACCATTCAGGTCCCTTAGGTGAGATATCTCTGTAAGTATATGTGTAGTTAGGCCCAAACCCGTTGTTTCGAGGGAATAAATGTCATTCAGTCGGGCTGCGACTCTTCAGGATAGCCGTTTTTCTTTTACTATCTTTATTTTGGACCAGCCGCCATTATTACCACCACCAACCACGTCTCAACAGCCATCACACAACAACCACCAACCACAACGCCGCTTCACAACAACAACCACCAACCACAATGCCGCTTCACAACAACAACCACCAACCACAACGCCGCTTCACAACAACAACCACCAACCACAACGCCGCTTCACAACAACAACCACCAACCACAACGCCGCTTCACCACAACCGCCACGACCTTTACCGTCACAACTCGCCACCATCGCATCCACACCATCTCGCGCCACTCGTGGGCACCGATACTGGACTCGTGCAGGGCGCGCACCGAGCAGCGTATTCAAAACCATCACGGACTTTCCGCAGAAAACGGATCAAAAACGACTCACGCCCACTTTTGTTCCGTCCAATCGGAGGGCGTGGGCGATTTGGCCCCGCCTCCAGGGCGTTGGAGTGAGGACGCTATATGCAAATTCATGGATCAAAAAGCATTCACGCCCACTTTTCCTCGGTCCAATGGGGAGCGAGTTAGAGAGGTGAAGGGTCGGAGGCAAAGGGTCAAGGGTGAAAGAGCGAAGCCACGGGGCTTGTATAAACGGCTGCGTTCGTCAGTAAAGAGAGTTGTGCGGAGTTCAAGAGAGTCGTCGGTGGAGCTGGAAAGAAGTGGGAGAAGTCAAGAGCGAAGAGTTGGGACGAGCCAAGAGAGGAGACGGAGAGGGCGAGTAGACGGAGCTGTGGAGAGGTGACGGCGGCGAAGGCGGACGAGGGGGTGCTCGCGTCGGTGCCGGGAGCTGCACAGGGAGAGACCGAGGTCGAGGAGGAGATGCTCGCCGCGGGACCCGAGACAGGGTGATATCCTCCTTCCCCGAAGCATCAGCAACCCCCTCCTGTTTCCCCCCGCGCTGAGATAGTGCGACAAAGGGGGCCCCTTTCCCACCCCCTACCAGACACTGTCCGCGAGGCCCGCGGAGTTGAGGCACCACCGCCACTTCGCGTCTCATCATCAGACGGGTAGGCCCGACCCGGTCTCGGCCCCAGGCCCGCCTCATCCTTGAGGATGGTTCTTTTTCTTTTGTTTTGGGTACATGTGTTGTCGGCGCCGTCTGTGAAGTAAAATTGTATAAGTGTTGCCGTGTGCCCGGTAGTCGATTAGATCTGCATTGTTGCATTTGCTTTTTGTGTAATATTGTGTTTCTTCTTCTATTACATTTGCTTTTGGTGTAATTGTATATGTGTGCTTTCCGTTCATCGCGAAATAAATGTGCTTATTGTTGAACTGTTTTCCCGCTTCGCTTCGTCTTTTCCTCTATTGAATCCCCATCTTGCTTCACGTAAAGGGTTGGTCGTGGGCTAAAACGCCCGATAATTAATCGAACCGTCGAGGCCGACGAATAACACCGCTCGGTTATCCCGATAGTACGGAACGGGTCGCTTAAAGTGGCCCGTGTCCGAAGTCGACCTGCGGCGAGGTGCGATCGCCCGGTCTACCCTCCGTGTGGGTACTTAGGTAGGTCGAATTTGGCGAGCAACCCTATCCCACGCGGGGGCCGATTGGCACGATCGCGGTGAGACCGAAAGGTCCACCCGTGACTAGTTCCCGGCGTTAGTCCGAGAGGGTCACGACTGGATTGTTCGTCCGGTGGGCGACGTGCCGCGATTCGAGTTGCGTGGCCGTCCGCACGCCGGCGGGCGCGAATCCGCAACAATGTATATATATATATATATATATATATATATATATATATATATATATATATATATATATATATATATATATATATATATATATATATATATATATAACTATATTTATACATTTTTTTATTCATATAAATGTATATATAAATAAATATGTAAGAATAAGTATGTAAATAAATATGTATCCACATAAATATGTATATATTGTTACGGATCTGGAAACCATTTGCATTCAACATACAGGTCCCAAAAGTCAGTTATCCCATCAAGTAAATGTGTAGTCAGATCGCTTTCCTTTTTATCTAGTGGGAGAATCAAAGGTGTGCGTTGCGATGTCCTTTTCGGTAGGTTATTAAATCTTTACATCCAACGAAACATCCAACAAACCATCTAAGACCATCCAACAAACAAACTGACAACACCACTGAACAAGTGCTTCACCCACCCAACCGGTGACTCGCTATTTTGAGGAAAAATCTTTGTGAAGTACCTTTTTGGGCGAGTTCGCACGTGTGGAGTGGGTGGGCTTCCTGGTATGGCCGAAACTCACCCAGAAAGGGTGTACCCATGGAAGCCCCGTCCAATCGGGGTGAACAGTGACGTCAGTTTCACCAAGGCCCCTCCCCGCTGAGGGAGGTCCAAAAAAGTTACGACGACATCCTCAGCAGGGAGTTCGGTGGAGAGGAGTTTTCACGGTGGTTGGACCAGGAGTTTTCACGGTAGCTGTGAGCAGTCTGGTTCTTGTTCACGGAGGCTGTGAGCAGTCTGGTTCGTTCTTCACGGTGGCTGTTACGTGGAGAGGAGTTCTGTGGACCCCGACTATTCACCACATGAGCTCTGCCACGAGCCACGAGTCCCACACGTGCGACTGGGACCAAAACCGACGACCTTTGGCAGGTGCCGCACGATAGAGCACGCTTTCCCTCCGACGACCAGGTACCCACCGAACTCTGACCCCCAGCTTGTCTTTTCATGGCTGCGAGGGTCAAATAAAGACTGGGGTTTTTTCTTTTTGTGTGTGTATCTGCGTGTGGGCCCGTCTTTAAGTAGAACTGAGTAAGTGTTTTGTGCTTATTGTAAATATTTCCCTGCTTGCATATTCGCGTCAAGTCTTGCCTTTGTCTTTATTTTACTGTTAATAAATTTATTATAAATGTTCCCAGTCCGTTTCTGTCCCTTCTTACATTGGTCTAGCATGGTCCGGGTCTGAGTATAAGCAGGGTTTCATCCCCGGTAATCGGTCACTCATAGCTGGGACATCCTGGGCAGGCCCCGCTCGACTGTAATGAGCCAGAAAGGTAGGTGGCAAAGCGGTAGTCGGTAGTGTGAATCTACCGCGGCCGGTAGAGTAAATCCGGTTCGACCAGGCGTTCCGAGGGCGTGGCTTCCCCAGTAGTTTAAATCGCGAAGCAACTTAGGTAAATTGGCTTCAGACAAACATGTCAGACAAACGCCATATGCTACGCGGTTGAGATATTGGCGGCCACGGTTGGTTCAGCGACCCACCAGCTCACGGAATTATCCGGAGCGATGGCCTACAATTCCGGGGAGTCTGGTGGGAGACGGCGTAACCTCCCCCACCTCGTGGTCATTCTTGCCACCGACCATGGCCCACAATAATATATATATATATATATATATATATATATATATATATATATATATATATATATATATATATATATATATATATATATATATATATATATATATATATATATATATATATTAAAGAAATTCCAGCCTTAAATGTTGTTGGGGAGGCAAAGTCAAACCATTCAGTGCAATGGTGGCCGTGGGGCACCATCCATCCATCCATGGGGAACATACTCTGTGCAGAGTGATGGTGCTGCTGAGGCAGTCTCCTTGGCTATTGGGCACACGCCTGGATGGGTTTCCACTCCAACACAGTGTACAAGCATGCTGGCACTCATTTTGCTGACCTCAGAAGGATGACAGGCTGAGTTCACCCCACATGGTATTAATTCAACAGCTGAGTGGGATTTGAAATCAGGACCCTGGAATCCAAAGCCCACCACCCTCACCATTAAGCCAACACCAGGCACATATATATATATATATATATATATATATATATATATATATATATATATATATATATATATATATATAAATATATGTACATACATATATATATATATATATATATATATATATACATATACATATATACATATATACATATACACATACATATATACATATACACATATACATATACATATACATATACATATATATGGAGGAAGGAGGGAGAAATATTGGTGTCTGAGGTGAGGGAGTGGGAGGTGTGGTGTGGTGCAATATGGGGGTGCGGTGTCGTGCCAGAGAAAACTGTGATTGCGAATCAGTAATGGATGCTCTTTTGTGCGTCCAAAGGGGAGGACATAGAGGGGTGGAAAGAGAGAGAGAGGAGAGAAAATGCATGAGGGAAAAGATTCCTAGCCTCAAAGCTGGGATTCCTAAAAGATTCCTATAATTCCTAAAAGGAAATGATTAATTAAAAAAAGCAGTTTCCTAAAGGGAAACTGCTTGGAAAAGATTCCTAATATATATATATATATATATATATATATATATATATATATATATATATATATATATATATATATATATCGCGCCGGATGTGCGAATGAGACGGCTTCCAGCCACAGGAGCCTGTCAGAGCGTGGCTCGGACCGCCATGGCCCAATAGGTAAGTGCGATTCGGGTCACGGCACATCGCTTCGGGTCGTCACCCCAACCTTTGCCTTGGGCTTATAAAAGGTGGATCGTGAAGCAGTCTGCCCTCTCTTTCGCCTCTCTGCCCACCCTCTTCTTCACTGCTCCTCATTGTCTGCCCGTCACTGGATCTACACTCATGGTTGGTATGCGACAAACGTCTTCTGGGACCAGTGCGGAGCATACGTTTCCACAAGCTCCAGCAAAGTGACTCAGCAGGAGATAACGCGCTGACACTTGAAGTGGGAATGTTCAAGTGGAGCGTCCCACAGAGGTACACGCTACACTCACAGACCTATGCACGACTATGCTAGGAATGTTTTCCCTCACGCATCTTCTCTCCTCTCTCTCTCTTTCCACCCCTCTATCTCGTCTCCTTTGGATGCACAAAAGAGCAACCATTACAGATTCGCAAACACAGTTTCCTCTGGCACGACAGCGCACCCCCCATATTGCACGACACCACACCTCCCACTCCCACACCTTGGACACCAGTATTTCTCCCTCCTACCTCCCCCAAAGCGTACTGGGTTCCGTTGTTTGGCCAACCTGCCAGGTATTGAGAGGCCGTTAGTCCTCATCTGCTGTCTTTCCTTCTGGCTGTCTAATCTTCCGTGTGTGTGTGTGTGTGTGTGTGTGTGTGTGTGTGTGTGTGTGTGTGATGGCACCTGTTATAGCATAAGTTAAGATTGTGGAAGTTCGAACGGGATAAGTCTGCTTTGTAAATTGCTTGCCTTTTGTCGCACCTCACAAATTCCTTGCTATCCCTGTTGTACATAATAATATACCCCATTTACTGTGCAATATACCTTTCCTCGCTTGAGTGTAAATAAATGCTTTTTTAGAAAGGTTCCCAGCTCATTTCTGTCTTTTCCTTCATTGGTCCAACATGGTTCGTATTCTAGCCTAGCCGGGACTTTATCCCCCAACTATCTGTTTTTCTAGCCGGTACGTTCTTGGGCAGTTACGCTAGGCTGCATCTGATCCGGTAAGGTGATCCGGTTTGAACAAGGCGTACCAAGGGCATGTCCCCCAGTAATTAGATCACGTGACCATTAGGTAAACTATATTTATTAGCCGGAGGACCCTCAGTCATGTGGTCGAGTTATTGGCATTCACGGTCAATTAGTGAAGTCATGAAGTCATTCGTGTGCAACGGCCTGCGATTCCAGAGAGTCTGGTGTGAACTCGAGGTAGTTCCCCCCCTCCTCTCATGGTCTTCTCACCCCCGAATCTGGGTCTGCAGCAATATATATATATATATATATATATATATATATATATATATATATATATATATATATATATATATATATATACATGTATTCCTATTCCCTACTCCATAGTTTTGTTCTCGGCAGCTGATTCGTGTTGTGATGACGTTTCTGCATCGCTTCCACTTCTAGGTTTGTTCCATCATCACTGTGTGGGAGACGCTTTGCCATGGCGTCCTCTCGAGGACGTAGCATGCAGAGCGGCCATGCCCCAGCACGCATCTTGCTTGACAAGCCGTTCCAGGCCATGTGGCCTGAGTCTCTCCAAGTCTGTCGTCAAGGCTGTATCTCATCTGTTGAGCATGGCCCTGGCCGTGGTGTCACTGCATCGGTGCTCATCTGACTCGCAGGAATGGTGGAGTTGAGTATGGTCATGGAGGGAGAACGCTGGTGTGGTGGCCGAGCCCCAGGAGTAGGAGCCGTCGAGTTGGTGGAGCTCACGCAGCTCTCACGGTGGGCTTGCTGTCGGGTCAGGCAAGGTGCTCCGGGTGCTCGGGTGGGATGCACATGGTCTCATTTTGGCATGCTGGGGCATGCGGTCCTGTGTTCTGAGCCAGAGGTTCGTGCTGTTCTGTGTCTGTAGGTCCGTTCCCATGGCTTGGTTGCATTCTGTGCTCACTCTAGGCATCCGTGAGGACTGCTTGACATTTACAGATGCTGCAGGCAATCTTGGTGCTGGTGGCTCTGCTTCGTGTGCCTTGGCTGAGTGAACATTTCTGCTGTGGGGTCTCCGAGCTTGAACACTTTGACTTTGTGTTGGATTTAAAATGTCTATTTCAGATAATTTGCATTTTTATTTTATACATTCAATTTCATGCATTATATATGTTGTTGCGGACTCGTGGTTCAAGGTTCGCCATGAGGGGAACCACTCGGGTGCCTCTTGAACACCCGGTGCCGAGGCCGCCGGCCACAGATAACTCCGCACACTGGCAGGTTGCTAAGCAACCACAAACGCTGATTGGCACAACCAATCTGGGCAGGGTTACACAACTTGTGGATGGCCGAACCAATTGGGATCTCATGCCCTCAACACACACCCGGATTATTGCCGAGCGATTCAGTGAGTGTGCGCTGGCTCGCAAGAGCAAATTATCGGGGTAGAACTTTCCAGCTAAACTAATGTACGGACCATGCTGGACCAATTGGGAAAAGACAAATACAGACAGAATGGTACATTTATAAGCAATTTATTATTAAGCAAGTTAAAGGAAACGTCAAGTGGCACAATAAAGGGTTATATTCACAAGTATGTACAGCAAGGAAAGCATTGATTAATCGGTACGGCAAAAGGAATGCAATTATGTACAAAAAGGAAGACAGAGAGCAGAGCAAAACCGATGCAAAACTTCTACAATCTCAAATTACACCACACATTACAGGTGCCAGCAGACATACACCTGAGGAAACTAGATAGGCCAGAAAGAGGAGAAGCAGATGAGGTGCAAGTGACCTCTTTGTACCTGGCACGGTCGATGGACCTACGCAAACCAATTGTTTAGGAGTGCCGATGAGGGAATAAAATTGGGGTGTCTTTGGTGTATGAATGGGAGATGCAAATGTTATGCAGATGAGGTGCAAAAGAGGAAGTGTGAAGGGGTACGAATCGGTAATGCTCTTTCAGTGATGTATCCACAGTAGACACGACAATAGATGGGAGAGAAAGATGCATCGGAAGATAGCTTGACAGGGCATGTAAGAGAGTCTGCAAATGTGTTCTAATGATGATTGCTGCGGAACATGGCAGGAGCCGAGCGCTGATGAACACCCGGTGTATTTTCGCCAAGGGATTTGTGATGACCAAGGTGATGACCCCGCAATGACCCGGCAATGACTCAGTGCTGCTCACCTGGCTCGTTCTTGCACTGCCCTCTTGGCTCGGCTCTCGTTTGGCTCAGATAAGCCAAGACCAAGAGACAAACGACAAAAGACAAAGGACGAAAGACTGATTCACTTCCTGCATCTCTTTTTATAGAGCCCGGGCGAAGGAGCCAAAAGTCGGATCAAAAGACCCTATAGGCATTTCCACGCAGCCCCATTGGAATATAGACACCACCCCGAGAAGTAGCCACACCTCATCAGGCTCTGGAGCTGATAATGGCCTCAGTTGCTCCCAGACTCAGCCACGTAATGTAGCTTCATGATTTCTATGGGGCATGGGTTTTTGGGAATGCTCTCTGGCCACAAACATGCGCTTGACTCTCCTTGAATGCTGTTATTTAGCAGAGCGCCAGAGCTACCCAGTCATCACCGAATGAGTCCCAGCGCGCACTCGCACTACTTGCTACACGCCGGAGTATTCTTACTCGCGGGCACCCGCGATGTCCCTCCGTTCCACGGCATCTCCAATGACTATCGTGAGCATCCAGGGAGCTGATGACAGTTGCGGCAGTTGTAGAGAGTTGGGGGGAGGGAGGGGGGGAATGCTGTGATGTTTGTGCTAAAGTCATTGAAGTGTTGGGAACGGTTGAGGTGATTGTGGTGAAGAGGTTGGAGTGGTTGTATCGGTTGTGGAATTTGTGGTGAAGAGGTCAGGTGTAGGTTGTTGTGGGGATTTTTCGGAGGCATTGTAGTGATTATAGTGAGCATGGTGAGGGTCTGAGTTGAAGCATCGGTTGGTTAATTGGGTGCATTTTGAACGGGGAAATGACGCTTGCATGTAAATGATGCTGCGGTGGTAATCGTTCCCTTTGGTAGTGTCACTGGTCTGGTGTGTATGCATGCATGACGGGGTTTGTGTGTGAAATAAAGTCAACAAAAATAAAAGAAGGGATTGAAGAGCTAACTAAAAGCCCTATGCAACGCGTCTTTGTCTCATATACCCACTCCACAAAATGGAAGGGCTAACTGAACAAATACGAACAAAATAACTGTCTCAGGATGGCTATATGTTGGGTGCCATTGCATTGGGGGAGTGCCGGCTTTGCAGAACCGCAACAACATATTCCTGTAATTCTATATGATTATTATTATTTCTATATCTAATATATAAAGCTCATTCTGACCACTCTCTGAACGACTGATATTAAAGTTCAGTACCTTCCGGGTGACATAGAAAGCTGAAATTTTGTGCGCCGATGAACTCCGAAGCCGGTAAACCGGGAAAAATCACAGAACCATTGGAAAGTGTCCGTAAATGAAAATATAAATAAATGAAAATAAATACATTTTTAAAAGTACATTCTTTTAAAATGCATGTGATCAACCCGAGACAATGTGGAAGCACGGTAATCTTGCGTTCCGATAGACATCGAAGCCAATCCACTGGGGAAAATCACGGAACACTCGGAATGCGTCCATAAATGAAAATAAAAATAAATGAAAAAAAACAGAAAAAAAAAGAAATGCAGGTGGGTGAGTGACCTGAGACTACGGAGAAGCACGGTTCATTACTGCTAACAATGTGTAAGCATACCCCGCGAGTACAAATATATTTGTAAGTTTGATTAATTTTTGTAAATTGGACAAGTATCAATCTTCAGACTGCCTTGTCCAGTGATTGAAGTTCTTTGAATAAACCGAAATGATTGATTGATTGATTGATACACTGTTGTTGTGTTTTATCTATTACATTTTTTGTTTCGCCCCTTGAAACATGCATGTTATCAAAGCTTAGCCGTTGATGCCATTGAGCGGTTTCAGGGTGTTTTTGTTCCATGCTGCAGTCATATGGTGAGGTTGTAATTGGCACAGCTGTATTATGGTTGAAGACGATCAGTGCATTGTTGGAACACCTTTGATTACGTGGTGTTACCGGGCAATTGGTGCTGCACTTCTCCTTTTTGAACTGCCTATAATTATTCTTACGTATGCAGCACCGTGTATGAAGGTAGCATTTGCTGTGGGCACAGTGGTACTCACCGGAGGTTGTTGAGGAATTTGGAATTTGTTCAGGATAGCTCGCCTACTCTTCTTAAAGGACACAGCGGAATCTTTAAGTCCACTAACTAATGCTGGCAAATGGGGCAACCAGTTTAACGTCCATCTAAGGGATGGAACACGAATTGGTGAATCGTTCTGCCTGTGAAACACCAGGATGACAGTTTATATCTGTGAGAATTCAAACGCAGGCTCGATGGCTCAGAGGTGAGTGTGCATACCTCCAGGGCCTAGGCCATCCTGACAGGTCTTGAAATGCCTTTTCCTGCCCGCGCTCCGATCAGTGAAAGATCCCTCAGTGGACGGCATCATTCACCTGGTCATTACACTTCATGTCACGAGCTTTCCGAGAGAGACTCGTTAAACATATGGAAGCCATAGAAGAGTATCGATGATCACTCGAAACACTACAGGAAGAAAAAACAAACAAACAACAAAAAAACGACATCATTGCAACCGAGTACAACCAGATGACGAATGCTTACATTCATTCCTCAAAAGGAAGTTGTACGTCCCGAAAAGATTTGCTTTGGATGAGGCCTCGTGTGGTTATGGAGAAAGAAGGAAACCTTCATTGACGACCCGCACAGTCTTGAATAAAAGGCTATGAGAAGGTTTCTGTGAGCGGCAAATTTGAGTGGTCATGATGACATAAAATGAAGGAATTATTACTATTATTATTACTATTATTAATTTTTGTTTGTTTGTTTACATTGTCGAGGCTCGTATGAGAGCTAAAATTTGTGAAAATCCTGCTAAACAGAAGGGTTTTGAACGTGCCAACAAGGCGATTTGTGCTCAACGCTGTTCAAGTATATAATTAACTTCAAATAAAATAAAGATTTTAAAGGTTGTAGAAATTTTTTTGTCAGTTTACCACCATTGATGCAGCGTCTTTTACACCACCTTATTTAACACGTTTCATTAGTTATTCGTGCCTGTTGTTTGTGTCCTTTATAACGTCCATAAAAAAAACAGCAAGTTTCCTGTTTGGAATGAGTTTCAATTTTGTTTGACTGCCAGACAGGTGACGGCTGAGTAAAAATATTCTGTCACTCCTGTGTGCACGTGTGATAGGGACAAATTCAGAACTAAGGTATGGCAAAACTAAAGGTTCGTTTTCCGATTCATGTTCTGAATCGTGTTCAAATATAATATTCAATTGAAATGAAGTTGTTCCTCGATCATAAACTCAGGTTTATGGACAGACAGACAGACAGACAGACAGACAAAGTGAATCAATTGCTTAAACCCGCCTTTCGCTTCGCGTGTGCGGGGTGAAAACACGTCGCAGTCGAAATGACAAGGATAGGACTAATATTGTGAAACTGCATAACAAATCATTTCAAAACTAAACATTCCTCTCTGTTAAACTGCACGTGTTCCCCATGATCATGCTGCAGACCGTAGCTCAAAACATTTTCATTAACCGAGAAAAAAAAAACATTGATATGCTTGAAAAATCAGGTCACACACACAGTGCCTCCAATAGAGCATATCTTTGAAGTTGCTCTTTAAAATAGCACCAGCTAGTGGTAATTAACAGCAATCTAGCAAAAAAGAAAAGCAGGCATGCAAGAGAGTATCATTTGGCCTTTGTAGATTTACAAAGGAATCATTTTAGATTGGTGAACAGAATCACAAACTGATGTAGCACGAAACTGCACACAGATAGATGAGGCATTGCAGTCTGTTCACCATGGAATCGCACGACGTCACACAAAAGGCAGTGCATAGTAAAAAAAAAAAAAACGCGTCATGCGGCAAAATGAGCATTTTGGAATCTGGAATAAGAGGCGACCAACAATCTTGGCTCGAATACCGAATGTGAGTGCCTCACTTGACCACTAAAATTAACCTCCTCCAAAGACATGGCCAAATATACATGGGTCGACGTGATAGATAACGTGGCCAAATATACATGGACGACATGCACGGAATAGCGCTCCGGAGGGACCGCCATTATTCTGAGCCAAGTTGCTGGGAGAGCACACAGGCAGGCTAGACTCCAAATATTCACCAATGTTCCTTCGCCATAATCATCCTTCACACCATCTGAAATGTGTGCACATAGTGATGTGCGGTCTGGTGTGCATGTGTTCATTTTATCACCATTTTTATGAAGGTCCAAATCGACTATAATCATCAGCATCTGGTAGTCTCAATCAATACCAAACCACCATCCATTTTATAACATACTGTAACAGTTTTGGCTCCAAGTGGATAAAAGAGAGTTTAAACCTTATCGTTTAAACCTATAGTTAATTCGGAGTATGTTATTGAGTTAAGTGTCTGAAGTTTGTGTAATAATATGAGACATGCGTTGCGAGTGTATAGATAGTCGGACTGATATCCGATACATGTTCTTTTCTGCTTCGACACTATGGTCTGCATCCATTTCCGACACCACACAGCACGCAGAGCACTCTCCGCAGCATGTGTCTACTACCTGTCTTCAGCGCCCTCCATCGCGAACCTCGTGCACCTGAAGTGTTTCCCGTGGATACCTGCACCGAGTTCGTGTCATGGACATTTCATCACCGGACGCATGGAGAAGCAACTAAAGAAGCTCCCAAAACTGCCTCAAACCAGCCTTGTGCCATGTGGTTCGCACCAGGTGGCACATCCATCATAATTAGTGGTGACATCCCTCAATACTATTTCCCAGCAACGCTCTGCCCTGACTCGAGAATCCAGAGTTGGCGTGGGGATTGGGTTGGGAATACACAAATCATTGGTGAGGGAGAAGGTCCCCCCCAACCCCCCATACTCCCCCACCCCACCCCCCCCCCCAAGCTGAGATTCACCCAATGAGGAGAGTGGGTTGGGGGTGAGTCGAGAATAAAAGGGGGTACACGCCGAAAGTCTCTGTTGGAATTATTGGATCTGTATCTCAAGAATCGATGAGGCTCTCTCGTCTTCTTGTCTGTCGATGAGCATGCAGAGTCTGTCTCTGAGAGTCCCCCCTGTCCGGGTCATTGAATCTGCCCACAGAGTCTCACAGTCCACGCTTCTGTTTGTCCACTTTCATCTTTTGTTCTCACGTCTTTCTCTTTTGCTTCCTTTCATTAATTTAACTTTTCACTTTTCCTCTCACTTTCGCACCTTTTTCACCTGCACACTTCACACATAACTTCACCTCTCACTCTTGCACATGTTCTTCTTGAATCCCGATCGCTACACTCCAATCGTCTGGCTGTATCGCCGCACCACTTCGCCTCGTACACCTCGAGCGTTTCCCACGAAAACCTACACCGAGTTTGCACCATGGACATTTTATCACCAGGCACATTGAGAAGCACGGTACTTTGGCAGCATGGGGGGGGGGAGGGGGGAGCAACGAGAGCAGAGCATGAGGGGTTCCAAGCCGAAGCACGATCTTGCCAGAACCATTGGGCGATGCTAGCTCAACCGGTCTAGTGCAAGGTGTGCAGGGGCTCGATAAGTCCCATTCTTCTTTCCTTCCTTATCTCTCATCTCAATCTTGTCCCCTGACCCATCTCCATTCATCATCGGATGCCTGTTTGGTGCCAAGTAACGTAAAGTGCTAAGAGACAGTGTAAGGATCCGATGGTGTAGGTGTCGCTCAGGGGATAAGGGAGAATTTAATACGTGTCTGTACATATATGACTGCAAACTGCCTCATTTGTAAATACATGACTTCCTTCAGTAAAGCCTTGTTTCGTAACAATTCTTGTCTCGACGTATCCTGTCCGTTTTGATGCTGATGTAAGACAACTGACCGTGGATTGGCCAGCTTCATTGGGTTCCAGATTGCAGAAGCAGTTACGCAACATTGGTTCCGCTTGGCCAACCAATTAAAATGACAATGAGTATATTGTCATATACAGAATATGTGATGCGCATACAATGAGAAGTACTTTGACAAAGCATGCTCAAACATGACATTGACTAGGATGGAGAGGAAATAGATTCATTGCGATGAGTGCAGAGAGCCGTAAAACAACATTTTGTTGATGAAATGAGTGGCATGGTTTAAAATATCCAAATCCATTCTTTAGAAAAGCCTGGTGGTGGCTTCGTGGTGGGGTTGACTCTGCCTGTCATCCTTCCGAGGTCAGCAAAATGAGTGCCAACATGCTGGTATTTTGTGTTGGAGTGGTGATCCATCCAGGATTGTGCCCAATAGCCAAGGAGACTGCTTAAGCAGCACCAACACTCTGTGCAGAATATGGTCCCAATGGAAGGATGGATTCTTTAGATGCTCACAAAAACTGTAGATGTAGATTCATCGAGTGTGCAGATTACAGTTGCATAAAAGCTGTTGTGCAAATGATAAGAGTTGGTCTTGATGGAACAAATATGTTTTCCTGAATGGAGAAGTTGAAATAGGCATGCAATTGGTGGAACTCATCTTGGATGATATTGTCATGTATGAGTACCTATCAACAAGGTGTCCTCAACACCGGGACCTTTGATCACAAAAGATTGCCCAAATGTACTTTTGCTGAACTGCGTTCAGTTATTACTCCACAACGTTGCCGTTACCAAAGGAGCCGAAATAGATGGCACACACGCATGAAAAGTAGATGGCTCAAACACTTTTCTTACCTTTTAAAGGGTTTATTTTGGACAGAAAAGTACAGGGAAGAAGGTAGACAAGACGCTATCATAAACGGAACTAACCAAGGGAGTCAAAAGGAAAAAAAGAAGGGAATGGGGATGTGCAAACTATATACGATGATGAGAAATAAAAGAACAAGACATAACCCACACTAGGTGCCACAGACACACTTTTACAACATGATAACAATGCGGGTGGGACTTCCCTTTGTCTAAGATGTGCAGGGTGGGGTGCAGACCTCAATGCAGTCCAATTTGGAAACCAGGTGCAAGATGAAAGCCAGTGACAAGATCGGTCCAAAGACAAAGTAAACCAGGCACAAGCCATGCCAGCGATGAGTAGCACCCAATATGAAGAAAGCCGAAACAGAGCACGATCAAAGTGAACCAGCCACAAGAAGCGCCTGGATGATCAGCCACTGAACCAGCCCTCATGGTCCTCTTTGTCCTTTCCAGATGAGGCCTCCTGGTCTTCTTCCTCAAAATGAGGGTAATCTGAGGGTAATCTCAGTTCCTTCAATAAAGCTCGAAACAAGTGTGTATTTACACTCAGGAGAACCAGAAAACAATGTCTTTATAGGCTCAAGTCTGAACTCTCAAACCTCTCTCCCTCCACCAAATCCTGGTGGTATCTAATCAAATTTGTTTCTGTTGTATGTTCCCCCTCTATCCCCTCACTTACCTCAAATGGCCGCACTGCTGACCGCAAGTGAAAAGGCTGAATGTCGAAACTTGGTGATTGCATCGAAATCTTGTGTCCGAAAGCCATCACTTTCTGTACCCACCTTACCCAGTCATACCCAACTGTCCCGGACTCTGCGTCCTTTTCTCCTGACAAGGTGGAGAGCTTGCTGTCAAACCTCGACTCAGATTCTGCAACCGGTCCAGATGGCATCAGCCCACGTGTCCTAAAAACGTGCTCCTCTGCTCTTGCTCACCCTCTCTCTGTTCTATTCACCCTCTCATTTGCTCAATGTCATCTGCTATCTGCTTGGAAATCAGCAAACATCACTGCCCTGCATAAAAAAGTGCAAAAACAGATCCTTGCAACTACAGACCAATCAGCCTTCTCCCAATCATCAGCAAGGTTTTGGAATCCATCATCGCTTCAGACATTAAATCCTTCCTCTTCTCCAATGGTTTGATTTCCAATCATCAATTTGGTTTCAGTTCAGGTTACTCCACCCTGGATATGCTGCTTCTACTCTCCCAACAATGGATGGAGGTCCTCAATGCCAGACATGAAATCAGAGCCAAATCCCAAGACATATCGCGTGCTTTTGACACGGTCTGGCACCCTGCCCTGCTCACCAAACTCTCTTCCTATGGTATCCAAAGCCATCTCTACTTATGGATCGTAGACTTCCTCTCCTGTCGCAGTCAACGTGTGGCCCCAAATGGAGTTCTTTCATCCCCTCTTCCTGTCCAGGCTGGAGTTCCACAAGGTAGCATTCTGGGCCCTGTTCCTTTTCTGGTTTTCATCAATGATCTCTCTGACTCTCTGGAAAATCCGCTTTATCTCTTTACTGATGACTCCATCCTGTACCATACCATCTGTCATCCCTCAGACTGGTAAGCAGCAGCTTCTTCACTCTCTGCAGATCTTGAATAAAATCACAAACTGGTCCAACACGTGGAACATGTCTTTCAATCCTGACCAAACTCACACTCTCACTGTCTCTTCAAAAGGACCATTTGGAAACCCCCCTCCCCCATCCACTTTCTCAGCAATCCTCTGGAAGAAGTCCTTTCTTTCAAGCTTCTGGGTCTCAGTATCTGCCATGATCTTTGCTGGGAAAGCCACATTTCCAACCTGGCCTCCAAAGCCAGTCGCCGACCGGGAATCCTCCGTCGTGCAAAGTCCTTCCTCGGCCCACCTGAGCTCCTGACCACATACAAAGCTTTTGTCCACAGCCTGATGGAGTACTGCTCTACCCTCTGGGCTGGTGCTCCTGCTCTAACCTTTCTCGGCTTCAAACTGTGGAAACCAAGGCATTTCGGTCATTGGTATCTCCCGCGATGAGGCTGAGTCTTTGGGCCTTTCACTCACTCACCGCAGTCAGGTTGGTGGTCTTTCTGTCTTCTACCATCTTCTCTCCGGTGTCGCCCCTCCCCTGCTGCTTTGTCTGTGATTTGTCCTCACCATATTTCCACAGGGGGCTCAAGGTCTGCCAAAAACCCCCCTTCTGGTAAAACTACGAAAATCACGAATCACTGCTCACCTTCACTCTTTCATTTTTCTTTTTCCCCACCTTTGGAATAAACTCCCTCACTCTGTTCAATCCCATTCTTTCCTCCAGGCCTTCAAAACAGCTGTTCACCACCACCTCTTGTCACCCCCCATCCAAATCCTCGATCTTTTCTACCCCCGTTAATCCACCCCAAACCCACCTCCTTCAAATTCCCTGCTTCCCTTCCTGAAAGTCCCTATAATGTCCATCTTGTATTCCCACATGTTCCCCGCCCCATCCCTCTCCCTTCCACAGATCTCCTAAAGTCGCTGTTCCCCACTGTTTTGTCCTTCCCACTCCCGCACCTGTTGTTTCATGCCCCCCCTCTTGATGTGCGTTGCATGTTTGCTCTCATACGAGCCTCGACAAGGTATACAAAAAAAAAGAAGTGTATTTGCACTCCGGCAACGTGGAGTTCTCCTGTCTCTCAATCTCTGAGATCCTTATGTTCTCACCAATTACACGGGATGATCCATGCTTGGTTCAATCTCAAACTTCTCCAGAGAGAACCAAAATAATCTCACCACTTGCTCGTTCTCCTTCCACATGAGGCCTCTCTTCTTCCTCCTCAAAGCGCTTCTTTCTCGTCATGGGCAGAGTTCTCTCTTTGCCCACAGGGCGGTCTGAATAAAAATAATCCCATTGACATTCTGGCTCCTCTGCACATTGCGCCGCCATAGCTGGCACTCATTGACCGGAGATCGTAATCGGCAAAATCGCACACATCTCCCACTTGTGCCTCTGTGATGGGAAGTCCTCACCAGGCCGACCCACAAACAGAGGTGTGCATGCCTACAAAATTACTCTGACCATCATGTCTATAAATTACATACACTGCCTCCTCGGTGTCATGTGCAACAAATGACTTGCTCTGACAGGTCCCTCTTACATGGCAATCTAACCTACTCGGAACACATGCACCATACTACATTTATTGCAGTCTAGCTATGGATCCCACCCTTAAACATAACAACATATTTTGCTCTTTTCACCACTCAACTGGAGTGCAGGCTCTCGATGGAAAGCAGATCACATCCAATAATTTTACGACATCTTTACTGTCCTATCGAGTCAACATCGGTTGTCCCGTGTCGAGCTGCCGTACCAAACAGTGAAAGACAGTGTCAGGACACGATCTACCATTGCCCGATAGAACTTGATCAACACATGACGGCCGACACCGAAACTCTTCAACCTTCCAAGAAAGACCATCCACTGCTGCGCCTTCTTCACATCGTGATTGGTGTTTATCTACCACTTATGATCATCAGAAATATGTCTGCCCAAAAAATTTAAATGTAGTGACAATTTCAATTTCAATGGGAGTTTTGTTTTTTCTGGAAGTAAACAATAATTTCTTTCATCTTTACCCAGTTGAGTTCGAGATTGTTTGGAGAACACCATTCCACAAGTTTTTCAACTTCATTATGATAATCATACTGTTGAGAATCAGACCATAAATGGTCGTGTCGGTGGCAAATTTCACCACTTGTGAGTTATCAGATGATGTGACACAATCACGAGTAAACAATGACGATCAAGGACAAGACACAGCCCTGAGGAGCTCTGGTGTTCAGGGTGATTGGTTGAGAAATTTTAGAACCAATTTTGACCACATGTACCTTCATCCACAGCTTGGAGTGAGTACTCTTCTCCCCTCTTGCTGCTGTCTCTGCCTCACACCTTACTCAGCTTGACGTCGTGGAAATCAAGGCCTTCGAGATCATTGGAATCCCCAGCAATGAATCTGAGTCTCCAGGCCTGTCACTTACACACTGTGGTCTTTCCACTCCAATCCTTCAATACTTGCAAAATCGAAGATTTTTCAACTATATTGGTCGCTCGATTTGGTTATCCTGTCTGTGTGTTTGTCTGTTTGTCTGTCCGTGTGTTTGTCACCGACAGGTCACAATTTTAAACCAATCTTCACGAAACTTCACCAAATGGTCGAGTGTGTCATAAGGAAGAAGGCATTTGTTTTTGAGGTCAACATGGACCAAAATATCAGCATCGGCCCAAGGTCAACAATGAAGGTGGTATTTCTAAAATCTTCAATTTTCATCCACTTGACTTGAAATTTGAAGAGGATTTATATTTCAGGTTACTGAATTCAACAAGCCAATTATTTTTGAGGTCAACATCGACCAAAAAGGTCAACATAGACCCAAGGTCAAAACTAAGGATGCATTTCTAAAATCCTCAATTTTCATCTCGAAGACTTGAAATATGAAGAGCATTTGCAGATCAGGTCACCACCAATTATTTTTGAGGTCAACATAGACCAAAAAGAACAACATAGGCCGAATTTCTGAAATTGTCAATTTTCATCCGATTGACATCCAATCGTGCTCTGCACGATGTCTTCTTCTCGTGTTTTTTTTTTTTATTTTCCACATGAAACATGGAAAATTTCCATTCACTGGCAATAAAAAAGGGTGCATCACATTCTTTTTGCATTCGCATTGAACATGTGAATCAAATTCGACACAAATGATCATCTGAAACTGCAGCACAAGGTAAGTGGGGCACGAAGGAGAATGCTTCAACGATTAAAACCAAAACAAACATGAAGTGGGTGTGATGGGTCTTGCATTAGCTTGTGAACCTTCAACACAACACGTTCATCAGACAATGTACAAATCGAGAGAAGGTTTGTGCGTATCACACGCTGGGCAAATTTCCTGGGTCTTTCCAATTTATTAACATACTCTTTTGACAAATTACCAAATGTACAGGGCTCATAGGATGGCCTAGAGCCCTAGACTCTCGAGGTACGCACACTTGCCTCTAAGATTCTGACCCAGCTATAAACTGTCATACCGGTGTTTCATAGGCATGGTGATTCAATGTGCGTGCCGTCCCTCGGATGGACGTAAAATGGGTCCATCTGCTGTCGTTCGTTGGTAGACATTAAAGATCCCATAGTGTCCTTCGCCATGAGTAGGCGAGCCATCGCCAGCACCATGAACAAATTACAAATTCCTGCCAAAACCAGCAGAGAACACTGCATCAGAGATACAGCGGTACCCTCAGCCAATGATTCTACCCCGCAGCCTTGTGCTGCACACAAACGAAGAAGATGACAACCAAATGTACATATCAAATTGAAAGCCAGAACACTTTGAATAAGTGCTGTTAGAAAATAACCAAAATGCTATTATTGACATGAAACTCTTTCAATTTCCTTAAAAACTACAATCTTTGGTTGGCTTTACCGGACAACACTTGGGAATTCTTGCTCCATTTCAATTTGTTATCGATCACTGTGTCCCAATAGGTATACTCAGAAACGTGTTCTCTCCTATAGGCATGAATAACCAGAGGGTCATGGCCAATCACGAAGAGGCGAAAATCAAAACTAATTTTCTTTGTCTTGTTGACATTAAGAACGAAATAATGATGTCACACCAGTCTACAACTTGTGAACTTTGTTCACATTTTCATGCTTATCGTTCAGTGGTCACCCGCTAATTACTGTATCATCAGCATATTGGATACCACTACAACTATGACTTGAACTACAGCAGTCACTTGTATACAAAGAAAACAAAATGGGGGAAACAATTCAACCTTGTGGTGTGCCTCGACTCAAAACTCTGACACGTGATACCACATTATTATACATCACCCAGTGTGCCAATTAACCTTGAAAGCCTCGGTATGACATCAAAATTTCAGAAACTTGTCAATCACCACCTCCTTTCCGGTCTTGCATCCTCAGCCCTTTCGGTGCTTTGCCCCCCCCCCCACCCCTGCAGGTCCAATGTGCATTTAATATCTAATGTGCAGTACATGCCCAATGTGCATTGCGCGTCCGCTGTGCATTTTATGTCCAACGTGCATTGCAGGTCCACAGTACACAGTCCAGCTCCACTGTGCAGTGCATGTCCAACATACAGTGCAGGTACACTCAGTGTGCAATGCATGTTCACTGTGTGGTGCATCTTCATTGTGTAATGCATGTCCCTTGTGCAATGCAGGGCTAACTCACTGTGCAGTGCATATCCATCGTGCAGTGCATTTTCGACCTGCAGTGCAGGTCCAGTCCAATCACCGTGCAGGGCAGGTCTTGGTAGCTCATTTCCTTTCATTTGTTTGCCTCGAGGCTGCACAGCAAATTTCTCCATCAATCTTCTCTCTCCATATCACATCCCAACGTGAAAGGGATGGTTTGTCCTAAAAATGAAACCACATGACGTCCTCGCCCGGCACGATAGGGGCTAAAGGGACTGTTTGTTTTTTTTTTCCTTTAATTTCCCGTAAAAAAAATTTGCCTTTTTCTGCACGAATGTGGTGCGGGAAATTTTTTTCCCCATGCAATAGCAGAACATAAGTATGCACGTGACGTGCATGCAACGTGCTGTGTCATGCAAGCTGAACAGAACATTATGCCTGGCAGGTCATGAGGCACGTACTAAATCAAGCGGTTTAACATTGAGAATCGCAGTTTGTTTGTTTTTCTCTCTCAATTTCCGACATGGTACACGTAGTATGTATATCTATGTAAGGTATGCACTCGTCTACGAGCCATCTCACCTGGTTGCCAACCTTGGTCCAACAAAAACTGTCACCATGGTGTTGCGCAGGCATTCTGATCAGGCATCAATCAGTGCGCCATCCCTCGGATGGACGTGGAACCGGGTGTCCCATCTGCCAACATTACCAATTGGTGGAAGTTAAAGATTCCTTAGGCAAAATGAAACGAATTATCACTGACCAGCTCCCTGAATGAATAACAAATTCCTGCTGGGACTGTGGGTGGCAGCAAGTGGCCTGCTCAATGCCGGAGGTCCCCAAGACACCAGGTTGGACTCCTTGTTATATCAGTGCGGTTGCTGTCTGGGTGGAAGCTTCTGCATCAAAAACATAATTGACAAAGTGATTTACATGGTTCATGTGAACCTCCTTCTTCAAATATGAAGAGCAACCAACACACATGTCAAGAGTTCCTTTCCTCACATTTCATTGTTCCCTGCTCCTAAAACACTAAAGGGCCTCTCTGGCTCGATGCATTGCTCTTTGGAGCCATGGACTGTTTCGCTGTGTCAAGTGCCTTCCATCTGAAAATGGCCATTCTATATTCACCTCTCTTTGAACTAACAAAGGATCAACTAGTCACCAGCTGTACTATCGCGTGAACGCCCGACGTGTGGCAGACATCGACACCGGGAGGGATCGCTCCAACGAATGGCTGGCTAAATGCGAATTTAGAGGCGATCACATGCCCGAACGGTGGCGAACGATCCCATTTCAAGTGTGGGATAATGCCACGCGGCTATCACGATTTTAACTTGATTTACACCCCCAAGGATTTGCCAATGTCGTGGCAACAAGCAACGCCTGGGAGGCGGATCGAGGAGCAGACAGACACAACATGATGGGAGAAGGATTTGTTGAATAAAGGACAAGGACATGACACGACAGAAATGGATAGTTCCACGGGATGAGAGACACACTCATGGAATATAATAAATAAACCCTGATGTTACAATAACACACACACACACACACACACACACACACACACACACACACACACACACACACACACACACACACACACACTCGTAAAAGAGCTCATTGTCCTCAAGTGAAAAGCCAAGAGAGCAGAGCAGGCCCACACCGGGCAGACATTGCGGCACAGCAATGCAATACCTTGGAGCGTCCCTGGCAAAAGACAACTGCGACATCAACGGGAAAACAAGGTGAAACAGAGCTACACTCCCCCAGCCAAGATAATGAGCTCCGATGTCAACCGGAGTCAAAGGCAAATGCCACACTTCAGGTCTTCAAATAGTTCTTCCCTGCCCTCTCCAAACTCTTGTTTTCCCTCACGTTATGCAATGCAGCCACTAAAGGGGCTGTCACACCTTGACGTTTTAGCCAGCGTATGGCAAGGTATCAAAATGTGTGTAAAACACTGGCGTACACTGAACTATTGATGTTTTTTGAAGTTTTGGGCGTATGATAACGTGTTGGACGTATGCATAACGTATTAGTAACGTACACAGAACGTTTGAATCACATATAGATAACTTACACCAACGAATGCTTAGCATGTTGTCAGCGTTCACAACCTATGCCCAACGATAGTCTCACTTATGCATAGCGCGGCAGTGTATCGCCGACGATCACGTGACGTAGGCTATTCATAGGCTGCGGCTCGACGATTCAAATCATAACTGCACTAGACATCGAAGTGTGAAGCCGCTGTCACACCTTGACGTTTTAGCCAGCGTATGCCGACGTATGAAAAATTTGCCGAACCAAGCTGGCACACGTTATGGGTAAGTTTTGTATATGTTAAGAGCACGCTGGCATATGTCGTAGTACGCTGGCATATGTCATCATACGCCGAGTATGTCGAGAAATTTTCAGCATGTTGAAAATTTCTCGACGTACTCGGCGTATGACATACGTTCCGCATACACTGGCCATAAGTTGTAGGCACGTTACGCGATCGTTGACACACGTTACTTGTACGTTACTCATAAGTCGAAACACATTGAGGTAATGGTTAGCGTCAGTGTTCTAGACTCCCTGGTTTTTTTTCTTTTTTTTCCTTCGGTATGACGGTGATGTTGACACTTCAGTTTCTGGTGCGGTTATGATTTAAATCGTTGAGTGGCAGCCTATTAATTATATTATGTTATAACCGTACCAGAAATCGAAGTGTTAACATGACCGTCATACCGAAGGAAAAAAAACAAAAACCAGGGAGTCTGGAACACTGACGCTAACCATTACCTCGACGTGTTTCGACTGATGAGTAACATACAAGTAACGTGTGCTGACGTGTGTCAACGATCGCGTAACGTGCCTACAACTTATGGCCAGCGTTATGTGGAACGTGTGAGTCATATGCTGGCATACATCGAAAAATTTCAAGCATGGAAAATTTGTCTAACAGCTCGGCGTACTACGACGTATGCCAACGTACTACGACGTATGCCAGTGTACTACGACGTATGCCAGCATGCTCTTAACGTATACAAACTTACCCATAACGTATTTGACGTGTGCCAGCGTTTTCGCCAAATATTTCATACGTCAGGTATACGTTGGCTAAATCGTCAAGGTGTGACAGGGCCTTAAGATGGCAGCCTCCCTCAATCAAACCAATCATGTCACGGCCCTCAGCTCTGGTCAATCGCGGCACTTCTTTTTAGTGGGTTCGGCCAATAGTTCGCCGTGTTGCTGCCATAGTAGGAGGCTCCTGTCCCAGAGAAACAAAATTGATGGCAGCGATGATTTGACATCCTCCAGTCTGCTATAAGTCGGAGGGAGTGGGGAGGAAGGAATGTACTTTGTCATGTCATGTGCTGGGGTGACCTAATATTATCATATCAATGACCTTCTCGGGGTTGCCCTCAACTTATACCTTGCCTGGTCCTCACAGGTTTGCCAAGGACAGACCAGATCATTTGGTTCCCAAAGGCTAACTGCTCGGAACTACAATCTGCCCTTTCAGAAAAAAAATTTTGATTCCACCTTCACATCTGATATGACATTTAACATGAGTTCCCTAACAAGGATCTTCAACGCAGGAGGAGGCCAATAGGCCCATAAAAGCCTGCACGAGTGTTGCCAACTTATGGATGTTTGTCCATGCTCCATCCTTTCGAATGATGAACAATAAGTAAGGAAGTAGTACATACTGTTTATAAAGTCTTTGGTATGACTTGGCCGGGGTTATTACCACTGACCTCCCAGACTCAGAGCGGATGCTCAAACCATTACACCACCGAGCCTGCTTGAGCCATTACTCCACTGAGTATTAATTCCACATGGGAATGCTTTCACAAAGATCTCTTTGTCTCTCTAGTTTTTCCTATCCCATCTGTTGCTACCCTATCAATCCTCTCAGCCCTGGTACACTTATCCCTGTAACTCGACTGAGATAACTTTTGGTCACTCTGAAAAGGATCAAAACGAGTGTCTATCCTGAGGCAAGCCAACAAACATCATATTGCCAATCACATGGCTGAAGTTTCCAACCAATCCCTCCAATCAAATTCCTGGAGATGCCTTGTCAAATCCATCTCCAGTGTATCATCTTTCCCCTCACCCTTCCTTCATGTCAAACGTCCTCAAGGCAGAAACCGCTCGAGACGAGGTAGCACGTCTCAATGACTTGTAAACCCAACCCCATCCTGATTTTCCCCCACTTTAACTCCTCATACTCACTCGCCAACTGTATTCTGCATATTTTATCAAGGGGAAGGTAAATAAATTCTGCACAACCTCGACCCCGTATCAGCGACAGCCTCAGTGGCCTTGTTGTCGAAAACTGCTCCACTGCTCTTCCTAATCCTCCGGTTGCCAGCTCCCTTGAGTTTTGACTGCCTCTCATCTGCCTATAAGATCGAGCTAACATCACTCCATTTAGAAGAGCAATTCAAAAACAAGTTGTCTCAAATTCAGGCGAGTGGTTTTTCCTCCAATGAAAGTCATATATACAACCGCTGCTGATGTCAAGTCTTTCCTCTTTTCAAACAATTGGATATGTTTGTATTTGGACATAGCTCAGGCATTCCACACAGTCAGGCATCCTGCTGTACTGTACGTACTTGTGAAGCTGATGACTGCTACATAAAAGACCAACTTCACATCGAGCTTTCTGACTTCCTCCACTCGCACAGTCAACACGTTATCGATGGAACCCCTTCCTCTCCTCTCCTCTCCTCTTGCAGGCTGGAATGCCACAAGGCAGTTTTGTACCCAATATTGTTCCTCATATAAATACGTGATCACACAGGTTGCATGGCTCTCATAGATGTAATTGAGAAGGTGTTCCACAAGAGAGGCATTGGTTTCAGCCACAAGCTGTGAGGGATTTCCAAACATGATGTGCAAGAAGACCACCATGCTTATATGTATTGGTCAGCAGCAAACAACTGATCAAGGAGTATGAAAGAATGCTTAATCCTGCAAGGTTGGTGACCATGCTCACTTCATGGATGAAAGAGCAACCCCTTGAGGAGCTCATCAGTTTCCTCATGAGCGAACAGAGTGAATTATAGCATACAGGTGAGAGTGAACTCCTTCAGGTGGAAATATGGACACCTCTGCTGGTGCTTGCAGTTATGGAAATAGTCACCCTTGTGGGCTATTGTTCAAGTCAAATGTTAAACTCCAGAGCAGGACGATGCTCCAACCAGTGCTATTGATGAGCTCATGTCAACAATGAGTGCAAGCTCCATCACACTCACGCCTTGTGGCACAGTCACTGCTGCCAACCACCTTTGCCTGACAAGTTTGACCTCACCCTCTATGGTTAGCCACAGCCCCATTTTGAAGAAGCTGAATGTTACATTAGTTCTAAGTTGTGATGTGCTAACCTTATATATGGAGGAAAGTCAGTACCCTAAATGCATTTTCCCATTACATTAAATGAACAGGACATTGATTGAGGTATGCTAACCACCCTGAGAAGCAAAGAGAAGCTGGCATTTCAGGTGTTAGCCCTTTCTCCGAGTAGTTGTGCTACACGTGATTTGTATACAAACTCTCCATGAACCCAAGGTCACTGTGAAAAATAAATAAACCAGAATTCATAGAACACCTTACCCCACACAGCGTTAAATTGTATATAATACAAATTGAATTAAATGTTTATTTAAAAAGTCGTATAAAAAATTAATTCCAGAACTTTACCTTCGTTGATGCAGCATCTTTTACACCACCATATCTAACATGTAACATCAGTTCTAAGTACCTGTTGTTTGTGTCCTTTGTAACGTGCTTAAAAACAGTTAGTTTCTTGTTTGAATTGTTTTTCAATTTTGATTGACCGTCAGACAGGCAGACAATTTTTTTTTTTAATCTCACTCCTCTGCGCATGTGTGATTGAGACGAATTCAGAAGCAAAGTTCTGCTGAACTGCAGGTTCGTTTTACAATTCGTGTTCAAAATAGATAATTAAATTTAAATCAAGTTGCTCCTCGATCATAAACTGACGTTTGTAGACGGACGGATTGCTGGACGGACTCCGAGGTACAGCTCGGGCTTACAGACACAGCAGAAAGAAGTGAACCAATTGCTTTACCCCACTTTTCGCTTCGTGCGTGCGGGGTAAATAAATAAGCATTGCACACAAGCTGCCAGGGAAGTGAAGATCAGGGAATGCCAGGGAATGCCAGGGAAGGGAAGCTGCCAGGGAAGATGGACTGCCATCAGTCCATACTAGCTGGAATGGCTTTGAAATTGGTCACTTAAGTCTCACTCTTAATTTCGAATCTTCCTCAAAATTAATTGAATTGTGTTTCAGGAACATTATATGATTGCACTTCCTTCCAATGTCCATGTAAGAGATTCGTTTCAACTGTCCTGAGTTCATTAAATTAGGATGACTGGAGCACATTGAGCTACATACTAATACAATGACCTGCTTTTTTTTCAGGATACAGCACTAAAGTCATTTCATTGTTTATTCCCATTTTGTATGTTACTACGCATTTGGCATCCATTATTTTAACAGAGTACATTAACTCAGCCCCAACAGATAATATATTTCCTTGAGAGTTCAGTATTAGTTCAGTGCTAACATTGAGGAATCAAATATGTTCTTGTAGAAACAACTCGTGTGGCCATTGCTTTTATTTGTGTATTTCGTGAAAGAGAAAGGTTTCTTGGCGTCGAGTTTCCGCAGCTTAAAAATGGCATAAACGATGGCAAGCAGGAGAGGAGACTCATTCTTTTTGTCGTGGTTGTTCACCAAACAAACGAAATCCCCTTCACTCAATTGTCTTGATGATGTGGAACAAAAGTCACTGTTAAATGTTGACATGCTGATTGACTTGTGAACAAGAAAAGGCTTGTAAGGGAAAGCGCGCGAGCTTCTATCGGGTCGTGATAACGAGCTCCAGTGAAGTGAACCTTGCAGTGTCCTCTCCACCTGGTGGCTCTCTGGAAAGACTCCAGTGAGAGGCTGCTAGTGTTCACGCATTTGCTTTCTTACAAAAATTAGCAAAAATGCAAAGAAAAATTAATGATTCATGCCACCCTCATCCTGGGTTTTCGCATGCGGAATGAGGCCATCCAATGGAAAGACAGACGTTGAACCAGTGCACTGGTTATTATTGGCAGTGCACTGATCCCACAGTGTCTTTCATGAAGAGTAGGTGAGTAATCACCAGTACCTCGAACAAATTACAAATTCCGGCACAAATCACCTTCAGTCGAACGTGATCAGGCCTAATGAGCTGACACCGGAAAGACTTGGACCATTAACCTTCCCTATCTGAGCCTAAAGGAAGGTGGGAATAATTGGATCTGTTAAAAGTAGTTGTCTTGCTTATGGAAGTTCATTGCTCGATTTGACCAAACCCAGGGATCAGTTAAACTGGGAATGGAGAACCTACGGCCCATGGTCCAGGTCTGGTCCACGTAGTGACATTTTGTTCAGTGTCTTTCATACAGTGCCGAGAGAAAGTCTACACCCCCTTTAAAAAAAATTTCACCTTTTGTTGCCTTGTAGCCTGGAATTAAATAGCATTAAATCAGACTTTTTCAACTTTTATACACATCGTAACCCACAACTTCCAAATGAAAAACAAATTCCACAAATTTCAGAAAATTAATTGAAAATACAAAACGAGAATATCTCGGTTGGATAAGTGTCCACCTCCCCGAGTTGATACTTGGTGGAAGCACCTTTAACAGCAATTACAGCTGTGAGTCTGTTGTGATCAGTCTCTACCAACTTTACACACCTTGATTGGGCAATATTTGCCCATTCTTCTGGACAAAACTGTTCAAGCTCAGTCAAGTTGAATGGGGAGTGTTGATGGACAGCAATCTTCAAGTCATGCCACAGATTTTTGATTGGATTTAGGTCGGGGCTCTGACAGGACCACTCAAGGACATTTATCTTTTTACTCCTTAACCACCCCAGTGTAGCTTTGGCTGTGTGCTTTGGGTCGTCATGCTGAAAGGGAAACTTTGGTCCCAATTTCAGCATTCTTGCAGGGGGCAGCAGGTTTATCTCTTGAAGTTTTCTGTATTTTGCTCCATTTATTTTCCCTTCTTTCCTGACAAGTGCCCCAGTCCCTGCGGATGAGAAAAATCCCAAAAACATGATGCTGCCACCACCATGCTTCACAGTAGGGATGGTGTTCTTTGGATGATGTGCTGTATTGGGTTTGTGCCAAATGTAACGTTTTGCAATTAGGCCAAAAAGTTCCATCGTCGTTTTGTCAGACCACAAAACGTTTTACCACACGGCTTCAGAATCTCAGGAGTGTTTTTTTTGCATTCCTCAAACGGGACTCAAGGTGGGCTTTTTTGAGTAATGGCTTCCTTCTTGCCATCATACCGAACAGGCCATACTTGTGGAGTGCTTGGGATATTGTTGTAATATGCACACAGTGGCCAATCTTTGCCATAAAAGCATGTAGCTCTTTCAATGTTGCCATTGGCCTCTTGTTGGCCTTTCTGACCAGTCTCCTCCTTGCTTGGTCATCCAGTTTGGAGGGACGGGCTGATCGAGGCAGGGTCTCGGTGGTACCATATGCCTTCCACTTCTTCATGATTGTCTTGACTGTGCTCCAAGGGTTAACACAGGTGGAGGCCAATTAACTTGGTGTGTGATTTTGAAGGTGATTGGTTTCACCTGAGCTAACTTACAATTGCTATTATAATGGGGGGGGGGGGGGGGTGGATACTTTTCCAACCAAGATATTCTAGTTTTGTATTTTTTATTAATATGTCTGAAATTTGTAGAATTTGTTTTTCACTTGGAAGTTGTGGGTTACGATTTGTAAAAAAAGGTAAAAAAAAAATTCTGTTTTCATGCAATTTAATTCCAGGCTGTAAGGAAACAAAAGGTGAAAATGTTGAAAGTGGGTGTAGACTTTTTGTAGGTACTGCAGCTATATTATCACCGAATTCTAAAAAAAAAAAAAAGTTAATACCAACATAAGTATTCCATCTAACATGGACACTCTCATCACAAGAAAGCAATCTCAGAAGTCACATTCAATAAGTTACTTTAAAATTGCTATTAGTATTATTGAAATGTGTACGATTTCCTATGGTAGTTTTGTTTAGTTAGTATGAAGGAAGAGGATGATTAGTTACGTTACTATCATTTTTATATGTGCCGTAACAACAGTCAGAATGATTAGTTACATTACCGATCTGCACTGGGTGCTGTTCAAATTACAACCACATCTCAAAGTATATATCCGGCATGCAGCAAGTTGAACAATAGCTGTTTGGGCCTTCCGACTCGGAAAGAAACTCCTCCCCAACAACATTAAACCAACGATGGCAAGAAATCAAGGGTCATAGGCTCAAGGGCAAAGGATGAAAGGCAACTTAAAATTGCTGAATGGAACACACCTCGTAATATGAAAAAGAAAAACCTGTTGAAAGTAAATGTGAATGTCTGATATTGTCGAATCAGTACTACATGTATGATCTGCTCCTTTTTTCCTATGACATCCACTTATTGTCCAAGACAAGAGTGTAGACACAAAGCAATGGACATATTTAGGCATCTGTTATTATCTGCCATTCCACAGGTGCTCTGTAATGGATATGTCATGGAACTGAAAGGGTTTGTTTCGAATGCTTGATGACTTCACTGCTGAAGACAAACTTGGCTTCAGCTGTTGATGAACAAGAGACGGAGAGGTGAAGAATTTGGGGGGAAGGAGGGCGAGGTAGTGCTGGAGTGGGTGTGAGATGCCACTGGGTTACTGGCCAAACCAGTATGATCAGCATGCCCAAAATTTTCCAATCAAAGGTGTTTGCACCTCATTTGGGTGCACATCCGTCCTGCAAATGACACACGGATCATTGACAGCGTTGTCATGATACCCGAGTTTGACTCTTGCTAACGTTGTTCTCTCATTAGTATTACATGTCCCCAAACGTTGAACAAGCTGTTATTTTGCCATCAGAGTGACTTCCTTAGCAACGGTGGAAACATAACAGTAACCTGATTCCATTGTGACAGATGTATTTTGTGAAGGCAACAGAGTGTGGAAAAAAACCCCAAAAGTCATAGGACACGGTACACATGTGAAATGCAGAACACAGCATCGATTCTCGGACAAATTTCTTCTTTCATTACGATTGGAACTGCAAATGTTAATTCCTTGTATTATCATGTTCAATTTGTACGTTAAAAGTGCAAGTTCACTTCAAGCAATCTATGAGTGAGAGATGAGTTATTTTATTATTTTGCTTTGCACTCATCATAAAAAAATATATAATTAATCATTCAGAAGCTTTGATCTCAAATCATTTTCACGGTATGATGACACTTGAATAGGAGGAAACTCATTTTAAAAAGTCGAGGGTTCACAGAACACAATGCCCCACACAGTGCTCAAGTCCACAATGATGCATCAAAATGGCTTTCAATTGTCTCATAAATATAATTGTTTTCCCTTGCGGACACAATAAGAAATACATGGTCACGTGTTTGGGGTTTGAAACTTCTTTCCAATATTGTTTCGTGTAAGCGACACCACACATTTTCCCATTGAGAGCAATGCCCCAAATTGCCGAGTGGTGATTTAGCTGAATATCCCCTTGCATGGCAACCCTTCTCATGTTCTCCCTTATTACAAATTATCCCCAATATTGGGAAATAAGGCGTTTCCACTCCTAATTTGTACACAGGAATGTTTACTTCTGATAAATAAGAAATACGGGTCGCAAGAATAAATAAATATTAAAATGTATATCATCACAGGGTCACAACTCCTATCAGGCCCTTACAAGACACACGGACACACACAAACATACATCTTACTCTTATCCTATTTAATGGCACAAGACCAACTTACAAATGTAGAGTTCAGGGCCAAGGAAATGTTATGCAAAAAAGAACAGAAACAAAATAAATGAGTCAATGAGGGGGTTAGGGGAGAGGTCGGGGTTAATGAGATGGCTGGAACATGCAACCGGCGGAACATGCAACGCAACTCCCTGTCCTCGCACAAAGGCATGTTGGTAAGATCATGGAGGTGCTCGAATGAGATGGTACCAAGACACAAATATGCAGATTATGTGGTACAAACAGGCAGCTCTCTCTGTCCCTCTGTCTCTCGCTCCCTCTGTCTCTCATTCTTGCCGAAAGGCACCACAGACCTATTATTACTCTATCATATACCTCTCGATAGGAGAGAAAAAAAAGAGTAAAGAGTAGAGAAGGCAGCACACCTGAGGCAGAGAAGAGAGTCAGGTGAATTCTGGTAAAAGTGAGACAAATAGTTTGGGATTCGAGACAGAATAATTGAGGGGATTCGAGTCACATTCAGTTTTCAGAGTTGATTATTCTAACAGCCACAGAACAAAGAAATGGATGCTCGGTCCTGCGTGGGGCTCAAAGATCATCTGAGTTTTCATTTCCACTACAATGTTTTATGTGCTGCCGATGCTTTCAGGGCTTTCCCATTTGTACCCAGCTGCCTTTTGCGCCCTCAAGGGTCTCTCAGCTGAGCGTAACACCACTTTGGTGCTTTGTGTGCTTTGAACACAAGACTCCTTTGCCTGCACCCAAAGCACCACCTCGATCAATGTTGGCATCCTCAGGGATTTTCCGCTGCACCAAAGCCTCATCATTTGCTTCAACGACTCTGCAAGGGTCTCTGGATGCCAACGGTAACCTCTCCCTTGCTCCTTGTGTCTTCCTGCTCTTGTTTAACCCTTCACATTGTTGCTTAGTTTCCCTTTCTAGCCCAGAGCACTATAATTAGTAATTATCTCTGGCATTTGATTAGTCATTGTCATGTAATTTATGTTTTTGCTATGTCTATAATTATCCAAGCTTGCATACCACCCACTGGTATGTGACTCTCTGTAGTCATTTGGTAATCAGGAATTTAAGTTTCTTATAATACACTACTCTCTTACTGTCTTCATCATAACACTGCACCTGCCAACTTCTACATACAGCACAGTTCACAATACGGGACTTCCGAAATGATGTAACCCGTCCCAGAATGCTCAGCACGCATGTACAGAAAGCCCTACAAAGAGCGACCTTCGGGGTATGTGAACTGCTATCCTGCGTGCACGGTAAGGGTTGTTACAAAAAATGGCCGACAACGTTTCTAAAAGAAGCCAAAAATACTTGGGAAAGTGCCCGAGAGAAAGCTGGGGATGTGTGTGTGTCTCTATACAATGAAAGATTTGGAGGGAGACAAAACAAAAGATATCTGTTTTGGGTGCTTCCGACTACTGATGGGCAGGTAATAACTGTGTCGTGTGAATGCACAGGGTAAGTTTAAAATCAACTTTTACAATGAGGATATTTACTCTTAATCACGTTATTTACTATTATTACGATTAATCACATTATTATGATATTTACTGTTTTTTTTGTTTTTGTTTTACTATTAATCTAAATAAGTATTATTACGATATTGTTGCGGGGCCAGCATCGCAGTGGAGCCATGAGGAAGGGGCTGTCTCGGGTTCCTCTCCGGACTCACCGGGAATCGCAGGCCATCACAGAGTGAATAAGTTCATGTCACGGCGACTAATCGACCACGAACACCAATAACTTGGCCACCACGTGACTGAGGGTCCTCAGTCCAACAACCGTTTACCTAAGGACACGTGACCTCCTTATCGGGGAATCGCGCCCTCAGTACATACTTGCGTTATTCAGATTACCTACCAGATCAGGTGCAGCTGAGCGGAGCTGCCAAGTATGTACCGGTTATTTAACACATTATTGGGGAATAATGTCCTGGCTAAGCTAGGGTGTGGGTCATGCTAGAACAATAGAGGAAGACATAAAAATGAGCTAGGAACATTTCTAACAAACACATTTATTTAAACCAGGAGGGAGGAAAGTTACGTGGCATGGTAATGGGATTTGTTGCAAATGTTCAGAAGGGAAAAATAAGGAATTTGTGGGGTGCGGCAAAAGGCAAACAATATTTACAAAAGAATAAGAAGACACAGTGCAGAGTTATCCTGAAAATTCTTATACAGTCTCAACTTATGCTAAAACAAGGCACCATCACACACATCCACAAAAAACCCGAGGAAAAGTATAGTTCACCCAGAGAGATAGAAACAGCTTAAGATTAACAACTTCTAAGTACCGGGCATGGCCGGCAGACCTGTGCAGCCCAGAATGCTTAGGAAAGGGGAGGAGGGAGAAATACTGAGGGTGTCTAGGGTTTGTGTTTGAGAGGTGCAAGTGTAATGTGATGTGGGGTGCGGCGTAGTGTGAGAATAAGAATAAGAATGTGAGGTGCAGGTCAGTTTGATTCACTCTTGGGTTTTGCTCTGAAAAAGAACAGTTGGTCAGGCTTGCCCATGTTGATTGCTATTTTGCATCCACAGTAGATGAGAGATAGATGGTAGATGAGAGAAAGATGGTCGAAGAAAGATGCATGAGAGAAAAGATCCCATCGTAAATCGTGTAAGAGTCTGTATGTGTAAGTGTCGCTGCAGGATGCAAGCTATATGAGTGACATGGAAGCAGTCCTGGCATGCAGCAGTAATGCATTTCCCCATGCCTGGTCACACTGACTCAATGCTTGTCCTTGTAACGCCCGTCACCCTGGCGAGGTCCGATGTCTGGTGACATTCTCTCCTGCGATACTCTCTGTGATCTCTTCCGCCCTGTCCCCGGCGATACACTGCTCTGAAATGAGTCGTGTTCATCCCTTTTATGAGCTCTGGATGAGGGGAGGAGCCAAACATCAGATCAAAAGAGGCTTAAACGAAATTGAGCTCCCCTATTGGTCCATTGCAGTCATAGCCGTGCCCCGCCAGGCCCCGAGTGTGAAATCCGGCTCAGTCGTCCGCCAACAGGGGCACGCACCAGAGAGCCAACTTTTACACAGGGCTGTGGTTTTTGGAAGCTCTCTCTGGATCCGAATATGCACTGGCCTTCATTCAAATGTAGAATTTAAGGAAAATCACTGCACTACACGTAGGTCCATAAACGAGCTCCAGTGCACATTCGCCCTTTGAGTTATGCCCCAAAATAACCCGATCTACATCTCCTCCGTGTCTGTCAAGGTTGTGGTAAGTGTCCAATGAGTATGTGGCAATTGAGACGGTTTTAGAGTAGCAGGAGCATGTTGTGGAATTTGTAGTGATGTCGCAGTACGTTGTGGCATTGTGGGGAAGAGGTGGAAGTTCCTACTCTCGAGATTGTGAATAATGGTCGCGTTTGTAATAGAAAATGAAAGCGTGAGTTGTTGCGGGACTTTTTAGTAGTCGTTTGAAGTGGTTGTGGTGAGAGCGTGGTTATATAGTTTGGTGAGTGGAATGAAGGTCTGAGGCGAAATGGCGGTTGAGAATTGGTGAGCAGTTTTGAATGGAAAATTGGCACGCAAATGCAAATGAGGCACTCGCAGTGCACTTGCTTGGTTACTATTAGTCTTTACTGATTTGCATGCGTGTGTGCTTGCATGTTGCGTGTAAGAGAAAGGGTATAGCAAAAAATGGAAGAATTGCAAGGGTTGGAAATTAAAGAGGTCCGAAGAAGTCTAACTGAAGGATTCCCATGCAGAGCGTTGTTCCCCTTTACCCACTAGATATATGGAAACGACTGACTAATACACCTACGATTGAAATAACTGCCTTAGGATCGCTGTATGTTGTGTGCAATTGCTTTGGAGGCATGCAGTTTTACAGAACCGCAACAATATTTACTATTCATCACATATTACAATATTTACTATTTTTTTTGTATACCTTGTCGAGGGTCGTGTGAGAGCTAACACATAACGCACATCAATGGGGGCATTAGACAAGAGGGGAGGAGTGGGAAGGACAAAACAGTGGGGAACAGAGACATTAGGAGATCTGTGGAAGGGAGAGGGATGGGACAGGGAACATGGAGAATAGAAGATGGACATTACAGGGACTTTCAGGAAGGAAAGCAGGGAATTTGAAGGAGGTGGGGTTGGGTGGATTATCGGGGGTAGAAAAGATCGAGGATTTGGATGGGGAATGATAAGAGGTGGTGTGAACAGCTGTTTTGAAGGCCTGGAGGGAAGAATGGGAATGAATAGAGTGAGGGAGTTTATTCCAAAGGCAGGAAAAAAAGAGGAATGAAAGAGTGAAGGTGAGCAGTGATTCGTGATTTTGGCAGTTTTACCAGAAGGGGGTTGTTGGCAGACCTTGAGCGCCCTACGGAAATGTGGTGGGGACAAATCACAGAGGGAGCGGGGGGGGGCGAGGCTGGAGAGGAGACGGTAGAAGACAGAAAGACCACCGACCAACCTGCGGTGATTGAGTGAGAGGCCCAAAGACTCAGCCTCATTGCGGGAGCTGCCGATGATCCGAAATGCCTTGGTTTCTACAGCGTGAAGCCGAGAAAGGTGGGAGGCAGGAGTACCAGCCCAGAGGGGAGCGCAGTACTCCATCAGGCTGCGGCCAAAAGATTTGTGAATAGAACAGAGAGAGGGTGAGCAAGAGCAGAAGAGCAGGCTTTGAGGACACGTGGGCTGATGCCGTCTGGGCCGGTTGCAGAATCTGAGTCGAGGTTTGACAGCAAGCTCTCCACCTTGTCAGGAGAAAAGAACACAGAGTCCAGGGACAGTTGGGTGCGACTGGGTAAGGTGGGTAGAGAAAGTGATGGGTTTTGGACACAAGATTTAGCTGCAAACACCGAGTTTAGGCATTCAGCTTTTTCACGTGCGGTATCAGCAGTGCGGCCATTTGAGATAAGGGAGGGGATGGAGGGGGAACATACACCAGAAACAGATTTGCTTAGACACCACCAGGATTTTGAGGAGGGAGAGAGGTTTGAGAGTTCAGACTTGAGATGAGAAAGATGTTTTCTAGCTCTCCTGAGGGTAGATACACACGTGTTCCGAGCTTTATGGAAGGAACTGAGATTGCCCTCAGTTGGGTTTGCTTTCCATGAGGCAAAGGCAAGTTGTTTCAGAACAACTGCCTCACCACAAGCTTCAGTGAACCAAGGGCGGGAGGAAGGGTCGGACAACTGAAGACGAGAGGGGATAAATCTGTGCATGAGGGAGAGCAAGTTTCTTTCAAAGAATTCCCAGGATGAGTTGATGTTGGAGAAAGTAGTGATAGGAGACCAGTCTCTAAGTTTGAGGGCTGCTTGGAGACCCTGCCAGTCGGCTTGAGTGAAATGCCAGACTCGACGGCAGTGAGGTGGTTCTCTGATAATAGGCAGAAAGATGTCCACTTTGACAACGATGTGGTCAGAACAACCGATTGGAGTGGAGGAAGAGCAGCAGATATTGTCAGGGAAATTTGTCAAATTCAGATCCAGAAGAGATGGAGTAACATTGGTTGAGACCCGGGTCGGGAAGTTGACCGATTGAGTCAGTCCCAATGAAGCCTGGTGTTGGCTCAGTGGTTAGGGTGGCGGCTTGGGATCCTAGGGTCCTGAGTTCAAGCCCCATCGGCTGCTAAATTAATACACCAGGGGGTTGACTCAGCCTGTCATCCTTCCAAGGTCGGCAAAATGAGTAGCAGTTCCAGTGTGTGTTCTGGTAGAGGGGCACTGCATTAGCGACACAGTCACACTTCAATAAATTATAGCTACCCCGGCAGCTTAGCTGCCATACGACCACCAGTCCCAATGAGTCGCAGAAAGATTTTGCTGAGGTGCCATGACAGGTGAGAGAGGTACCCACACCTAGCCAACTGCCATGATGACAATTGAAGTTTCCACATATGAGGAAGAGAGAGTTTGGATGAGAAGATAGAAGTTGTTCCATGTTTTCGGATAGTGAGGTGTAGATGGAGTCATCACTGTTAGGTGGACGGTGCAGTACACATATAAACATGAGGTTGGAGTGGAGGGGAAGCCGTAGCCAGAGGTATTCCTGGGGGTGTGGGGGAGTGAGGGCAGTGCACGGAGAGTGAGGAATAGAGTCTTTGATGAAGAGAGCAACTCCTCCACCAGGACGAGGCTCAGGTCTGTCAAACCGGAGGAGGGAGTAACCAGGGAGAGATAATTGGGAGTCAGACATGTCTTGGGGGAGGAAAGTTTCTGTTATGCAGATTATGTCTGGTTTGTCAGTGGCAACCTGTATGTAAAGATCTGAAAGGTTTGAGCGAAGGCCCCGGATTTTGAGGTCCACACTTTTAATGAAGAGAGAGGGGAGGAGGCTTTGGGTGCACGGGGTTGGGCGGAGGAGGGTAGGACAAGGGATGAGTGGGGTAGGTAAGGAGGGTTGCTGAAAGAGTGTGGGGGATTGCAGAATAGCTTGGGGAGGGACCAGATGAAGAGGAGAAAAGGCTCTGTGGTACTGGGGGAGAGGGGGACAAGAGAGGGGGAAGAAGGCAATTGAGGATTTGAGGAGGTGGAGTGAAGAGATGGAGGTGAGAGGGCAGTGGAAGGAGGCAGCTTTATGAATGAGAGGGGAGCAACTTTGAGAAGGATGAGTGAGGGGGATGAATGGTGGGAGAAAGGTGAGGGGGGAGTTTTTGAGAGAGGTGAGAAGGAGGCTTGGAGGGAGAAGAGTGGGATGGTTGCTTTGAGAGTGAGGGGTGAGAGGGGTGAGTTGTCACTGAAGTTGGAAAAAAAAGAATGGTTGATGGAAAGCGAACATTCATAGCAAACTGGGGTTTTTTAAGTTTTCGGTCAGAGATGCGATTTAACACAATTCTTGATGGATGCAATAAAGGCGAATCCAGAGAATGGAGAGAAGAAATGCTGTCACAGTTGGATTTTTTAGGCAAGGTATGAAGGAAAGGTCGAATTTAGAGCAGTCTGTTTAAATAGCAGAAGAGTAGTGCATTCTGATACAGTAAAGAGTACCACACGTGTGAAAGAGGAATAGGAATTATTATCAGAGATCGTTTTTATTATTATTATTATTATTATTATTATTATTAATGTTTGAGAGAGTTTTCAACAGATTAGGTCATGGAAGTGTTGTAGAAAAAAAATTGAGGAAGAAGATGAGAAGAAGAAGAAGAAGATGAGGAAGAAGAAGATGAGGAAGAAGAAGATGAGGAAGAAGAAGAAGAGGAAGAAGAAGAAGATGAGGAAGAAGAAGAAGATGAGGAACAAGAAGAAGATGAGGAACAAGAAGATGAGGAACAAGAAGAAGATGAGGAACAAGAAGATGAGGAAGAGGAAGATGAGGAAGAGGAAGATGAAGAAGAAGAAGATGAGGAAGAAGAAGATGAGGAAGAAGAAGATGAGGAAGAAGAAGTTGAGAAAGAAGAAGATGAGGAAGACGATGAAGAAGAAGAAGAATCGAGTCATGAGTGAGGAAGGAGAAAGGTAGCGTTTTTTTTTGTTTGTTTGTTTGTTTTTGATTTAAGATAAGAAATAGAGTGATTAGTTGGGAGGGATGGGGGATGTCAGGAAAGTGGGGAAGATAGAAATTGAAGGTAATGGGGAGAAAAAATAAAACACGATCGTACACCGAGGGGAACAGGTAGGCCTCAAGCCTCAAGGGTAGGCCTCAAGCATCCGGTAAGACAAAGTCGACAAAATCTCACAAAATAGCATGATTTTTGAAACAAAACCGAACTAGGAACACACAGTAACATGTAAGTGAGAGAATAAACAGTTAAAACAGGACAGACAACGACCGGAAACTTAACTTTGAGATTGTCAGCAGAGAGCCCTGCAGGAGACCTGTCGATGCTCCAAACCCGGAATCGGAAGTCTAGTAATCACATTACAATGAGGATATTTACTATTTATCAGGGTGAGGGAGGGAGTGGTGGGATCTATGAAGGCTATTAATATGGAATAGGCAAAGCCTGGAAGCGAACGTAGAATTCTTCTTACATTCGATGCTGTAATTTCCGGTTACTTCGGCCTGGATTCAGGATCAGCAATCAAATAATGTAAATCACTTTTAAAAATTATTTTTTGATGATGCGGGAGATAACTTTATTATAAAATTAGGTAGACTTAAAACTGCTAGAGTATTTACTCTCTATTTTTGTTGTTAATTTTTCAGTCATAAAGGTTTGATTGGGTATACTATAGATCAAATTAATTATTTGTGCATTTCTATAACCGTGATAACACTACTGCATATTACCTCAACATTACTTTCACAACAACAACTACACCGCCGAGAACAGGATCTCATCTGAAAAAATTAATATTACCTCAACATTACCTTCACAACAACAACGACACCGCCGAGAACAGGATCTCATCTAAAAGAAAATTAATTTCTCAACATTACCTTCACAACGACAACTACACCGCCGAGAACAGGATCTCATCTAAAAAAATAAATACTAGAAGCGAACGTTGAATAATTCTTCTTACATTCGCTTCTGACTTTACCTATAACTTGTTCACAACTGTATACGCAATTTCCGGTTACTTCGGCCTGGATTCGGGATCAACGATCAAATAATGTAAATCACGATTAAAATTATTTTTTGATGATGCGGGAGATATCTTTATTAAAATCAGTGGAGGAAATATACACCATGTCTGATATTTGGGTCTTTCATGTCTCCAACGATGCCTTTATCTCCCGGCATGCATCATTCCCCCATGGCAAAAAAAAAAAAACCGGAAGCAAAAAAAAAAAACCGGAAGCAAAAAAAAAACCGGAAGCAAAAAAAAAACCAGAAGCAAAAGGGTCATAGCCAACGACATGGATTCCAAATTGCCAGCGTATTGTGTTGTTGTTGTTTCCTATTCTCTCATGTGCACGCGTTGAGTATGAAGCTCACTACGTTCGCTATAAATATATCGGTTGTTTGGTTCCAGGGCCACAAGTTAATTATACAACATTTTTGCATCTTTTGCAAAAAAGAGACGAGTGTGTGTGTGTGTGTGTGTGTGTGTGTGTGTGTGTGTGTGTGTGTGTGTGTGTGTGTGTGTGTGTGTGTGTGTGTGTGTGTGTGTGTGTGTGTGTGTGTGTGTGTGTGTGCCGCCGCCCGCTTGTATTAACAGGAAATGGTAGCAATTCGACACCTCTCATCCACGGATATTTCTCATATTTCCTATACTAGTACACCAACTCCCGATGGGAGCAGCAGGAAGGGTCATGTTGTTATCCTCTCTGGGGTATATAGATTACAGTAGATCGAGACTCGCGTCCGTGAGTCTGTGGGGGGAGCAATAAGCATCTAACACCTCAAGAACATCAGGTTTCCTCTCTTTTAGTTTTGCGTTAAACACCAGTAAGTAACTGGTTAAAAAGGTAGTTGCAGGTGTTTGTGGTTTATAATTTTTTTTACTTATGGTAGGCTCCCTTAGGCAGAGGGGATATTATGAGGGTACTAAGCCTTTCAGGCTGGGTAACTTATTGTTTTTCTTCTGTTTATTATTATTATTATTAAAAACCGGCAATGTTTGGGTTGATTCCCTTTTAAATTCATTTTCTCGGCTCCCGTTAATCCAATTGACACAAAATGTTCACCGTCGTATGTCTCTTGTTTGGTAGAATTTTAAAGTGATCATTATGATGTCATAGGTCACGTAGTCGGGGCGCCTTTGAAAAACCGAAAAAAAAATTGGACGTCTTCTTCTCTGGAAAAGTTTGAATCCTGGCTCATTGTCAAGATCTCCACAAGGGATACAAGTTTTGTTTGCCATGACGTCATCGGTGAAGTGGTATCCCGTTGAAAATTCGTCACGTAGAACACTGAATCCAAAAAAAATTGAAAATTCTTGAGCGGCATCGACGCAACAAAATATCAGAGAAAAAAAAATTATGACATCATAGGTCATGTGGTTCAGCAGCCATATTGTTTTTTGTTTTTTTTTTAACTTTTAAAACTTTTTATCCAAAACGGCTGAACAGATTGAGGCGAAACTTCACAGGTTTGACCACCTATCCAGTTCGAACAAAAAGTTCCCACCTTTTTGACGTTGGTCACATGGTTTGACAGCCATATTGTATTTACTCTAAAACCTTCAAAAATCTTTTTTCTCCAGAAGGCTGGACAGATTAAGGGGAAACTTCACAAACATGTTTACCAAGAGTAGGGGATTCACGATTATTAATTAATAATTGATAGGTCACATGATTTGGCACTAACATTGGATTGAAGGAAAATATTAAATAATGTTTTCTCTGGAACTACTTCATCAATCAATATAAACCTTCAAAATTTTGATCTACAGGGTGCCCCACAGAAAACCAGGAAATTTGAGATTTTGAGATATATTTTGCTGTATTTTACCATATCAATAAACTAACATATAATAAAGTGTATCTTTGTTTTACACTACATCTAAGTTTGCTTTTGTTTTGTTTTAAATAAACTGTACCAAATTTCCTGGTTTTCTGTGGGGCACCCTGAAGTAGACATGTGGAATGTACATTTTAAATTTCAGCCCAATTGGCCATGTGGTTTGGCAACTAGATTTAATTGTTTGAATCTGAGATTTTTTTATTTTTTGAATAAGGCTCACTTGGCTGCTCCTGCATGGATTTGAGGGTAGAGGAGTATCAATTCAATTGATACCGCTGATGGCCCCAGTAAAAAAGGGTCACCTGCACATGTAATATATAGATGGAACGTGGCCTGTTACCAGGTCCATAACTTGTCAATTCCGTGCTGTAGAGAGACGTGTGGGGCCTCGTTAGATTCGGGTGAGTCCCGGTTTACGCTCTGCACCAATGGTATCAACATTTATTACTTCGTGTTCATGTTATTTAAACACCGATTCAATCAATACCGACTATGTATTCAGGAAAAAGGGCTAACTACATACGTTGTAAATAGATTGAATGCGGCAAGTTCCTCGGTCCATAACTCATCAATCCTGTGTCGTAGAGAGACATGCGGGGCCTCGTTAGACTCGGAGAAGTCCTGGTTTACTCTGTGGAACTGTGGTGCGAACATTTAGTACTTCGTGTTCAGGTAATTTAAACACCAATTGAATTGATATCGACTATATATTCAGGAAAAACGGTCAACTGTGTACGTCATAAAGAAATGGAACGTGGTCCGTTACTCGGTCCGTCCGAAACTCATCAATCCCGTGTTGTATCAAAGCAGGGTTGCATCCAAGCAATATGTCTTGGTACCCAGTCATCACTGCCAACAGTTATAAAGTGGCAGTTCTAGCTAGGGTACCAATAGCCTTACATGCTGTAGTACCCTATTGTTTCTGTTCTGTATGTTTTTATTAGTTATTCTTTGTCCCATTTTGGGCCTTCCTTTACTCGATTATTTTTTTCCAAATTTTTTTTCTCAGCAACTGTTAGTCCGATTGACACAAACTTTTCATCATAGTTTGTGTCTTTTTTTAGTATAATTTTTAGGTGATAATTGTGACGTCATAGGTCACGGGGTGTCGCAGCCATCTTAGATTAAACGAAAAAAATGAAGAAAAGATTCTATCTCTGAAACCACTGATCAGAAAAATTTGAAAGTTGGCCCATGACATTCTTCTCCCAAAGGGCAATAAGGATCTAGTCATCACGACGTCATAGGTGAAGTAATGCGCCAGCCATAAATGCGTAAACATAAATCCTTGTCCTAAAAATCTGAAATGTCATACACATAATCTGTGACCCAATGTCTCGGAAACGCTTAAATTTATGACATCATCCGTCACGTGGTTTGGCAGCCATATTGTGTTTTTTTCAACAAAAAAAGGAAAAAATATTTTTCTCAAGAACCGCTTTCAGATCGAAGAGAAACTGCACACAAATGATAAACTAGCAATACCGAATAAAGTTTGATAACTATGATGTCATTGGTCACATGGTCTGGCAACCATCTTGGATTTACTGAAAAACCTTCAAAAAATCTTCTTCTCCAGAATGGCTGGACAGATTTAAGGGAAACTTCACAGACATGTTCCTCATGGCTTGGGCATATTAGGGTGATAAAGAATAATTGATAGGTCACGTGGTTTGGTGGCCATGTTGGATTGAAGAAAAATATTAAATTTTTTCTCTGGAACCGCTTAACCGATCAAAACGAAATTTACCAGGTATCATCAACGACCATTTCTGCATAGTGTAAAATGACGACGTCATTGGTCACGTGGTGTGGCAGCTATATTGAATAGAAAAACGAACCTTATCCGAACAACACGAAACTTCACACACATGATCCTCTACCCCAATCATGACAAGAGTGCAAATTTTCAATGCCATAGGTCACGTGGTTTGGCAGCCATGTTCATTTGAAAAACGACTATTTCAAACCCGTTTTCTCGGCAACAGCTTAACGCGTCGATACAAATCACATCACATTACATGGAGCAATGGTAGTGGATGATAACTGCAAAGTTTTGAATCGATTGCTGCAGCGATTTCCGAAATATGATTATTTATTTATTTTCCATGAAACCAATGTGGCATGACAAACCATGACAAACCATTCCATGACAAACCACATGATAAATAAATGACATCGTTGCATATACAGAAAGGGTAGTGCATCATTACTGAAAAATCCAGTTTTGATAATTATTCAGTTTCAGAGAAATAATTATTTTATCATACCCAATAAATCATATATATACTTCGTCGAGCTTCTTCTTCTTCTTCCTCATCTAATTCTTGCGCACAGCAGTTTAGCTGCCGGGTAGCTATCATTTTGTTGGGGCACGACTAGGCCGCTGATGCTGTGCCCTAATACCAGTACAAAGGTATTCATTTTGCCGACCTCGGAAGGATGACAGGCTGAGTCAACCCCACCTCGCGTTCATTTGGCAGCCTATGGGGCTTGAACTCAAGAGCCTAAGATCCCAAGCCAGCCACCCTAACCACAAAGCCTAACCACGAAGCCAACACTGCATTTTTGCATAAAGCTGTGTGTGTGTGTGTGTGTGTGTGTGTGTGTGTGTGTGTGTGTGTGTGTGTGTGTGTGTGTGTGTGTGTGTGTGTGTGTGTGTGTGTGTGTGTGTGTGTGGTTAATAAGTGCCACCCATTCTGCAGGCCACACCTTCCCTCCTCTGCTCAAACCTCACAAGCACCACCATTTAGCGAGGTCACACCTTTCCCTCATGCCGCTCAGAAATTGCGGCCATATTTTTCGCCTCACATAGATAGCTCAGTATATTTGAAAACTGAACAACGCATCTTCCATCATAAAATAAACCCACCCTTTTTGAGGAAACAAAAGTACATTTTGATTGCACCTCAAAACGAGGTAATGCACGTTTTGTGTGCAACAGACACCAAATTGCGTATTTAAGTATAATTTCCATGAGTCCGTCGAGACAGAAAAATCTGGTTTGCATCGAGGAACAGTCCAATTATGGTTGACCATAAGAAATTGCCATTCTTCTGTTTTCATGCTGAAAATCATGTTTAAAAGATGATTTCGATCAGATTTCTCCCGAGAAATGGGCAGGTTAAAAGTACCCACGTAAGTAGAACCGAGTCACTGAAAACACACACAGCGCATGTTGGAAAGTCCTCGTTAGTCTTCATACCTCATTTTGAAAGTCCCAAATTGACAAAAGACTGAACATTGTCCGATTCTCGAGACCTTTTGAGTCTGAAAGGTGATTTTGATCTCAACTTTGTGACTAACAATAGTCTAAAGAGAACAGAAAATTCTAAAATATAATTTTCTAATATATATATATATATATATATATATATATATATATATATATATATATATATATATATATATATATATATATATATATATATATATATATATATATATATATATATTGCTCCAGAATTATGACTCATTCTGCTACACCTGCTGGAAATTTTATTTCCCAGTGATTCAGCAGGGAAGTCTGAATGTTTGGATTCAATCAAAATACTGATAAACAAGATTCTCATTTTCTGTTTCACAGTACAACACCACGACAGGGTGCACTGGATGTCGGTTGGAAATGCAATTATTTATGTGGCTCTTGCCTGGGTTTGTGTGGGTGTTTTATCACCATTTTGCACACCCACAACTGCTTTATATTCTGGCAGTGGTGCAAACACACCAGCACATGCTTCTGGAGGTTCTATGTAAATGCTGCCCTTAGCATGGAATGCTAATAATGCAAGAATTGAAAAAGCAAACTGCTTAATCATTTAATTACAGGCCGATAACATTCCTTACAATTTTGATGGGAAGGTGAGATAACGATGTTCACAGGAGATCACGTGATATTATCTGTGCATGGGAGGATCACTGACATGAATCTGATAGTTTAAAACTGATTAAATCTCATTAGAGCCAGACAAGCGATTTAAAATTCCACTCCTGAGCTGTGTTGTGCTCCTTCGACATTGCACCGCTGAGAATGATTTAAAGCAGCTCTCATGAGCAAGGATCTGCTTGAAAAGCATACGACTTGGCTCTTACCTTCTGTGGAGAGACACTAATGCGGTCAGCCTTTTGCCACATCGAGAAAATGTTGATAATCTTGATCACGGATATGTTGATCCTCTGAGATTATAACATGCACGGGAGGGCGTGGGGCGCAATGGCGGAGTGACGGAGACACAGATGGATGCACAGGGGGGGGGGGGGGGGGTTATACTCGAACCCCGTGACAAATACGTGGACACAGCAACTTAAAATAAACACTTGAATTTAATGGCAATAGAAATATTTACAAGGAACAATAATCAGAATATAATAATACGTGAGGTAAATTAATCCTCAAGTCTAAATCGAGGCACCTCGACGTACAGACTGAAATACGTACAAGGGGAAACAAAATCAAAGAAAATCCTTCCTTTATTCTGGCACTTAGCTTGGTCCAGAGATAGACTTTATGGAACGTGGAAATGAGGCGCTTCATCCTGCACGTGTCGAGGCACGCAAAATGGCGCCAAGCTACTCTTTTGTAAAGGGAATGTTCGTCAGGCATTTCGTGAGTAGTATTCAAAACCAAGGCTCATCGTGCAGGCTCAATCAAGTCAATCAAAATCAAGGATCAAAATCAAGGCTCACTGACCATCGTGCAGCTTCTTCGTCTTTCGCGCCTGCCGATACGCTCATTGCAGAATGGCGCCGTCCCCTTCGGCAACATACACGAGGTTCCGAGGTCCGTCCCACATGACCAGCCAAGAGTCGATGGCCAACATTTTGCTCAGTACGCGAGTCAATTCACTTCAGCACGAATACGAGAATCATGCCGTCTTCTTCATGCGTCAAAGGAAAGCCAGCCGCAAAGCCCTGTTCTTAAAGGTCATCTCCGAGCTACATTCTCTCTTAAACGCGTGCATCCCTCACTCCGAACTCATCCATTCCTCCCGATCTCTCCTGACGTCACACCAAAAAAATCGTTCCACCTCCGGGGCGTGGTTTGCTCCCATGAAACCTGGGAAGGCGGGGCCTTTGCCCGCCCAGCACATTTAGCTAGCTGTTATCATTGTTGTTTTCAAAGCACAACTCTCTCTTTGCTGATTTTTAAGACAAAAACATAGGGAAAAGTCACAGGGAGGCAATTACAGACTGGGGGAACTTATCCTTAATCCCTATCTAATTAACACCCCCCCCCCCCCCCCCCCGCGTGGTCACACTTAGCACTTAAGCTCACCGTTTCTCCACTTAATTACATTAGGATGTCTCCTACACGTCCACGAACCAAACAACTCTATTCAATCCTAACTTTCCTATGAAATTCCTCCATCTACCCCCACAACCATAAGATGTGTGTGTGTGTGTATATATATATATATATATATATATATATATATATATATATATATATATATATATATATATATATATATATATATATATATATATATATATATATATATATATATATATATATATATATACAGTTGAAGCTCTGTAAAACCGCATGCCTCTAAGGCAATGGCAGACAACATACAGCGGTCCCAAGGCAGTTATTTCAATAGTATATGTATTAGTTTATTCCTCAGCCTGGTATTGGCTTCGCGATTAGCGTGGCTGACTTGGGAACCTAGTGTCCTGAGTTTGAGCCCCGTTGGCTGCTGAATTAATACCAGGTGGGGTTGATTCAGCCTGTCATCATTCCAAGATCGACAAAATGAGTACCAGTGTACTGGTAATGGGGACACTGCATCAACGGCACAGCCACGTCCCTTTCCTATGATGCAATCAGCAAGCTATAAGGCTGCACTCGAAATAAAGGAGGTTTGTCCCTTCCATATATCTAGTGGGTAAAAGGGGAAAGATGTGTTGCGTGGGACTCTTGTAGTTAGGTCTTTTATATCTCTATTATAATACCAAGCTTGCACACTAAAAACTCGGCTCGCCGTCACAAGATCCCTATGAAATTGCTGTGGCACTTAGCGGACATGGTGACAATGTTTGGGAAGTCTTGGCGTTCCATAGTACCACTTGCATTTTGCACAATGCGTATTTTTGTCATTCCCCGTGTACGGTCTGTCGTCTGCTACCGGCTATGTTGTACTGCTATCCCGTGCATGTGCACGGGTATCGCTAGTCTCATATAATCTTCACTTTAACCTTTGACCTTTTCCCTTCCGGTGAACGAACCATGCAAGCAAGCACATACGCCACGCAAATATGAATGAGAAACATCCTCCGAGCATCTCCAGCGTGTTCTGCTGCCTGCCAACAATGCACAGTGCACAACGTTCCTTTGGAGTTTGTGCGCCCATTTTCCATTCGAATCTGCGTGCCAATTCCCAACCGCCAACTCAGCTCAGACTTCACTCCACTCACCAAACCGTACCACATTCAAACGGACGGACACTAGGACTCGTGGTCGCTCGGTTGGCATTCGTAGTTGTAATGGCGATGTCGATTCTTGGTGAGGGAGACTGACAAGGCCCATGGATTTTTTTTTAATGCTGTGGAGTGTGATCAGTGGAGGTGTGGCTTTGCAGGAACACAATGAGAAATCATGGACATGGTAAATGTGCTTACCATCGTCATGGTAACCGTGCCCCAGTGGGGCGGGGTGAGCTTGGGATGGACGGCACCCCGCGGAGACGGTCCGGGGATATAAAAATGAGTGAGAGAAAGCGTGAGGGACGTTCTGTGAGGAGAGACATTCTGACATATAAAAAAAAGTGAGGAAAACGCGAAAGAGGGACGTTCTGAGAGGAGAAAGACGTTCTGAAGAGAAAAAGTCCGAAGAGAAAAGCGTGAGGAGAGAAAAGCGAAAGGAGAGAGGAAAAAGCAAAGGGCGAGAGAAGCAACCAAGAAGCGGGTGTCTAACCAGCGCCGACGAGACAATTCGCCCTTCCGAGTGCTTCGGCAAGCGAGTGTGTGGTGCGCGTGTGAGCAACGCCGCCAACAAGTGAGGCACAGGTCGATAACCAACAACACCAGGGTCGAAATCCGCGACGGACGATCTCGGTGCCCTCCAGACGTCGACTGGCGTTCAAGGCTGCCCCACAAGAGGGTGTACAACAAAGCTGGGTGCTGGCGACGGACGTGACACGCACGCACACATTACCAGGACGTTTTTGCTTCACGGACGACTTTCTGTGAAGCGAGACGATTCTCCCCGTCCCCTCCCCTGAATGATCCGTTGGGTACCCTTGTCTGTGTTTCGCTGTAAGTCAACCCCCCCCCCCCCGATAAGCATCTGCTCTTTGTCTCTTTCCTGGCATTTTGATTTTGCTTTGAAATTCTTTATTTACCTCAGCAAATAAAAAGCTCTTTTATTTATTTATTTTATTATTAATAAATTATTTGTCGATTTCCAACCTGTCCGTGTTTGGCCTTTCCTTCCATTGGTCTTGCCTTGTCCGAACCGAGATAGACTGAGAGGTAATTACCACAGATTTGACCAAAAAATTGTCGGCACACACCAGCGGTTAAAACGCTCGGCCGCCCTAATTAAAATATAATCAGATAAGATTGGTGCTTTACCGAGGGCGCGCTCCCCACTCAGGTAACCACGTGACCTCTAGTTAAACAGAATAATTAGAAGGTGGACACTGGAACTCGTGGTTGACTGGGTGGCGTTCGTGGTTTTAAAACAACCCACCGTACCACAACGTTAATTGTGAGCGGTGGCCCCAGGTCCGGCTCTACCGAGGACAACCGGGGATTAATCCCCGAGTAACAACTGGTGTCTCGGTACCCGTGGCCGCAACAATAGTGTAGTTAAAGGTTCTCCATTACCAACTGTGACTCCAGAAAACCTCGACCACCTCCCATCATTCACAGCAAATACAATACTCTTGGATCAATTTCGAAACGAAATCCTCCCCTGCCCCTCACAGGCTTTCATTCTGCTTTCAAAAATTATGCATATTGTGTTTAAATAAATGTTTTCGAAACCTCATAATCTCATAAACCCCCAACTTCCTTTCTCTCCCCATGACTCCAATACCCGCTTCTATCTTTAGGAATTAAATTAAACGTCGGCACATCCAAAGGAAATCATTTCATTTGGTCCACATCATGGATAACTTCATCCAAACACCAGCATTATGTAACAGGTCTGGTAAGGATGACAAAATGGTCATTGATGGAACATCCATGGTGGAACAGAACAACAACCTATATCTATTACATATTTGTACACATCTATTGGGGCGGATATTTTTTTCCCCGTGTAATCCATAAATATGGAGTCTACTACTGTACACCATGACAGATCAGTGGGACACCTATCACTCATTACTCATCTTATCATTCCTGAAAATAAGTATACCGTTAAACAACACCAATCAACTCTAAAATGTAAGAAAAAAAAAAAGAGTTGCAATTTTACACAAAAAAAAAGTTTCAACAAATGCCTTTTTCAACAAATGAAAAGTCCATTTCGATACCAAAAACCCAAGCCTCGGATTGATCATTAATAATAAAAATAATAATAAGTAGAATTCACACAAACTCCAGATAACGATCGCACTGCGACATTGCTTTCGGCATATCCATCATCAACTGAACTTTATTAACCTTTGGCTGCGCTTTCCCCTCCACAACCACCTCTTGTTTGCTCACCCAGCGCATTCACTTATGCTGCATTTTTATTTTCCCTCTCATGAATATGAAAGGTCAGATCAAGCGAGTCACTGTTTTTCTATACAAGTACGAGGCTGATGAAAAAGGGAGATGACAGACGGTAAAAGGCAATGAACTGACATTTGGGCCACATTTGGACTCAATAAATAAGGGGATGGATGAAAAAGAGAGAGGGGGAGGAGGAGGTAGAGGAGGAAGCACAGTAACCTACAAGTAAGAGGGTTGAGATGGGTAGGGTTAATTGGAGTAAAAAAAAAAAAGATTTTGGAGAAGTTTTGAGTTGACAAAGGGATATGGGTGAGAAAGCTGAGCTTGAGAAGCAAAGAAGAAGAGAACAAGAGAAGGAAGTGAGAACATTACTCGCACCACTAGCACGCAGCCTAATCAAGGCCAAAAAAACAAAACCTTGAAATCGATACACAGGACCAAGTAAGAATTGACAAGAATATGGGAACAGATTAACGATTTGATTAAAATACAGGAAACAACCCACACAGATAACAAGACAAATCTGGCAGAGTAAACTTAGCTTTTGGAGAGGATGTCATGGAGCTAAGAAAAGAGTCTACGTACACTTGCGAAGAAACCAGACTATTGCATTCTCAGCATGCTTCAGCACATTTTCCATCTCCATGATTTCTCTTTGTGTTCCTGCAAACCCACACCTCCACTGATCACACTACACAGCATTAAAAAAAAAAAATTTTAAAAAAAATCCATGGGCCTTGTCAGTTTCCCAAACCGAGAATCGAACATCCCCATTGCTTATTTTTTGTATGCAGTCAAGGCTCGTGGAAGAGCTGGAGCACTGAATGGATCATGATGCAACAGAACAAAAGGAACAGTTGAGAGAGAGGAAAACACCAACAGCAAAGATGAACGACAAAATAAATGGCAAGCAATGGGTGAGAGGAGGAATGAGGGCTAGGGAAGACGTGTGACATAGACAAGATGGACACAGAAGCAAACACTCTGGGAGGAAAAACTTGAAATTTGGAAGGAGGTGGGCTTTGGGTCAGGGGTTAATGGATGTAGAAAAGATAATGATTTTGGATAGGGGGGGGGTGATCTGAGATGATGGTGAATAGCTGTCTTGAAGACTTGGAGGGAAGAATGAGATTGAAGAGACTGTAGAAGTTGGTTCCACAGGTGAGGGAGAAGTGGAGAAAATGAGTGGAGGTGAGCAGTGATCCTGGATTTAGGAAGTTTCACCAGAAGAGGGTTTATGGTGGGCCAGGTGCGCCCTGCAGGAACCTGGGGGCGATAAAGCATGGAATAAATAGAGGGTGCAAACCAGGAAGGAGGTGGTAGAAGACAGAGAGACCACCTCTCTGCAATGGGATAGTAATAAGCCCATATACTCAGTTTCATTTCCAGAGATTCCAATAATCTTAAAGGCCTTGGTTTCCATGGCATCAAGCTGAGCAAAATGTGAAGCAGGATTGCTTGCCCAGAGGGGAGAGAATGACTCCATCAAGCTGTGGATGAAGGCCTTGTAGGTGGATAGGGGTTCAGGTGTGCCATGAAAGGATTTTGTACGATGGAGGATGCCCAGTCAGGGACTAGCTTTGGAGGCAAATTGAAATGTGGTTGTCGCAAGAAAGATAACGGCTGATAGTGGGACATAGGAGTTTGAGTGACTGAACTTCCTCAAGGATTGTGAAGAAGGTATATGAGGGAATATGCGAGACAGTCCTTTCGGGGAGAGCCAGTGAGAGTGTGAGATGCCAGCTTTGTGAAGGGAACAGGATATCCTTTGTTGTTGACCACTGACCCCTATCTTGGAGAAAGAGCCTTGCAGATCTCTCAAAGTCATTGTTGGATTTACATTGATATCCCGAACCAGTTTCCTGCTTGCCCGGCTGCTGAGTTTGGATGGGCAACCTGATCTGGGTAGAGTCTGGGTGGTACGATACGTCTTCCACTTCTTAATGATGTATTTCACCGTACTCAAAGGGATAATAAGTGACTTTGAAATCTTCTTATAACCCTCTCCTGAACGGTACTTCTCCACCACTTTATGTCTGACTTCTTTGGAAAGCTCCTTGGTCTTCATTTTCCTTGTTGGTTGACCAAGTGGGTTGCACCTTTAAACTCCTTGGATAAGTGGGGGAGCTTAATTTTTGAAGTTAAATCACTGATTACATACAGGTGAAATCGATTACACGTATTTTGTAAGCTTTCAAACAAATAATTTGCTCATGAAGTGATTTTGGGTCAATTAAGCAAAGGGTTTGAATACTTATTCAACTGAGAGTCATCTGATTTTCTCTGTCAATTTGACTTATTCAAATTTTATCTGTATTTTTTTTAGCTTTATCACTTTGGAGTAGTTTGAGAAGACTATACATGACGTTTGATTTGAAAGCATCATAAAACAAACTCAGGTGGCATCAAAAAGTGAAAAATTTGGAGGTGGGGGGTGATTACTTTTGCTGGCTACTGTATACTCAAAACAAGTCTGTGGTGTGAAGCAACTGAACTCATTTTTTTGACTTCGGACAGAAAACAGCTCCTTGACTACAGGTTCTTTGAGAGAACTTTGTGAAGCAATGGATGAAATAAACAGGACGTCAATCGAGGTGTGCGAACCACAGTGAGGGTCCAGAAGAAGGTGACATTTTAGGCAAAAAACATTCATCAGGGTAAAAGACACTGTTTCAGCAAAGAGTTAACACCTGAAATGTCACCTTATTCTTGCTTCCCACGGCGGTTAGCATACCTCGATCAACACGTCCTGTTCATTTCATCCATCGTTCTATCTGCCTACCGTCGCAGCTCGACACTAGCCTTCACCAGCAAGATTAATCCTTCATTTTACTTTGCGAAGCATTTGTATAGTAGTTGTCATGTTTCAGTAAGACCCTAATTACTTCCATTATTTATTTTCCCACTGTTTGTGGAAGCTGCTTGGATGCTGTGTCACTTGGCCGAATCAAACGCATTTTTGGCACACATCGTTGCGCATGTAAACTGGCTTTCTTACACGTACTTAATTGCATGGTCCTGAAGAGAATGGTGATGGCTTCAGTTTACCGTTTGCTCCATTATTTTTGTGCTCAGTCTTGGAGACGTTATGGATTTACCACACTTGCGGGTTTACCGAAAAAGAGCTGCGACAAGCGTCGGTGAGGTCGTAGCCCACACAACCGTAATGTTTGGTGGATTTTCTAGATGTTCCTTACCCACAGTTACCGCAGAGGGTTGAGGAGGAATAAAAGTATCGTTGAGAACAAGCGAAGGTGCAATGAAAGGTCGAACGAAAGGAGTTGAGGGTATGGATCGTGGGAGTGCATTTGGCAGATCGTTTTGCGTGGAATTTGTGGATAGTTTGCAAAGTGGCAAGGAGAAACTCATCAAAATCGAACTCCCGACTTCACATTTCTTCCATTAAGAGTATATCGTAAAAGGGCAGTAAAACACCCGGATGAGATTTCAAATGAAATGAAATCTCATCCTCCAGCAACGGCGCTGATACTTTTAGACGAGTGTTGTCAGTGACGAAGAGTGCTAGCACTTGATCCATCGCCATGGCAGTCCATAGAAACACCGCAGTTTTGTTTTCATCTCCAAAGCACTCGTACATTGACGATTCTAAATCCACGGCTGGTTAAATTTGACTCGCGAGCTCAACATGCCGGCCACGGCAACCGAATCATCACAACAGCTGGAGACCAAAGTAGGAATGAGAACGAGTTCGTGAGGGCACCAAAAATGTAACACCACGCTGTAGTTGTGGAACAACACTCGGTGCTGCTGCCACGGATGACTGGCATTGAAATTACAGGTGTACGTGGTGGGGTTATGGATTAAAAGAATGAACTCACTCAGGATGAAAACTTTTGAAGGGTTCCTGCCAATATTATGTTATCAATTAAAGCAACGAGCCGAGCTCGAGCAAAGAGTGATTGATTAAACCATACAAAACAGTGTTGTATGAGGAATCACAAAAGCCAAAGTCAACCAGTCAGGGTATTTGTAGTTGGAAGGGAAGTAAAGGAGGAAGGGTGGGAGGAGGAATGAGTGGAGAGCAAAAGGGATGAGGAAATGTTAGCTCGACATGTATATGTGGGTAGATGTGGCCAGAAAGGCAAGCTGAATGCCAATGAAGGCTTTTCAGGAAATGTCTTTCCATTAAATAATGCAATAGTAAGAAGTGTTAACATTGGCACGGTCTGGAATAACGACAGACCTCTGACAACAGTATCGTGCGATATACCCATTTCATGCCAAATACATTTGTTCGAGAGCATCATTCGTGACGAGATCTCAACCACGGTGCATTGCTCGAATAAAATGAACACCCCTGATTGTAAACTCCATATTTACAGTTTCTGAATCGGACACTGGGCTGGCAGGAGACTCGCAAGGTATGCAAGGACGAGGCGTCAATGTGTGTGCCATCCCTCAGATGGATGTTAAGCCGGGCATCCTGTCTGTTAGCATTAGTCGGTGGATGTTAAAGATCCCACAGTGTCCTTCATTAACAACATGTGAGCTTAGTGTCAGCATCCTGAACAAATTATAACTTATTGCCCTGACTACCACTGACAATGCAAAGGCAAATTAAGCAATGCATTCTCAGCCGTGGAGCTGCTTTGACAGCCCTGAACCTTCCTTCGGGCAAAGCACCTACAGGCAAGAAGATAATAATAATAATAAAGTACAACAAATGGACTCGTATAGATCCATGAGAGAGAGAGAGAGAGAGAGAGAGAGAGAGAGAGAGAGAGAGAGAGAGAGAGAGAGAGAGAGAGAGAGAGAGAGAGAGAGAGAGTCGGTAGAACAAATGGACTCGTATAGATCCACTGGAGAGAGAGAGAGAGAGAGAGAGAAACACAGAGAAAGAGAGAGAGAGAGAGAGAGAGAGAGAGAGAGAGAGAGAGAGAGAGAGAGAGAGAGAGAGAGAGAGAGAGAGAGACAGACAGACAGACAGACAGACAGACAGACAGACAGAGAGAGAGAGAGAGAGAGAGAGAGAGAGAGAGAGAGAGAGAGAGAGAGAGAGAGAGAGAGAGAGAGAGAGAGAGAGAGAGAGAGTCGGTAGAACAAATGGACTCGTATAGATCCACTGGAGAGAGAGAAGGTAGTGAAGTTCATGTTTTGGGCAATAACTATTGGAGTAAAAAGAGCTCCGACGAAGGGTTAACACCTTCAATGTCACCTCCTCCTTGTTTCCCACGACAGTTAGGATACTTCAATCAATGTTCTGTTGATTCCATCAAACACCACTTGTTACTGTGACAAGCAACCATTATACTACTTCTTTAACAGCCCAAACTCATGCCACTTTCATGTTGGTTGACCTAGACTCTAGAGGGCAGTTTGGAGAAAAGTGTTTCATGAGCCAACTGGCGAAGCTTGATGTCAAACTGAAGCAAATTTGGGTTAGAATTTGTAATTTTGACATGGTCCCGGCGATAACTCGCTCACTCTCCTTCAAAAGACAACGTAAGGATCTTTAACCTCCACCAACTCGCGTGAGCAGATGGGTCACCCAGGTGGACCTATAGTCCACCCGAGGGGACGCGGCGCACTTTGTGATGCAACACCCTCCCTGTGAAGCACAAATATGACATTTTAAGGTCGGGTCGGAAATCAAACCCAGACTATATAGGCCAAATGTAAGTGCACCACCACTGCACCATCCTCTATATACTGTAACAAGGATATCACGTAAATACAAAGATCCTCCTTATATCATTTCCTCCCCTGCACCATCCTCCACATCCTTGAATGTGATGTCAGCCGAGTGTGTTGTTCATCCATCCATCCATTGGGCCCATACTCTGTGCAGAGCGTTGGTGCTGCCCAAGCAGTCTCCATGGCTATTGGACACAATCCTGGACGGGTCACCACTCCGACGCAGGATACCAGCAAGTTGGCACTCATTTTGCCGACCTCGGAAGGATGGCAAGCAGAGTAAACCCCACCTGTTATTAATTCAACAGCAGAGTCGAATTTGAACTCAGGATCCTGAGATCCTAAGCCCACCACCCCAACCATGAAGCCAACACCAGAAATAGTGTGTTGTCACCATTACGAAATGACCTCCAAAGCGGTCACCGAGCTGTAATCATAAACGGATGTCCAGGCAAAGGTCCCCAGAGCCCACGTCTCAAGGATCGGGCAAACGACGACAGGTCCGGATGGGTGTCCCATCAAGAAACGTCTCTGATCTGTAACTATATATATATATATATATATATATATATATATGCATACATTTGTACATATCGTTAGTCAGGGAGTTGACACCTCGGCCAATGATCAGAACCAAAGTGGCTGCACAGTGTTTGGTAAAAAGCGACAGATTCAGTCTTATTTTCGTCAGTTTAAAAGTAAAACTCATTTTCCTGCTACGAGCATAAAACGTTTTGATGTTCCTGCATAAATATGCTTCGACATGGCGAGGAAATGCCTGTTGAAAGTAAATCTGTCTGGCACTCTCGAAGGAACTTTTAATTTGCCGTCATGCATCTTGCGTGTGCGTTGTAATAAGTTATTACCATAATCCAAATAATATCCCATCTCGAGTTCAACGCTCATGATGAATGCAATCATGGGGCCGTCAAGGGGGCTTTTAACGGGAAAGGTCTTGTAAATGAGGCCAGTGTGGTCAACTCCTACATTCGACCGAAAAAGGGAATTTGTACTTTGGCCAGGGGCAGTGAGATAACTCAGTTGCTGGCGTGGTTCTCATTGAGCTGCATGTCAGGATTCGATTCAGCAGAGTGAACCAAAAACTGTCGTCTTGATGCTGTGCCGGGAGGTATGTTGCCCATCAAATGGAATGTCACCCTAACAGCATGTCACCCATCGGATGGGAAGGTGTAAAGATGTCTGGCCTGTTCACAATAGGTTTATGCACGTTAAATAACTTGTAGTACTGTGGATGTTGCACAGGCATGATGGGCCAAATGGCTTTCCTCCTGGGTCTAATGAGTTTTCTCCCACTGTGCTGTACATCCCTTAGCATCCTCTGCACTGCAAATTGACAAGGTAATGTTTCACGTGAATGACCTTCTTCGGATATGAAGGCAAACAACACTGTACATGCCTGTAATGGCCTAAGGAGACATCTGTTAATTACACTGCAAGTCCTATACGATGGAACTTTCATATAAACATCCACCTCCTTCTCCCCACAACCTTCACCAATGTTTACTTTGTACCAGAGTGGCCACAACGTCCCTGTGCATGCAGTTAGAATTTCGTTGGAATTTATCTGTATGCTTCCCTCCATTCTCCGCACAAATTTTAATTTTTTTCTCCATGTTCTTCTGGACATCTTCTATGTTGAGGGTTGAAGGTCATAAAAGCAGCCCCTGACAGCTCTTTTGAGGTCTTCAACAGTCAAGAATCAGCTATCCTGCTATGTTCAGCTATCCTGCAACAAGATGGTGTACCAGCACATTATGCTCTCACAGTTAGAGAATATCTCGACGTCGAATTCAGTGGATGATGGATTGGACGTTGATCTGAGATAGTGTGGCCTCCTTGAAGTCCAGACTTAACAACATGTGACAACTGGCTCCGGGGCATTGCGAATGAGGAAATTTCTCATTTCCATCTAACAACAGTCAAAGACCTCAAAACAGCTTTCAGGGGCTGCTTTTATGACCTCCATCCGTCAACATGGAAGATGATGTCCAGAAGAACATGGAGAAAAATTCAAATTTGTGCAGAGAATGGAGGGAAGCAGTTCATGTCCACTGTACATGTACATGTCCCTTCCATTACCTCCCAATACTCTCTTCCATCGTCACTCTTCCAGATGCTCCCCTAACCTCCTCTGCTCTTTTAATAGTCTGCCTTCTCAATTGATCTCAACTTCATGAGTTTAGCCACCTCCTCCCTCCAGAACCAACTCCAGTGTGTATGCAAAAGGTAGATATGCACAAATTTGGCTTGAAATAAATTCAAATCTGAGTTTAATTACTGACGGAAAAGGATACGGTGACAAATTCTTTCAGAGGGGGCGTTAAACCACTATCCTATACACGAGCATTTCACTTGCGGACATTAAAGATCCCAGGACGGCCTTGAAGGAGTCGTACACATGATGTACCGGTCACCTGACCAAATTCCAAATTCTTACCTGAGCCGCACGCAGAGAGATATGGCGGCCATTGTCTTGAGCAATGTAGCTGCAGAACCAGGATGAGAGATGCTTCAATATGCTGAGATCTTCACCGAGAAGATAAACACACCATTGTCTCTGTTGTGGAGAAAGCCGGTCCACCGAAAATAGTTGGGAAGAGAGGTAAACATTAGCATTTTTAGTCCTATAATATAAACACACAATAAAAAGATGAAGAAGAAAGGAAACATTCCATGACAGAAATCTCCTGGACCAGATTAAACCCAAAATGAAAAATCAACAACCCCACGAAAGAGAACTATTCATTATCCTTCGAATCAAACAGAAAACAACAAAGAGTATAAACTATAAAGGAAATTAAAAATCACACCCGTGTCTGAAGGAAGCGGTTGAGTTTGGCATTTTTAATATGAAATAGGAAAAGCCTAGAAACGAATGAAACCCTTTAGAAATTCCCTGAAGAATTACTCGTGGGCCCGTTGGGACACACTGGACAAAATTTTTGTTGGTCTTCAAGGCCTTGTTGCATACCTGCCTGCTGTACTGCTTGGGCATTGGTTTGCCTTTCACCAAATCCAGATGGAATGGATAATCTTCGTCCTGATGAAGCATCACTTACATAGAAGGATAGAAGGATGGAAGGATGGAAGGACAGAAGGAAGGATGGAGGGAAGATGTTCTTGGGCCAGGGTGGAGATTATACATTTATTATTCTTGCCAAATGATACTATTACTCTTATTATTGTTGTTAATATTATTTGTATTAATTGATATATGGTTCCCGTTTGTTACAATGTTGTCATTATTTTATTTGTTTATTTATTAAATAGAATGCCATGCCATGGAAGGACCGATTGAGCTGACATTTACACCTTAACATGGCGTCCATTTAAAACATGGGACTACTTCCGGGTACTTTGTGGTTAATTAGACGAATCGACTCAGGAGATCGTGACGATAATTTTGGTGTCACATTCCACATGAAAATGCTCTAGTAGAACTCCACAAAAAACATGCCACACACACACACACACACACACACACACACACACACACACACACACACACACACACACACACACACACACACACACACACACACACACACACACACGACTCATCCATTACTGGAGTCTACAGAGTCTTCAGCGTTCTTTTGGCTCCTCATGGTCTTTTGGGTTCTCTGGCTGGGTCTTATGAGATGTTTGGGTCATCTGGGTCTTTTGGATCAGAGGGGATTTTTGGGTCCTCAGGGTATTTTGGGTCATCGGGGAATTTTGTGTCTTTTGGGTCCTCAGGGACTTTTGGGTAATTTGGGTCTTTCAGAACTTAAGGTGTCTTTGGGGACTTTAGGAGTCTCTTTGGTTTCTTGCGTGACTCTTTCTTACAGGATTATGGCAGCTCTGTCCTTCCTCAGATATGGTGACCAAAACTGTACAAAGTATTCTTGATGAGGCCCTCGTTAAATTCATATACAGTGTGAACACTACCTCTTTTGATTTGGAATTTATCCCCCTACAAATACAAATTAAAGCCCTGTGTGCTTTACCTATAGTTACCTGGCTTGTCCTATTTGCTTACCTCCCATATATATTACCACCCCCACATCCTTATCCTACGTGACAAGCTGAAATAATGCCCCTTGCATCATGTAATCTCTATTTTCATTATTCTTACCAAACTCCAACACCTTACCAAACCCTAACAGCTTACCAAACCCAACAGTGTGGCATGGAGCTCCATCTTCCATGAACAGTGTTGTTTTGACCATCTGGCCAGTGGAGAAGACAGGGAGAAGTCCATCCTCAAGGATAGAAATGTATATCGTAGTGTTGATGTTGCCAACACACTCCACAAGCTCTTACCGACCAGCACTCCAGATTGCTCCCCACACCATCACTGAAAAACCACCGTGTTTGACAGTTGGCTGCAATCGGTTCAAAGAGAACTCTTGACTGGGAAGTCTCCAGACCATACATGTCCAATGCCAGAAAATTGAGTAAAATGGGACTCACATGAAAAAAAAATGACAGTTTGCCAAAACTCCAAGGGTTTGTTGGCTATCTCGTCAACCCACTTCTTTCTCCTTTGAATGTTGGCTGGTCTAAGAAGAGGTTTTCTCCTCGCTGCTCTCCCATAGTAGCCCAGTTGATGAAGGTACCGCACGGCAGTTCTTGAGCTAACTTGGACCTCCTCTGCAACATCTCCCTGCCTTGCAACGGGGAGTTTTCTCAATGCACTGCTTGACAGCTCGAAGACACCTTTCTGAGGGCCAACATCGACCAGAACAGGAAGCTGTGGATTCATTGCCTTCGCTGGTGAATTGCACGATCACCCGATTGACCGTAGAAAGCGGAATGCCAAGGTTCTCAGCTATCTGATGCTGGCTGACTCCACATTCCGAACGGCCAACAATTCATCCTCTGTAAAAATCGGAGTTTTTGTGCTCCCTCCCTGGGTTCAAGGCATAGTTAATTGTCGTAAAAGACCCAGGAACTCGTTTCTACAAAGAAATACTCGAATATTAGTACAAATCCCTGAGAAAAACTGTTATACAGATGAAATGAAGAAATTTAAGGTGTCTATTTACTTCTGTCATGTCTCTGTACATGTGTCGTGATAACAATGTCTGTGAGAGCGTCTCATAAAAAGGCAAATGAGCTGTCTGCGTTTTTAGCTTATCTGCAATTCGAATTCCAGATAAGGTATTGTCATCGTGGACCATCCGTCCGTCCGTCTGTCTCCTTTTTCGACTTCTCTCGCCAAACCGCTGGGCCAACCGGCTGAAACTTGGCAGCAGCATTCCGCTCTTGACTAGTAACGGGGATTGCAAAGCTCATTGCGGTCGCACGGCATTGAGTAGGTCAAAATGGCCGACTTTGGAAATGTCTTCAAAATTTTTCTTCTCCAGACGCACCAGTCAGAATGCTACCATATTTGGGTTACAGCATTAGGACAGGGCCCTGATGTTAAGTTGTGGAGGCCATGCTGATAATGTGACCGGAAGTGTGTCAAAATGGCCGACCGTAAATTTTTGGGAAAAGTGCGTAAGTTTCTTCAAAAATCATATTCTGCAGACCCACCAGTCAGAATGCTACCAAACTTTGGTTACATTAGGACATGGCCCAGATAAGCTACAGGTATAGTGGTCTTATTTTTTCACTCATCACCTTTCAACCATGTTCACCTCCACCCACCCCCCAGAATTTTTTTTATTTCAAATAACAATTATAATATATTATTATTTTAATAACAATCAATATTTGTCATATTATATGTGTGTATAAATAACCTGGTGATGCTTGTTTTTCCCCCACTGTTCTCATCCCCCCTTCTCCACACGCACATTCCGACTCCCAGTGAATTTACAGAGTGTTTCAAAAAGGATAATGCAACTTTAAATGTTTATTTACAAAGAAAGGGAAACCTCAGTAACGTGAACCAAACATTTCTTGAAAGCTTACGACATGGTGTTTTCCATCACTGGTTGTTATTGCAGTAAGTCACTGCTCGAGTTAGTGAGAGCTCAAGGTCTGAAATTGGCATTTATGCAAAATCCTTGTAATTGACGTTCTCGAGGTGTGCCCCTCCACGGTTCAGACAGGCATTGATCCTGACTCCAATGTTCTGTCCAACTTTCCTGTATGTCTCATGTGGTACTGCCTGAAGGTAGTCTGACACCTCCTGCTTCAGATCATCCAGTGGTGTGGCAGGGCGGTTGGCATATACAGAGCCCTTGGCAGCCCCTCCAGAACCAGTAGTCCAGAGAGTTCAAGTCTGGGCTATGGAGTGCCCAGTCATGAGCAGTACCCAGAGCAGCAAGGCAGTTTCTGAAGAGCTGCTGCAGGAAAGTGATGGTGTCACCAGCTGTATGCGGGGGTGCACCATCCTGCATAAACCAGGTCATGTTGAGCTGGTTTGCAGTGACCTTTTTGGCTTGATCATTATGGAACTTCTGGAGCATGGCCTGGTAGTGCTCACCATTGATTGTCACCATCCTGCTGTTGTCATTCTCAAACCAGTATGGCCCTAGCATTCCCCATCTGGCTTTGAAGGCACAGAAACATGTGACCTTCGGCCCTTTCAGGTACCACTCAGTCATCTTCTCAAGGTGGTTCTGTCCCCCAGAAAATGTTGTTGTAGTTGTTGATGGCAACGTTAAAGTGGAAATGAGCTTCCTCACTGAACCAGATCAGGTTGTTCCAGTTTGGGTACAGCTCCATCCTGTCACTGAGCCAATTGCACATACCAAGTCTCCTTTTCATGTCATCTTGACTCAGTTTATGCCGAATAGAGATGTATGGGAAAAGCTTCAGTTCCTTAGTGAGGATACGCTAGACTGATGTTGGTTTGATGCCTAATTCCCAGGAGCGCTGGCGGTGGGACTTCTTGGGACTGTCCACTGCAGAATCCTGCATGGCTTCGATGTTGCCTTGGCTCTTGGTTACTGATGCTGGCCTGCCACTATTGCCTTTGCTCTTGGTTACTGATGCTGGCCTGCCACTATTGCCTTTGCTCTTGTTGTGCACTGTACCCTTTTGCTCAAAATGTTTCACAATATGTTGAATGCCACAATTTGTGGGTCCATCATGTGTTCTGAGGTCGTATTCCCGGCAGAACCTCTGGCGGGTGTCTACGTATGATTTTGTCTCATACCACAAAGCCACCACTTTTGTCTTCTGCTTCACTGGCAATGGCATAGTTGAGCTACCGAGTTAGAAATAACAGGGAACAAATACCACGATAACACCACCAAATCCTGGAAAGGAAAACGGTAGAGGTCAAAAAACAAAGAAATGGAAGGAAGTCAAAGTTGTATCAATCTTTTTTAAACACCCTGTAAGTTGATAAACTGTTAAATTCAATTGATATGTAGATTATAGCGCAGACTTTATGGGCCGAATGGCTTCTTCCTGCATCTAATTTCCTTGTGTGTCCTTGTGCAGTTTAACTAATAACGTTCTGTGCACCTTCTCATGATATCACTGATCCCTTTTCATTGCCTTTTCCACCAATCTGCACCATCAATGATAATGGTTAGGGTTAGGTGCATGGTTCGAAAGTGATTGAACAGATACAAGTCCTGCTCATTCCCAACACACATCCCATCATCTTTGGAGCCCGAATCCGCATCCTTCTCCTGCGCTGCTACTGCTAATGGAGCCACAAACTGTTAATTCATGTCAACATCACTTTCATTAATTTCTGAAACTTTATTATAATAAGCCATCACTACTGATGTCTGTCTCTGTCTGTCTCTTTCCTTTCAGGTTCCTGGACCTGGCCAATGACTGGTCTCTGCACACATGAGCCGCACACCTGCAATTTTAACTGCAGATTATGCTGTATCTATTTCTGCTGTTGTGTACAAATCTTATGGATGATTCCATTGAACTGAAAAGTGCAAACAGGGATCAATAATTAGTCTTCTGCCAAGTTTTCAAACTGTGCTCCGACCAGACCTGGATAAAGAAGTCCAACTAAATATTAATCGTCAATCTAGTTGCCAAAACATCACCAGAGTGCATCTTTTCCATTATGTTCATTGATTCTGAGCTAGTTATGCTTTCAACACCATCCTTAATCGTATGGTAAGGCAATGCACCACTTCAAGGCGATTTAGTTGAGAGATCCGCTGTGGTTCTAAAATTTAAATTGCACCTTACTTGACAAAGAAGCCACGAAGAAGGGACTTTACGAAATGGCACAGCAATTTCATCCCGTATTAGTGGCGTAATCCATCCCAGAATGTTTGGTGCGTGTGTGCAGAAACCCCAGGAAATGGCTGTCTTTGGGGCAACATAAAATATATCTGGTGTGCGAGATAAGGATTGTTACCTTAAATGGCTCACAAAGCTTCTAAAAGAAGCCAAAAAATCCTTGGAAACGTTCCTGCGACAAATGGGTGTCCCTCTGCACAATGAAAGAGTTGGAGAACTTGATGAACTCACCCAAAAAGCTGATAGCTGCCCGCACTGCAAACTCCCGAGGACATGGACTGATGGAAGGCCTGGGGACGGGCTGTGGACGCAGCGTTGTACCCGACCTCCCCAATAATCTCTTTCAGTGAGAGAAGGGTGTATCTGGGGCTTGTCGATGTGCATGGTAAGTTCAAAATGATTATATTTATGATTAATCATGTTTGGAAAGAGGGGGTTGGGAAGTAGGAGTGGGAGCTGTATGAGTTGTGAGGGCTGTTATAAATATATTGTTTGTTTGGTTTTGGGGCACCAGATAGATTATATGAGATTTTTTCATCTATTGGTAAAAGGAGAAGCATTCGTCAGTGTGTGTGTGTGTGTGTGTGTGTGTGTGTGTGTGTGTGTGTGTGTGTGTGTGTGTGTGTGTGTGTGTGTGTGTGTGTGTGTGTGTGTGTGTGTGTGTGTGGGGGGGTGGTATCCACTGATGCCGCTCGCTTATACGAACAGGAAATGGTACAAACGCAAAACCTTTCATCCACGGATATTTCTCGTACCGTATTCCTCCATTTCCGTAAGTCCGATTTGCATTCAGGAACATAACAATTCTGGTCAACCATTTGGAAATTTCCACTCCTTCATTTAAATGCTGAGAATTATGTTTAAAAGACCATTTGAATCACAGATTTCGTGCTAGTAATGGCCAGTTAAAAGTGCCCGGTGAGCAGAACCGAATCCGTGAACACACAGACAGCGCATAAGCAAAAAGTCTCATTTATCGTTCATACGTCACTTTGAAAGTCCCGGATATTGTGTGGAATTTTCAACATCTGACTCAATCGAATTTGCGGCACATGGAAATTGCACTTCAAAAAACTTCAAATTTTTTTTGTGACGCACATAGATTGTAAGTTACATTGCACCGACGTGCGTTCACTTTAGTGTAGCTCTCACCGTAAAACTTTGCACTCAAACTGCATGGAATTTGGGAACAAATGTGTGGAGGCTGAAAGTCACTCAAATATGTCAATGAACCATCCTCGCATATTTAGCATCTATATAAAGTCTTTTAAATCAGATTTTTGTCCATCCACACTCACTTTTACTTTTGTATTTTGAGCATTGAAGTGGGCATTCGTAGGAGATATGACTGATTGAATCATTTGACAAAGATCTGTGTTCTTTGATGTAGTTATGCTTTTGCTGACACCTCCTGAAGACTGTGAAAGAACTTCATCAATTTCTAACACAGTATTGGAATTGTCCTCTTTTCATTCTCCGTTATATGCGCCGTCCATGACTCAGAACGCTGTTTATCATCAATGATAAAATCGAACCCATACTTATACCCAACTCTTCGTCACAGAGATTTCATCTCAATCCCATATATGTTAACTTGGTGGTGTGAATTAAAACCAAAATTATCCATTAAATAAGTGGGTTCACTCTCTGCTCTAAATACCAATTTGCAGGCAGATATTTTCGAATTACACCCAAAATACCAATTAGGAGGTGGCTGAGTTTGAATCCCATGCCTGAAAACGATGTCACAATTTGGGAGTGTGCACGTCCGTAGAGGGTCAAATGACTTTCCCAGCGATGACCCAAATCAGTGGTCCATCTCCTGCTCATTGAGGTCACATGTGTCCTATTAGAAATCCATTTTGTGCTACCCTCCCCATATCTAAACTCAATGTTCCCCTCCTGTTTTTTTTGACAGCATTATTTTCTCACTCGAGTCTGTTGTCTTGAGCTTTGAGCTGATCCCCGAGGGATTTTAAGTCTGCTGCTTATATCTCCAGCTCAACACCTCTGCTATTCCCACTATTGGGCTGCACTACACCCATCCAGCCCATTTCCTACTGTTCTGCATTTCCTATCGCGGTGTGGTGATTTACACATGGTTGTCGTTCCAAAGTTCCTCCAACTCCATTTTGTCTGTTGATCCACTTCCCTCTGTTGTTACGCGCTCCTCCATGAGCGTCAATCACCATCATCAATAATCATTTATCCCCTTTCGGTCCACTGCAGGACAAAGGTGTAAGCATTATTGTTCCAAACCTTCTCTTGACCAGGTATTACCACCATTGTAGTCTCTCAGCTCATCCCTCCCTCCCTTACTAGACCTTTCTTTATTTCATTTTCCATCTCGAGGTGTCCATATTTTGTTTCACTGTCTTTCTTCTCTCAGCATTGCATGTCCTGTCCATTTATTCAGTCTTTTCCCTTTAATATATAATGTTTTTTTCCCCTAACAACAAGGACAACAAGGAAATCCAACACAAGTGGAGGCCATTCAGCCAATCATGCCTGTGCAAAAACCATACCAACCCAGGATCCTTTCCATATTTCCATCCTTTCCACTCACACACACACACACACACACACACACACTCACCCACACTCACACACACACACACACACACACACACACACACACACACACACACACACACACACACACCAAGGGGTTACATATACCACTTTCCATATTTCATTGAGTATTTGCCAGTCTTATTTCCATTTATTATGTCAAACTCAAATTTTCACTGGCATATTACATCCGGTAAAATAGATTGGTTGAAAACCTTTCATTTTACACTGAATGGAAGATTGCTCTTCAATATCAAGTGATATTTCCATAAGAAATGCATCCTTGTTACATATATATATATATATATATATATATATATATATATATATATATATATATATATATATATATATATATATATATATATATATATATATATATATACACACACATATATACATGTATATATATATATATTTTTTTTTTTTACATCTCCCATGCTGTTCGAATCGAAGAAGCTGCATAAAGCAACTAAGAAGGCCTACCCAAGGTAAGCACTTTGCTGTTTCAAACCCTTCCCAGAGTTCCTCCACAGCTATGAAGATATTCACAAAAAGTACACACATGAGAATCCCAATGCTACCCCCCCCCCACCACCGCCTCAGCTTCCGGGCCAGTTTCATCACTTATTGGTGAATCAGTGATGAAACCAGTCTGGCAGCTGAGGTACGGCAGCTGAGGGGGTGTGTCGCATTGGGATTCTCATATGTGTACTATTTGTGAATGCCTTTATAGCTGTGGAGGATCTCTGGGAAGGGTTTGAAACAGCAATGGGCTTGCCTTACGTCACCTTTCATGGTTGCTTTATGCAGCTTCATCAACTGGAAAAGCACAGGAGGTGTCAATTTATTTATATAATCCTAGCCACCTGGGTTTAGTTGATTCGGTGAGAGCTGATTGGCTATTCCCTCCATTCACAGGTGAGAGATGTGGGTGGGTCTTTCATTTGTATATATATATATATACACATACATATACATATAATTTTTTTTCTCATTGTTATTATTTATTTATTTATTTATTTATATACAGGATAGTCTCTGATGGGCTGCAATATCTTGATCCAGGTACACTATGTATGATTATCCATGATTTCAATCTTTTCTCTTTATTTTTACTTTTCTTACTGTTGATACCTGGTTTTTCATTTTCTTTGATTTCAATTTTTGTTTTTATTTATTTGCTGCTTTTATCCAGTTCTTCGAGGATTTCCTAAATTTGCAAGATTAAATGAGTATCATCTCAACAGTATAAAAGGTGGATGATTCACGTGTTCCCCATTGATGTTTATTTCCTTGCCAGTTCAATCGATCTCCATAAATACTTTTACAGACTTGCTGGGAAGTGTGTTGAAGATAGTCTCCCAAACAGACTCCCTTTATAATATAAATCAAAATACTTTCTGTCAATCTGGTAGCTGAATAGTCTTAACAAGTGATTTTTTTTGTTTTACAAGATCGAGTCTCATGGGAGAGCAAGGTGAAGGAAGGTATGAGACTGCCCTTAGGGCAGTGGAGCAATTCTTGGACACAATAATAAAGGGAATGTACAAACAGAAACATTGGAGGAAATAGAGGGAAGGAAACACTGCAACCAGCAAGTAAGAGTAAATGGGGGTAATAAAGATTTTGGATAGGGAAGGGAGATCACTTGAAATAGCGGTGCATCGCCTGCTTAAAGGCCTCGAGAGGAGTGGGATAGCAGAGCATGTTGAAGTTAGTTCCACATACAGATGAAGGAAGCAATGAAAGAGTGGACATGTACAAGGTGTAATCCTGTTTTAGTTGATCTTTGAATCCCTTGAATATGTTCAGTAAATGGTGGCTATCTACCATATAAAACAAAATATGTGTTTGTGTATTTGTTTGTGTGATTTCTGTCCCCCTTCAGAAGGATGATTTAAGAAGTGTTTTAAAGGCCAATCTTTTAGCATGACTGCATGTTCACTATGGTCTATTTTTTTCAGGATAAAAGACACTCGAAAAGCATTTTTCATAAAATAGTAATGATGTCTCTTCTTTTGGAAATGCAACCAGGCCTCAATAGTGGTGTACAGAAGCGTTAAAAAAACTAATAATAAACACAAGGCACAGGGAGGTGAAATTCGCTGCATGTGATGCATCACGCATACAGAGTAAAACAAGTGTTCAATTACATACGTGCAATGTCTAATAAATAAGGAAGATATCAGCACACCTGACGCGAGGCCGAGGCTTCTGGCTTTGACACGCTCACGAAGCTGTACCTTTGACATGAAAGGTCCCAGATGATAAAACAAAATAGGGTAACATTTTTACATGCAGTGTTTAAAAATAACACTTTTTCTTGTGACAAAACATCATATCCTCCAGTCCTTGAATATTTCGAATAAAATAATTCCAACCCGTCATTTTTGATGGACTTTTATACGAGTTCTTTCATAAATTCCTCACCATTCTCTGCCGGGTTGCTATTTACGAAGAAACCTACTCCTTCCTGAATCACTCTGGTTTTGTATGTGTGTACAGTGTATGTATATATGTAGTGTGTATGTATGTATGTCCTTTACAGAACAGCACATTTCCATTCTTTAGTTGTGTTTATTCTTCTTCCGTTTGTCTTGTCACCACATAGTCCTACAATTAATTTAAAACTTTTTTTTTAATGTAAAAGGCTGTAGGGATGTTCCTCCAAAAAGTATGTCAACAAGGTAGGGATGGTCATGAGAAATGTTGACATGGTAAGTGACCCATATTTTGCGGGTTTGACCCGTTTTAGTATCGTTAAAACGTGTTGGATTCAAAGTACAAACAATTTCAAAAACATGATGTTTAGCTTCTATTCCACTCACAGGGATTCACACACAGTTACAGATCTGTAGTGATCTCTATCCAATATGCAAGGTATCACTCTAGTCTAACTCTAATGGCTGAGTGATGTCATGCGCTTGAACCAACCGACCAATTCCTTCAATCCTCATCTGCACACATTACTTCCTCTCCTCTACCATTTGTCCTCATCCCTAATCAATCAGGAGGCCTATTTGCTTTCAAATTCGCTCTTCGAGTTCTTACTGTGGTATTTATCGGTACTTTCGAGTATTTTGAATGGTAGGGTTCGATTCGGATTGTTTTCATTCACAGGGTGTCCACAAATTACCGTTCCATATTCAGACCGTGATTTAAAAAAAAGATGGATGAAATGGGGTACAATGAAGGAGTTTGATGCTTGTGAATGAACAAACACGTCTCAAAGTTTTATTGTCAAGATTTGTTAAGATGATCTACTAGCATTCATCACAATTAATCATCACTTGGTCTCTATAAACCAGGTAACACTGCTCTTTATTGTGGGGACGCTATTTACAGTGAATGTGATGTCACGCATCACAGAGGACAACTAGAAATGAAAAAAATAAAATAAAACTTTGAGAAATTGTTGTGTTTTTTCTTCGGTGTTATATTCTTTCCAAATATGTTGTTGTTGTTGTTTAATTTCGAGATGTTGAGAGTTTGGGAGAAAGATGATGATGCAAGGGGGGGGGGGGGCATGTGGAACGTGAGGGAGACGTCATCTTGACGGAATCAGAGATATATGAAGGTGACGTTCTGCGGAATAAATGGACTTGAGCCTTGCAATCAATCGCAGTTTAGCGTCTGTCGAACAACATAACAGAAATATTCTTTGTTTGAGAAATGTTATGTATGTATGTATGTATGTATGTACAGTGTGTGTATGTATGTATGTATGTACAGTGTGTGTATGTGTGTATGTATGTATGTATGTATGTACAGTGTGTGTATGTATGTATGTATGTATGTATGTATTAGAGTATGTAAGTATGTATGTATGTACAGTGTGTATGTATGTGTATGTATGTACGTACGTATGTACAGTGTGTATGTATGTGTGTACATTGTGTATGTATGGATGGATGTATATATGTACGTATGTACAGTGTGTGTATGTATGTACAGTATGTAAGTATGTATGTATGTACGTTGTCTTACTTGGAACCTCCTTATCATTACTGAAGAGTCAACATATCGAATAGCGTTTTTACCACTTTTGGTTAACCCTCTGCGTGCTGCATTGTTTATAGCTGCACGGTTCCCTGTTGCGAATTAATTTATTTTATTTTTTTCATCGGGCTGTGAATTTCAAGCGGTATTTGCAGAAAAACACAACTTGGATGTCAAGTTAGAGTTAGACGAATAACCAAAATTAAAATAAAAAAAACTTTAAATTTTTTTTATCTCGTCACAAATCTGCGACCCCGGCACGCAAAGGGTTAATAAAAAAAAAACCCTGCTTTTGATTCCTCCCAACCCGTTTTTCATTGCCTTCAACTTGCCATGTATGGAAATGATTATGTGAAACCATCCCTACATCTTTCTTTGAATAATGGGTGTCCCTAGAAAAGGCACTGTGTGTGTGTGTGTGTGTGTGTGTGTGTGTGTGTGTGTGTGTGTGTGTGTGTGTGTGTGTGTGTGTGTGTGTGTGTGTGTGTGTGTGTGTGTGTGTGTGTGTGTGTGTGTGTGTGTGTGTGTGTGTGCACTGTAGTGCAAATTTTATTGACATGTTGACATTGTAATGGTTCTGTACATACTTTATAGACGATCTAACATTCTAAACAGTACGTACTTTATCGAAATATGTGTGTATTGTTGCTGTCGATTGGCCCCATGCCTGCCCTACACGAACACGGCAGCAGTGCGGAGACAACCGATTGACCTCCTGGGAGTGAATCAGAATACATCGGATATGAAGTCCACCGACTTTCTGATAATTTTCTTCCACCGGTAACCACACCCATGTCAGTCTGATTGGCCTTTGGGCAAATGTGTCTGATGGCTCCGCCCCAATCAGGCTGATTGACAGTCATAGTCCCGCCCACCCCTCTGATCTCTTCCCATTATTTTACCAAGGAATGCAGTTTCACATACTTTTCATGGAATCCTTTCAAGATATTAAAATTTCGATCAGTTTGCACCTTCCCACTATAAAATGCAGTTGATTGATGTTTAAACCAAGTTAGTAGCTTAAATCCATTTTGGGTTAGTCTGTCCGAAAAGAATAAGAAGAATGACAAACAAGCACATTAGGATCTCTCATTTTTCGAGTTCAGCAATGAAGTCCCAAAGTTTAATGAGTGTTATTTGATGGGGAATTCTCCGCAGATGCTGGTCGGCAACTTATAGGATAATAAGTTTTATCTCGTTAGATTATTTTGAAGATTTATGTTGTATTGAGCCAATGGAGTGTCTGGGCCATCCCTACATAAGAAGTCACGTGTCTTCTTGAAAGTCAACCGACTTCTTGATATCCCAAAGTATTTTGAATAATTTATTGTCCAGTTATATTTGCCAATGATCATCCATTGGAGTTTGTTCATTATATGAAAGGACCTCAGGTCATTTTACAATGGTGGTCTTTCATCAAGCAGAAATTCAAGGTAGCTCCTGCCCGTCTGCATACTAAGCCACCACCATGGCCCTAGGGTTGAGGGCTTCCATATACATTTCTCCCCTTTATATAATGATGGCAGTAGCCGTCTAGTCTTTTTCATGCTGGATAAAGGTCATATCCTTAAATGCTGTTTCAGTGAGAGTTGTGAAAGTGTCCTGGATGGCCATTGACTGATGCAACCTCATCCTATCATTGATGTAGCTATATTTTAGTCCCGCCATGTGTCCATGCACCCTTCTCATCAGGTTAGCCTGGTGGGGGAGCCAATTTAGTCGCTGACCACCTGACACCATCGTAAGGAGTACTGGGATAAAGATTGCCAATAACATCTGTAGTTTTATAGACCATGCTGACCTGACACTTGACCCTCTGTACATTAAACCTGTATTTTAAAACATTGATGCTTTGTTTGGCTGTAAACCAGCACTTAAGCAGGCAAAAGAGAGGAGAAAAGTAAAATGCTCGGTTTCCCCAACAAAATGCAAGATGCTCAATTCGAGCAAAACATTACTCTGGAATACAGGACAAAGACTCTGTCTTCAGAGACATGAAGGAGGTAAATCTGTATCGAGGAAACATCTTCACCAAGGCTGTCACCTCAGGCAGTACCTGGTCAGCCTCCTCAGTGTGGGTGGCTGCACACGGACGCACCCTGATCAGAGGTCGTCATCCTGCTACTCCAGCTTTGTCTCCACTTGGTTGCCATCTGCACATCAGCCCAATGCACTCTGATATATATCTATATATCTCTCTCTCTCTCTCTCTCTCTCTCTCTCTCTCTCTCTCTCTCTCTCTCTCTCTCTCTCTCTCTCTCTCTCTCTCTCTCTCTCTCTCTCTCTCTCTCTCTCTCTCTCTCTCTCTCTCTCTCTCTCTCTCTCTCTCTCTCTCTCTCTCTCTCTCTCTCTCTCTCTCTCTCTCTCTCTCTCTCTCTCTCTCTCTCTCTCTCTCTCTCTCTCTCTCTCTCTCTCTCTCTCTCTCTCTCTCTCTCTATCTCTATCTCTATCTCTATCTCTATCTCTATCTCTATCTCTATCTCTATCTCTATCTCTATCTCTATCTCTATCTCTATCTCTATCTCTATCTCTATCTCTATCTCTATCTCTATCTCTATCTCTATCTCTATCTCTATCTCTATCTCTATCTCTATCTCTATCTCTATCTCTATCTCTATCTCTATCTCTATCTCTATCTCTATCTCTATCTCTATCTCTATCTCTATCTCTATCTCTATCTCTATCTCTATCTCTATCTCTATCTCTATCTCTATCTCTATCTCTATCTCTATCTCTATCTCTATCTCTATCTCTATCTCTCTCTATCTCTCTCTCTCTCTCTCTCTCATTTATTTTCTTTTCTGACAGCAAAATAGCTGACCCAAAATCAGGCCTTTAGTGCTTTTTGTGCCAGGCAATTGGAAAGTGAAATCTTGCCACAACAATATGGTTCTTTTGTGCTTGATCTCTAGAACTCTCCAGGGCTTACATCATATACCTGTGACTGAGATCATTGGAATGTCCAAGGTAACTCAGAGCTGCCAACACATCTGCTTGTAACTAACTCAAAATAGGTTGCAATTGACTTTTCAAGAAGAAATGTTTTCCCCATCTGGTTGAAATGAAGGGCACATTTCACATTTTAAACTGAAGTATCTTCCATACATTAAAGGCATGGTAACATCTAAAGGAAAAAAGAGACAAAAAAGCCCACTATGATCCAGGTAACAAATAAAGCAAATTCTATAAAGTAAAATCTATGTCTACATTGTACATATAAAAAAATATATATATAAATCACATCACACTGATAACGTATAGCTCGCTATATCTCATAACAGAAACATCTGACTCCACCCCTTATTTAAAACCAGAAGATAGGCCGCCAACAATCATTACGGTCAAGGGACAGCGACAGAGAAACCAACCCAAAGGTCTACTCCAGGAAAGGGTACAATGCTGGGATATTGTATGCAGTGAAGACAGAACAGCTGGTTTACCTGCATGGCTCACATGAATGCAAAGCCCTGAGCTACAGAATTACATTCGGCAGTGATTTTGGCCTGATCTGATTCCGCCTGGAATTGAATCATAACTAAGCAAAAGGAGAGCACGGCGAAGAAACCGACACGACTCGCTGGACTATCCGATCATTTCCAAATGAAGTCGTACGAATCATAAAAACGTTCAATTTGTGAGCAGCTTTCAATTGCTTCCATACTTCCCCAAATCACCAATAAAATTATACAAAAACTTGGGACCGTATTAATTTATACAAAGTCTATTTGGATATGTACAAGGAGATTGTTTACTTCATTTATTCTCAAAATCAGAGCCATCTTTCACCCACCAAAACGAGTATAGAGCGAGATTCATTTTAGATTTATGATTCATAGCATAATGGCACAATGTTGTTATTTTCACTTTGAAATGTCCGCAATTAGCCGTGTGACATTAATCCAGGGAGTGAAAAAACCCCCAAAAAACAAGAGTGCGAAGAGAGTAGTTGTGGTTTGCAGTAAAATGTCACGGAATGAAAAAATATTTTTTCCTTATATATTTGGAGATTTTATGTGATGGCATAAAATTCGCACCATGCAGAATCATTTGCACGCGTGGCACTCAATGGTTTGTTTGTGATGTGATCGTGTGCTCTAAAAGCATTCCTTCATGGCGTACACACCGTGCAACCATCAGAGATTATGAATTGGTACTTCCAGGGTAGCACTAACATCAAAGTGAGCTCTCAGGACAGTTTACAGTGAGAACATTGAACAGTGGTTATAAGATACAGAGAATAGGGTGGTGAGTGCAAGCTGTCCTTTTAAAGAGATGTGCTCAAGTCTTGCTACTTTGATCTGCTCCAGAGCATTTTTGTGCTCTACATGGCTCTGCCTTTCCCTCCGGATTCACATTCCTCTACCGATCGTCCGTCACGGGTTTGACGGCAAGGCGAGCACTCTGTTCCATTGTTCAATGCCGTGATAAAAGCCTTGTGTGCAATGTGCATCTTCCAAACAAAAGTCACATTTGTCATTACCATATGTCAGCGTCACGCACACGTTCTACTGCCAGGAAAGGAATTACAACCTCGAAGAGGAATTCCGCAAAAGTAGTTTTACCGTTGGGAATTAGACTGGGAGAATAAAATAAAAAAGAAGAGGGGGTTAGGGTGGGGGCATAGGGAAGGAAAAACAAACAAAAAATATATATAAAGAGAAGGAAAAACAGAATAAAATCAAATGTAACAAGGATTTTGATTAAAACATTGATGGCTGGTCTACCACTTCACTGATGATATCATCCTTACAATTCTTTATTCCATATTGGGAGTAGAATGAGATGTGCCATGTTTCAATTTAATCTGATCAGGGGTTTGAGAGATATAATGCTTTGATTTTTTTTTGTTTAATCCAAGATGGCTGCCATATCGCGTGACCTATGACATTACAATTACAATTAGAATATTCTCCATGCGTGGTCACTCCCACCCTGAAAATTTTGTTTCAAATTGGATGTGGTTGCTAGAAAAAAAAATGTTATAAAACAACAGAAAAAAGGCCAAAAAAGGATCGAATAATAATAATAATAATAATAATAATAATAATAATAATGAAAATTATTTTATCAAAATTATTGATTGGCCTTTTCCATATTCTCATAATGTAGATTTGTTGAAAATTTGATGACAAAAGCTCAAATGATAAAAAGAAAAAAAAAAGTTATGGCCTGAACAGACACACAGACAGACAGACAGAAAGACAGAGACAGAAGTGATTGAAAAACCTCATCTTCTGCTCATGATTATATTTTTCATGATTATAATGTAGGAAACAAACGAGGGATTGTGTTGGCACAGGCTCGACATAATAAGGGTCCAACTCGTCATTCTCACTCAAACACCGACCATACCACCCACCATCAGTCCCAATCAATCAAATGCAATCACAGTCCCACTGGTTTCCATACAATCAGTCATGTTGACAATAATAGCCTGCAGGTCTACTGAGTGATACGCCACTGACATAACAAGGCTGATTTGCCTCGCTGAATAAATACTGCAAATCAATCTCATAAAGGCTGAATATGGATCATCATATAAATTATGAATAATCACTATTCACTTGTGGAAGCTTTGACCAGATTATTTTGCCCCAGTTTGTTAGTTTGTGCAGTTCATATCAAAACATTCTGCCCCAATGGTGCTACACAACTTACTTGAAGGCACCGCCAACGTACATATTCCAAGATGGCCACCAGAAATTCTGTGCTGAACACGAGAACGACCATTCTACTGTACACTCGTATTTACATGGTTATAGTACTGCACGGAATGTTGTTTGTTGAACAAAAAGAAGAAAAATATTAATTTGCAACTTTGTTTTCTGATTTGGAATTTGGTACCTTTGGAATTTACCTTCATGTTTAATTAATACTGATTGGACAATTATGACCGTGTGGCAGAGTCGATTGCCAATTGTTTCCTGGGATTGTATTTTTTTATAACCGTGATTACTATTTGTGCGGGACTATCAGAATGCAAATTGAAAATGAAAGTTCAGTATTTTTGTTTCTCGAAACAAATTATTGCATTCTCATCTCAAAACCTCGAGTTCATTGCTAGCTCACATTGTATTTGTTTACCTGTGCTACAGTATGTATATTTTTTTTTTCGGTGCAAGACTTTAAGTAGTCTTTCACTTTGATGTCAGGTTCATTGAGTTTCTTCATTTCGAGATTGTTATTCCGATTTCATAACAAACAAATTCTCCACATTTTAATTTCAGTTTTACCATATTCCAGCATTCCATCATTAATCCATTCTTTGATGTATTTATCACTGAACTTCTGATTGCGTGAAAAGGTGATCTGGTGTAATAAAGATGCAGAATCAACGAAATGCTTCAGATTCACTCAGTATTTCGTACTGTGGCTTTATTCACCGAGAGCGACCCAACAGTACACTATGTGTCCGGGTTTGTGAGGCCGAAGAATGTTCTTGTGTAGACACATGTCACAATCAACAACTCTGTGGCCACCATACACATACCAGACCGAACCTCACCCTCTGTGACCTTCCCCACCACCACCCACCCCCACCCCATTCCCACGTTCTTACCATGAACAATAAATAGATGGCCTCTTATGCCTTTTTTATTTATTTTAAAGGTAGGCCTTAACATCATAGCAAGCAATTGTTTTTTGAATATCATTTTTGTTATGCCTGCTATAAAAAAAGGAAGATTGAAGTGAATTTCAGGTGTTTGTAAAATAAATTAAAATTTTAATAAATAACATTTAGATATGAGTGCAATGTCATGCTTCCTCAATTCTGTCTTGCTAATATATGCCTTGTCTTTTTTACATGTGCACATAACACTGAAGGTATAAAAGCAGATGAAGTGTTTTATGATTCAAACATCCTCTTTGTTGTATGAATAAATAATATAATTATTGACATTTTGTAAAGCAAAGTGCAGTATTAAAATTTTGGATTTCTAAATTGTCCTTTGAAACCGTCTAATTTTCAAAAATATCGTTCTGCTTTTTCCTCAATCTATCAGGCATGGTGATGTATATTTATTTTGATCAGAGAAAAGTAACTCGGGCAAAGCGAGGCACGGCCATGATGCTGAACGACAGGCTGCCTTGGGTCAGCCAGGACTGCTTGGAAAGCTCAGACGATTATTGAGTTCAGATTTTCTTTTTGACAGATTTGTTGAAAGAACACAAAGTAGTATTGTGATGGAGAACTTTCAACTGGTTCAGTGGCCGAACTGGTTCGACCTATGGAATGAACAAAATAGGCAGTTAACATTTGGAGTTTCTGTTGATCTGAGAAGTATCATAAATGGAGACAACCCTCAAGTTGACACTGAGATCAACATTTTGAGAAGACTTGACAACAAGAATTACCCTCAAACAGCATCTGATTGGTGGAACACATATTACACTTCAAAAATGAACTGCCTTTAAAATCTATACTATTTCATTATTTTTAATACGAATGATGATTAAGTATTTCATCTTGTCGATGTGCATTCTTGAGATTTTCTGGCAAGGGAACATATAGCTGCGTGCCGTGGTATATTCATGAGACATGCCGTAGAGACACGTAGTTGAACTGGAAGAGTTGTGTGGAATTTTGTAGACGCACAATGGATCAAAATGTCGAGTAGGCTCAGAGACCCCTGACCTTAGCTTCCATAAAACTGTCACTGGTGCATGAAAGATCCGATGCACATTTCCAGTCCTGTTTGTTGTTCCAATCAGTGAGAGGTTCTGCAGTTGCCATTTGAGCAGTGGAAAATATTTTTTAGAGGGCACCGCTATCTCCTCCACATTGTTCAGTAACACAATGGACTGGGATAATCCGATATTATTATGCTTATCTTTACATTGTGTATTTAAATGAGATAGGGTAAATATGCAAGTACACACACACACACACACACACACACACACACACACACACACACACACACACACACACACACACACACACACACACAGTATATTAGCGAGGTACCTATGCTAAGTACACGTCGGAGCCCTAAGTCTCAAAAAGAATGTTTTGACAAATTTTATGAAAACTTCCACCCACTTTCGGACATGTGCAGGTCGATTAAGTTCGGACATGTGCAGGCCAACATGTGCAGGCTGGACATTACGAAGTTAAGACACCCTCGGACCCTGGACATTGCATCTGTAAAGGCTCTCCTCCCCCAATGTATTGACAAAAAACATTTCCTAATTTAAAATAAAAGCGAAATTTATTGAAATACCGATTACATAAGGTGGTGGTAACATCATTTTTGTGATAAATCTGTCAGAGGTTTGTATGTTGTTTGTGGACATGTTATTGGGACAATATTTGAGAGATAGTTGGGTTTATTAATGATTTTGGGATAAGGAATGTGTTTAACTGTCAGCAACTCATCCATTCATAGTTAAAAACTGCCTCTCTGGGATTTCATGACAGCAAAATGGGAAATAATCTGTATTATAAAACAGCAGTGTCTGTCCGTCTGTCTGTCCGCCCCGGAACTAATCCCTCAGTTTTGGGGATAGCTCCGTCAAACCGTATGTGGAACGTTTTGGGGTCCCAGCCGGTGTCCTAAGGTGGGCGGAAGGTTTCATAAATACCTCACTACAATTATGATTTTGAGTTTCGATCCGTACGAAGCTGCTCCCGATCCGGGTGTAACGTCAGAATGGCGTTTCTCTTCATTTCCATCATGAGTATTTGTGATATTGTATTTAGTTATATTAATGGTATAGTATTAATTTGTGATTGGAATGATGCTGTTTGGAATGAAAATATAGAGAGATTGAGTGAAAAGGAGAATCAGGAAATAATGTGAAGGTTTCCACTGGTGACATTCGTGGATTCGGCATTTGCAGTTTCACCATTGAAATCATTAATATATTACCCACATTACCTCTGGTGGGGTCAGCTTCAGTATGTTTTTGTCCAAGTGCTTCACGATCCGGCTGTACATGCCTGACGTTCGACTGAAGGTGTCAGAGGAATGTGGAATTTATCGGTTCATGGTTTGGCATTCATCATTTCCGCATTATCTTTTTTCTTTCAGGCTTCTGCCATGCATAAGGTGAGTACCTCGCTGGTTACACAATAAAACAAAAATATGACCGCGAGTCCTGAAGCTCACCTGAATCAGGAGTAACAATCACTCAAAGCCCCCACAGACCCCCTTAAAACATGATTTTGTTTTATTCCGTGAACAAACTTTGGTACATCACGGATGATGAATGATGTGGTCATTTCATCAAAATTGTGTGTGTAGTTTCAGAGAAGAGAACAAATACCTATTTTGGGGAATCAAACCCCCACCCCCCCCCCCTTAATGAGCGCAGATTTTGATGCAGTCAATACACTTTTGTTCGTCCTCAGATATGAAGCTTCTGCCCAAGTTTCATCAAAATCGTGTGTGTGGTTCAAGCGATATATAATGATTGAACTGACTCACTGACTGACTGACTCACCTACGGACACTGCTCGATTGCTTAAGCTCACCGGACTAAAGTACAGGTAGGCAAATAATAATTAATAATGAAATCTCAAGTTCTAAATACTAAAATAAATAAATCCTTGCTGATAAATAAATCCTTGCACCCCGAAACTTGGTGGCCCAGCTGTCCACATCTGCAGCATATTTTCAGCTGGCTGTTCAGCGTAAAAAAAAAAAAAAAAACTTGCCCACGATATATCCCAATGATGATCTCATTAGGGATATGGGTCACCGTGCCATCTTCCTTGACCCGAAACTTAACCTGATATTGCCAAGTCGCGGTCCACATCCCCAGACCATTTCAGATTTACCATGGTGGAGTCTTCACATTATCATTTCTAGACAACTAACAATGCACATCATAATCAATAATACTCTCGTTGTGGAGGCAGACCATCATAACCATCTCATGGTCTCCCATCAAAGACCCACTCCTTTAATTGATTAGGTGAGAGCTAATTGGTTATTTCCTCCACCTACAGGTAAGAGATGTGAGTGTATCTTTGTTTTTCATTTATATGTTGACTGCTTTTGACATTAACACGTGGTACATGCTTGGGAGTCTCAGTGGTGCATGTTTCTGTCTGTGCTGTCGCTGGTGATTCGCCAACAAGCGACGAAACTGGTCTGTGTAGCATTGGAATTCTCATGTGTGCACTATTTGTGAATGTTTTTATATCTGTGGAGGAACTCTGGGAAGATTTTGAAACGGCAAAGGGCTTACCTTATGTTGCCTTTCATGGTTGCTTTATGCAGCTTTCATTGGATACAAGAGCATGGAAGGATTCAATATATTTCTGAAGAAAGTCGAACTAATTATATGGAACACCCATTCCCTGCAGAGTATTTTTAATGTTTCAATGAATTTCTAGAGAACATCTAATTAATTATATAGAACACCCATTCTCCGCAGAGTTTGATAAATATTTGAAGGGATTTCTATAGAAAGTGTCATAAATTATTTTGAAAACCCATTCCCTGCAGAGTATTATTAATATTTAAATGGATTTCTATAGAACGTCCAGTTAATTCTATAGAACACCAATTCCTTGCAGGGTTTTATAAATATTTAAATGGAATTCTATAGAACGTCAAATGAATGCTATAGAACTCCCATTATCTTCGGTTTTATAAATATTTAAATGGATTTCTATAGAACGTCTAGTTAATTCCATAAAACACCAATTTCTTGCAGGGTTTTATAAATATTTAGATGGAATTCTATGGAATGTCTAATTAATGCTATAGAACACCCATTATCTTCAGTTTTATAAATATTTAAATGGATTTCTATAAAGCATCGAATTATTTACAAAGAACAACCATTCCCTGCAGGGTTTTATAAACATTTAAATGGATGTCAACACAACGTTTAATTAATTATATAGAACTCCCATTCCCTGGAGAGTTTTATTGATACTTAAATGGATTTCCAGAGAATGTATTTATAAATTCAATAGAACACCCATTCTCCGCAGTTTTAAAAATGTTTTAATGGATTTCTAGTAAAATCTACAGTGCCGATGGAAAATCTACACCCCCTTTCAAAATTTTCACCTTTTGTGGCCTTCTTGCCTGGAATTAAATTGCGTTAAATCAAACTTTTTCCATCTTCAGTTACACATCATAACCCACAACTTGCAAGTGAAAAACAAATTCTACAAATTTCAGAAAATTAATTAAAAATACAAAATTAGAATATCTTGGTTGGATAAGTGTCCACCCCCCTGAGTTATTACTTGGTGAAAGCACCTTTGACAGCAATTACAGCTGTCGGTCTGTTGAGATAGGTCTCTACCAACTTTGCACAGTGAAATGGTGAAATCTTTGTCCATTCATCTGCACAAAACTGTTCAAGCTCAGTCACGTTGTGTGAGAGCGTTGATGGACAGCAATCTTCAAGTCATGCCACAGATTTTTGCTTGGATTTAGGTCGGGGCTCTGACAGGGCCACTCAAGGACATTTATCTTTTTGTTCCTAAGCCACTCCAATGTAGCTTTGGCTGTATGCTTCAGGTTTTTGTCATGCTGAAAGGTGAACTTCTGTCCCAATTGCAGCTTTCTTGCAGAGGGCAGAACGTTTTCCTCTTGGATTTTTTAGTATTTTGCTCCATCCATTTTTCCTTCTATCCTGACAATTGCTCCCGTCCCTGCTGACATGATACTGCCACCACCATGCTTCACAGTAGGGATGGTATTCCTTGACCAATTGTGCCCGAGGAAGCCGGCTGTGAAGCTGGTGAAACACTGCCTGAGAGTGGGTCTGCTCTTACTTTTTTGTTCAAACTGGTGGAGTCGATCTAGGTTTTTTTACTTTTGGTTGGAAATGCCTTCTTCTTTTAAAAAAAAATGTGTAATTCCAACTGCCCCAATCTTATACATCTACACCAATAAATGTCAGTGTGTCAGTGTGTCTCCTTCATAACTCAAAAACCATAAAACCTAGCAGCCTGAAACTTTGCATGCATACTAAGAAAACTTCAATGAAGGGCAAGATTGAAAATCGGGTACTTGGGTTAATTAAAACACTCCTTTTCAAGATAATTAATGACCTTATTTAATTATATCCTTCATCAGACGATTCTCGGCCACCTCGCTCTCTGGGGTCTTAAGGCGTTTCCTGGGTAATGTCGCTGGGGTCTGAAGCCGACATGTTTTTTGGCCTGCTCAACCATGCCTTGACTTGGAACAAGCCGCAACGATTTCTTGTTTTTTTCACTTTCCTCACTCATATTATTGAATGCCTGTTCATCATCGCTCGGAATTGCCGCATACATCGCTTTTGTAAGTGCTATAGTATTCAAATTGGGAGCTGAGGGCCATTTTATGCATGAAATGGTACGATTTTTCAGGATCTACTCTCACGGACTAATTAAAGTGTATCATCGATTTATTATTTCCCTTTTTAGAATCAGATATTATCCCGACTAAACAAGTGTCGAAATCTGTTGAGAAATCTGATAATTAAAATAAATGAGTCTGATAACGAAGCCGATACACCCATTTACTTTGAGCAAGCAAGACGAGGTTCTCTCCTTCTCCATAAATACACAAGAAAATGTGAAATTTCCAAAACATTAAACTCATATTTTTTTACTGTTTGGAGAATTATATTGAGTGAACAAAAAATTTAGGAATGAGCCAAAATTAACTAGCTTAATTGGGCTATATGATTTAATGCATTCACTGCTGGACCTCGTGCCCTGTACGCCGAAGGGACTGCCGATCCATGTCTATATTTTCGGTGGTTTCGTGAGGTGCTCTCAATCTGGCAATCAAAGCAAATCTGAAAAAAATATAAAAGCACGTTTTAAAAAAAAGTTCTAACATTTCCGCGGATGCGGTGGTAATTAACACTCCACTGCACATCTGCCTTCCTCTCACCTCACATTTTCTTCCCTTCCCCCACCCCTCCTCGATTCCGCTCACCTCCTCACTCCCCCTTGCTTCTCTCTCTCTCTCTCTCTCTCTCTCTCTCTCTCTCTCTCTCTCTCTCTCTCTCTCTCTCTCTCTCTCTCTCTCTCTCTCTCTCTCTCTCTCTCTCTCTCTCTCTCTCTCTGTATCACCTTCAGTGAAGCGATGGGTGGTAATTGCTGATATATATATATATATATATATATATATATATATATATATATATATATTCTTACAGCTGTGGAAATTCACAAAGCACCATAAAGGTCCTTAGATTAGCTATATCGCTAAGTGTGTGTTCAGATAGATTTCCCCACCGTTGTTAAAGGGATTTATTCATGTTAACAGGGCTGTGATCTTTGAGATAGCCGTTTTTCTTTCACTATCGTTATTTTGGATCAACCGCCTTCCACCACCACCACCACGCGCGCCTCTCAACAAACCACACCATCCTCACCACTTTACCCACAACCACCAACATCGCCTCACCACCTTCTCCACCCTGCCAATCGCCATCCACACCAGCTGCGCCACAACTACAAACAACCACACCACAATCCCACCCCCCAACGAATAACATCTGCGACAGCCAGCGCAGCAGGAGGAGAAAGAAGAAGGTATTTCAATAACGCGAGGGAAAAACAAGAAGGAACATCGGTGGCGCACGGATTTTCCATCCTGCTTTTCCCGCGCTTTGGTATGGGGGAGGTGCGATTTGAGCCAGAGGTCAAAGGTGAAAAAAGGTGGGGGCCTGATTTTGGGTGAAAGATGGGCCCGGCGCCCCACCCCCTTTGGGCTGGGGCAGCGAATTCTTCTTCCCCCGCGTGCCGTGGGGGAGGGGGAGGCGCCGTGGAAATATAAAGGCGCGCGGAGCGCCGCGCCGGGAGTGAAGTTCGTGGTCCGTTGCAGTCGGTAGAGGTCTGGACTTGTGTGCGTCTCTCGCCGCTGGTCAATCAGGTGGAAGTGTTGTTGGTGGTTTCTTCCGGTGGTCTTCTTTGTCGGGATCTTCGGCTCGTGGTGGCCTGTCTGTGGAGAAGCGGTAAGTGGAACAACCCATTCGTCGGAGCTCGCAGTCGGTGGGGAGTCCGGGCGTGGCACCAGGGACGCGGACTGGAGGCGCCGCTCTGCCAGCTCTGTTGCGCAGACCTACGCGTCCGAGTGAAGAGCGCCGGAGAGTGCTCGTCAGCCCCGTGGAAGGCCCGAGTCAGCCGCGGCTATCCTTGCTGCCATGGGGACAGACGTCGCGACTCGCCCATCAAGGCAGCATGAGGGTGCAGGTAACCTGCAACGGTCTCGTGGGGCGCGTTCGGTCACCAAGGCTCCACGGTATAAAGGTCTACGGACCCTGTCTGACTCCCTTGTCTTTGAGGGTAGTCTTTTCTTTTATTTTGAATGAATGTTGGTGGCGCCATCTATAAGTAGAACTGTGTAAGTGCTTGTAAATGATCATTTCTGATAGACGGTCATAGTGCTTTCACCTTGCTCGTGTCTTTGTCCCCGTCCCGTGCATGATTGTTTTACTGCATACGTGTTTCCATTGCTTTGCCTGTATACGTGTTTAGTAATAAATGTGCTTGTGTGAATGTTACCCCGTTCGTCGTGTCATTTTCTCCTGATTGAACTGCCATGTTGTTTCTCGGAATAGTAGTTGGTTTTTAAATAACCGTTAAATAGAATCGGGTCCGGCGAGGTCTGGCGATAATACCCGTTCGGTTATCCCAGAATGGAACAGACCGCTTAAGCGGTTCGTGTCCAAGCAGGCCTTCGCCGAGGTACGGTCCCTCGGTAAGTTACCCGCGCGGGTACTTAGGTATATCGATATTCGGCGATTGACCCTATTTCACGCGGGTAGAATACGGACTGGGCCGTGGTGGGATTAAAAACCCACCCGTGACTGGTTTCTGGCGTTGTTCCAGAAAGTCACGACTGAATTGTCCGTCCGGTGGGCGACGCGGCTGCCATTGGAGAAACGCGGTAGATCGCACGCCGGTGGGCGCGAATTCGTAACAATATGGTGATGGTTTTGGAAATGTACCCCAGGGAGAGAATACATGGACATGTCGGCCACCCGAGGATGAGTTTGGTTTTTTTTTGTATCCAATGACGAGGCTCGTATAAGAGCAAAAAAAAAATTCAATATTCCATGTGTAGAAGTTATTTCAAGAGTATAATAGCTAAGAATCATTTTAATAGTCTATGTGTACTGTAGGTCGACCTTTTGCCCTTTGTCTAAGGGTTTGGGGTGGCATCTTTGACGTTAGTTCTTGTTTTCAGGTCAGTCAGGTATGGGAGCATGTGCCAGAACAGCGCGTCGCTGCGTCCACTTTCCGCCGGTACTCCAGGGGTCTCCGTCTGGCCATCCCCCAGGCAGATGCCAGGCCCATCCCCATCTCCTTGAGATGATGGTCAACCTGTTGCAACCATGAGGCACGTGGTCGGCCCACTGGCCTCCTCCACTCATGAGACTCCCTCGCTGAGAGAATCTGGTGAGCAGGATCAGCGTCAGGAAAACGAGCCACATGTCCATACAGCCGCAACTGACGCTCACGGACTATGCAGGTAACAAATCTCATCCGAGTCTCTTTCAGCAACCGATCGTTGGACACAAAATCCGACCAGCGATAGCCAAGGATTCTCTGAAGAGACCTGGTACCAAAGGAATTAAGTCTCCGTCTCAGATCCTTGGTCAGAGTCCAAGTCTCGCACCCATAGAGCAAGACTGGAAGTACCAAGGACCTGAAGACTCGGACTTTCGTCCTCCCGCACAGGTACCGGCAGCGCCACACCCCATGATCCAGTGAATCCATGACTCCCCAGGCCCGACCCAGACGTCTAGTGACCTCTGACTCGCAGCCAGCAGAGACATGAACATCACTGCCAAGGTAAGTGAATCTCTCCACGACCTCAACATCCTCACCACAAACAGACACAGACAGGACAGCAGCATCCAAGATGTCACCGAAAGCCTGGATCTTAGTTTTGACCCAAGAAACCCGTAATCCCAACGGCTCCGACTCCTCATTCAGCACCTCGAGGGCCCCCAAGAGGATGTCTAAAGTCTCCGCAAAGATGACTGCATCATCTGCAAAATCAAGGTCCGAGATCTTGACATTCCGAAACGATGCACCGCAACTTGATCTCTCCGACATCCTCCCTAAAATCCAGTCCATACAAGTGCTGAAAAGTGTGGGGGCAAGTACACATCCCTGACGAACTCCAGTAACAACTGGAAATAAGTCAGAGGTGGTACCACCACACTTCACAGCACTCTCAGTACCAGAGTAGAGTTCAGACATCAGATCGATCAGTTTTGGTGGCACCCCACGAAGACCAAGAATCCTCCAGAGGACATCCCGATTCACTGAATCGAACGCTTTACAGAGATCAACATAGGCTGCAAGCAGACCCTGCCGAAACTCTCGTCTGCGTTCGGTGAGGACACGAAGTGCAAGGATACGGTCAATCGTTGACCTCTTTGGTGTAAAGCCTGACTGCTCTGGACGCTGGTGCTCAAGCAGATGGTGGCGAACTCTATCAAGAATTATCCGAGCAAAGACCTTGCCCGGCACTGAGAGCAGCGTCACCCCTCGGTAGTTGTTGCAGTCTTGGCGATCACCCTTCCCTTTCCAGAGAGGGACAACAAGGCCCCTCTTCCAGTCAGTTGGGATGATGCCTGTGTTCCAGGCAGAGCACAAAACTGCATGCAACGACACGAGTGCAGCATTTCCACCAGCCTTGAGAAGTTCGGCATGGATGCCACAGATCCCTGGAGCTTTGCCCCGTTTCAACTGGTTCACCACAACCCGTGTTTCCACAAGCGAAGGTGGACCACAGTTGATTCGAGGGTCAGCAACAGGGATTGTAACACCCTTGACGTCCAACTCGACAGCTGGGGGATCAGCCTGGTACAACCGCTCAAAGTAACCGGCCCAGCGGACCTTGTTCTTGTTTTCCTCCACCCCCTTAGTCCTTTCAATCTTTCCTCCTTCACTCCATTGGTCCATTCCAAAAATTTTCCGCTCTGCTCCTTTCATTCTTTCCTCCTTCACCCCTTCGGTCTGTTACAACAATTCCCCCTCTGCCTTTCTCAATCCCCCAATAACCCACTTCACCAAACCTCATTTCAAAATTCCCACCTTCATCCCATCGGTCTGACCTTCAACCCCGCAGCCAGTTTGTCTTCCCTTGCTCTGTCTGTGGTCATTAATCCTTCGGGCTGATCAGATTACCTTCACCACATCGGTCTTTGTCCCTTCTCACATGTATGTGTCGTGGTGCGGTGCGGTGCAATGCCTTTCCAGTTCATGGTGGGATGCGGCACATCTCACATGTAGGATACAGTGGTGGACTTTACAATGAATGCTTGCACGTGAGGGAGAGAGCAGGGTCCTCGTCGCTGCCTCGGGCATGTGAAAGAAGGGGTAGGAGCTGTGTTGAAGTTCCCTCAGAAACAGCGGCAGTTTCCCACAAGCTGCATCATGGACCTGCCCACATTGGATGTAGATCAATGATAAAGGGGCTCGCAGAAGTTAAGACAGGGGAAAAGCTTATGTCCTGAGAGGAGAAAGGAGCGCAGAGCTGGTCCTCGTGTCAACAAACGCTTGTCTGGAGAGAAGCAGACAGGTGCGCAGAGTGTGAGAGGAGGAAAGAGCTCAGAGTGTGAAGCAGGGCAGGAAGAAAGGCCAGAACACAGCTTGGTTCTTGAGAAGCTACTGGTCCCGCAAGCACAGCAGAAACAGAGTTCCTGGCAGTTCACATATCTTGCACATTAGAGAGGACATGCCTACTGCGTCTGGATGCCTCAAAGACACGGCTGTGCATCCAAATGCACGGCATCGCCACTACACTCCCAATCTTCCCCATCCTTTCCCCCCTCCCCCAGTATATTTGGGCTGTGTGAGGTAAGGGAAGGAGTTGACCCCACACTCTGTAATTTTCTTTTCTTCTCAGTTCTTCTTGTTTAGTTCTTCTCTCTGGATTGAATGATGGCCATGTCTTTTTGTGTAAATAAGATGTGGATCGTTGGTATCTCCTGCGATGAGGCTGAGTCTTTGAATCTCGCACTCTCCCATTGCAGGCAGGTCGGTGGTCTTTCCGTCTTCTACCTTCTCCCCCCGGTCTCTCTCCCCCCCTCCCGCTCTTTCTGCGATATGTCCCCACCCCTCCCCCATATTCCATAGGGTGCTCAAGGTCCGCCAGCAACCCTCTTCGGTTAAAATTACCAAAATCACGAATCACTGCTCACCTTCACTCTTTAATTTCTCTTTTTCCCTGTCTTTTAAATAAACTCCCACACTCTCTTCAATCCCATTCTTCCCTCCAGGCCTTAAAAACAGCTGCTCACCTTCACCTCTTATCGTCCCCCATCCAAATCCTTGATCTTTTCTAACCCCGCGAATCCACCCCAAACCCACCTCCTTCAAATTCCCTGCTTTCCTTCCTGAAAGCCCCTCTAATGTCCATCTTGTTTACCCCATGTACCCACCCCATCCCTCTCCCACAGATCTAATGTCTCTGTTCCCCACTGTTTTGTCCTTCCCTCTCCCACCCCTCTTGTCTCATGCCCCCCCCCCCCCTTTGCTGTGCATTGTGTGTTAGCTCTCATACGAGCCTCAAAAATGTATACAAAAAAAAAGATTGTATAAGAATACATGTTCAGGTTAAATCTGCTCTTCTCTGGCTTTTGCCTTTAAATGATTGCATGCGTGTGTGTATGTATGTATGTATGTATGTATGTATGTATGTATGTATGTATGTATGTATGTATGTATGTATGTATGTATGTATGTATGTGTGTGTGTGTGTGTGTGTGTGTGTGTGTGTGTGTGTGTGTGTGTGTGTGTGTGTGTGTGTGTGTTTGTGTGTGTGTGTGTGTAAATAAATAATCGTTGGTTGTTACTTCAAATCTGTCTTGGTTGTCTTTTTCTTCATTGGTCCAACATGGTGGACAAGTATAGTTGGACAGCAAGTTGTACCCCACCTGATTTGCTCTGTTAGCCAGAGCTCACAGAGGGTAAATTCAAGCACGTGGAGTGTGACACCAATCATATCATGTGCCTTCTTGTTGAATGGTTTGCATTAGCGGGAACGATCATCTGGATGGCAGACGGACGGTTGTTCTTTGCAGATTATGCGGTTTTACCGTATGAGACATAATCTGTGGCAATGCTCACCATAACTGTCAGGAGGTTTGTCTGATGTATAAACGACGAACGTGGTCATCATTGGTTAGATATTTATCAGTATGCCATCCTGATGAGGGCAAATAAGGCTGAAATCTTGATAGGTGGCTCCATTTGATGTTGACCATATCATCTTTGTCTGTTCGACAGATTCACTGGCCGAGGCCTCCGGGCTGGAGGTGACGCTTTGGTGTCGGACTATGTACAATACATATATATATATATATATATATTGTTGCGGTCTTCGCGCCCGCCGGCGTGCGACGGCCACGTAACTCGAATCGCGGCACGTCGCCCACCGGACGGACAATCCAGTCGTGACCCTCTCGGACTAACGCCGGGAACCAGTCACGGGTGGACCTTTCGGTCTCACCGCGATCGAGCCAATCAGCCCCCGCGTGGGATAGGGTTGCTCGCCAAATTCGAACTACCTAAGTACCCACGCGGAGGGTAGACCGGGCGATCGCACCTCGCCGCAGGTCGACTTCGGACACGGGCCACTTAAGCGACCCGTTCCGTACTATCAGAATAACCGAGCGGTGTTATCGTCGACCTCGACGGTTCGATTAATTATCGGGCGTATTCAGCCCACTACCAACCCTTTACGTGAAGCAAGATGGGGATTCAATGGAGGAAAAAGACGAAGCGAAGCGGGAAACAGTTCAACAATAAAGCACATTTATTCTCGGCACACGGGAAGCACACAAATACAATTCCACCAAATGCACACAAAAAAAAGAAAACACAATTCCATTTACATAAAAAGCAAACATAAAAGTGAAAACACAGTGCAGAGCTAATACCGACTACCGAGCACACGGCAACACTTATACAATTCTACTTCACGGACGGCGCCGACAACACATACCCAAAACCAAGGAAAAGAAATACCCTCAAGAATGAGGTAGGCCTGGGGCCGAGACCTGGTCGGGCCTACCCGTCTGGTGATGAGACGCGGAGCGGCGATGGCCCCGCAACCCGCGGGCCTCGTGGACAGTGCCTGGCAGGGGGGTGGGAACGGGGCCCCCTTGGTCGCACTATCTCAGCGCGGGGGGAAACAGGAGGGGGGGGTTGCTGATGCTCGGGGTATAGAGGATCTTTATTATGGGCGACGAGCGTCTCCACCTCGGCCAGGTCGCGCTGCCGGCCTCCCTCGGGCGCGCAGCTCCTTGCACGACGCGAGCACCCTTCGTCCGACTCGCCGCCTCTCCACAGCTCGTCCCCTCCGTTCCGACTCTCCTTCGCCTCGTTCCGACCTTTACGACTCCCGTCTTCCTCGTTCCGACTTCTTACTACTCCTTTCTTCCTCGTTCCGACCCCTCGTTCTCGTTCTGCTGACTCTTTCGCTCCGACTTTTACTACTCCTTTGACTGACGAACACCGTCCTTTTATCCCCCCCGTAACTTCGCCTTTGACCCCCTCCCTTTGACCTTTCAACTCGCTCCCCATTGGCCCGAGAAAAAGTGGGCGTGAAGGCTTTTTGATCCACAAATTTGCATATATCGATCGCCCTGGGGGCGGGGCCAATTCGCCCCTCGCTCACCGATTGGACGGCAAAAAAGTGGGCGTGTGTCGTTTTGGATCCGTTTTTGAAGCAGAAAATCCGTGATTTTGTACACGCTGTTCAACGTGCGCCCTACACGAGTCCAACATCGGTGCCCATGAGTGGCGCGAGATGACGGTGATGCGATGGTGGCGAGTTGTGACGGTAAAGGTCGTGGCGGTTGTGGTGAAGCGGTGGTTGTGGTTGTAATTGTGATGGTAATCCTGGCGGTTGGTCCAAAATAAAGATAGTAAAAGAAAAACGGCTATCCTGAAGAGTCGCAGCACGTATAAATGACATGTATTCCCACTAGACAACAGGTTTGGGCCTAACTACACATGCACTTACCGAGATACCTCACCTAAGGGACCTGAATGGTGGTTTGCGAATCTGGTAACCACAACACTACCCCCTTCCCTTTTTACAGACTCGTCCCGAGTCATCAAATTTTCGTGTGCCATCATGTGTAGTTTTCCCCTAGTACATTTTACCTACGGATCCCTGAGTGCGACATTCATGGTATTCGTGTCCCCAAAATAAATAACCTGAGGGCTGCGTAACTATCTAAACAAACTCACTCATACGGACGACTTAAATAAAATTGCCGGCGCTAAGACAAACATGCCGGGGGCGCACTCATATGTACAGTACATCTTACCTTAACTTACAAATTTTACACTAAACCATGGCCCAGGATCATTGAACTCTGCAAAAGAAAAGCAGTTAGCAGGGAGCCAGGCTGCCCACATGCAGTCTCTGACTCAAACAATGCAGGTGACAGGGAACGTGGCTGGCTGCTCACACGCAGTCCAAGGCCTTCCTTTTTGAACTGAACTCAGTGAACCACAACGGTGCTTGGGCTGCACAACGCAGTCTCCGTGCCAGCTCAAGTGGCACACGCAATGAGCACAACGAATGGATGCATGGATACAAACACGGTGCACGGGCCGCCACTGCAGGCCCGTGTTGTAGCTGCCAACAGGGCAGTTCTCGCAGCTTGCAAACTGTTGCCTTGCGGATACTGGCGCACATGGAAATGAACAGGGGGGGGGGGGGGGAAAGCAAAAATTGAACGGGGCTGGTGAACGTGGGCAGTGGGCATGGCATGGCAAAGGTGGCAGGCAAACACAGCCCGCAGAATAAGGCCGCTGCAGGCAAACACAGCCCGCAGAACCAGGCCGGCACAGGCCTCGAAGAAAAACAGCCAGCAGATGAACTGGCCGGCACAGGCCTTGTAGCACACAGCTGCCGATGAAGTTGGCCGGCCTCCGCCTTGAAGCAAAACACGGCCAGCCGATGAAGTTGGCCAGCCTTTGCCGTTCAGTGGAGGTTGGTGGAGGGAGTGCGGTGGTGCTGGCCACTTGGAAGGCGGGCTCGGACCTACCTACCTGTCTCCCTCCCAACCTATCGCCTTTGCCTGTCACTGTACATACCCACTCCCTTAATTTGTCAAACCCCAATTTAGCCCCAACTTATTTTTTTGTTGTTTTTATTTTTACTTCCCCACTATAAATCGTCCCCTAACCCCCTTTATCGTCCTTGTTCGGCTAACCTATCCTGTCACCTAGCCTACTCCCAACCCCTACGTTCCCTTCCCGGAGGGGAACAAGGGAGAGCTAACGTCCTGTGTCGGGGCCCAATTCAAGCCTCAGAATGGCCTCCCCAGAGTTCGGCGATCTTACCCAAAGTGGGTCCAGCGGCCCACAACGAGAGCGAGGGGATGGATGGTGCGGAGGGGTACATCTCCTAATCTACCCTAACCATTTAACTGTTAAACTACCCCGGGGCTTTCAACAAGCGCCTCTCGCTTAAACTATTGGTTCTATCAACCCAGATTCCCGTCGCCTGTGTTGGTGTCCTCACAATTTCGGGCCTCACCCCCCAATTTTCTCTCCGTGCCCTCACACGGTCTCCTGGCTGGGACACGTGGCTCCTTTTGGCAGGCACGACCCTCTGCCGAATCTCCCGCTATGGCACCCCCGGGCACTACACTGCCTCCGAGCCTACCAGCTCCCTAACACCGGGGAGTGCCCCCCATGGCACCTCCCCTGAAACGCACACGTGGCAGGCCGGCCTCCCGGGCCCCTTTCCGAGGGTCACCCGTGCCCACTGCACTGCCCACGCGGCTAATGGCGCCCCGGGCCCCCGCACCAAGCAGGCGCACCCGTGTCCACTACTCTATCCCGGCCCCCCATGGGCCCTTGGCCTACCGCGGCCGACTAGCCTGGTGCCCGGGGTACCCACTCAGCGATACTCACCTTTCGCAGCCACGCTCCCAAGCCCGTCAACAGGGCTCCTGCACCCCTCCAAATGGGTCTCGAGCCTACTTTCCCACCAACAGCAAAACGACCTCCATTTTTCAATTTGACTAACCCAGCTAACTCACTTTACTCTGACCCCGGGGTCCCTTGGGCGGGAGTCACTCCTCCCCCCAATCACTCATCGCACCATGCATTCCCCATTCACTCCACACACACAGACCCGCTGGCCTCACTCACTCAACATGTCTCCACATCATAACTCACCAACTCTTCAACACACACACCACTGAACTCTGCCATCCTTCTAACTACAACCCCTAACTAACTCGTGCTCCCACGTCGACCCTTAAACTACAGCACGTTCCTTTTAACACTACGTAGCTAAACTACGTCCCCTCTACACACTCACCAGTCTGTCTCTGTCTCCTAACTCAAAAATTCATTTTATTTCCCAACCTAAATCTGGCTACAATCCCTCTAACTAATCCATTCCACGGACTCCATGAGGACTTACCCCTGCCCCATGAAGTCGGTCTAACTAAGCTAACCCTTCCCCCTAACTAGTTTCCATCCTGTGCCCAGGGTAAGGGGGTCTTTCACCCCTTGCCCAGGAATCCTGTACACCCGAAAGTGAGGCTTGTTCCTTTTTTTTTTTTTCATGCCCAGCACCTGCGCGGCAACTCAGAGCTCGCGCACTTTGCACCTGCCCGTGACGTCATGCAGCTGCACGTGTTCCTCGTCCCTCCTTGGACGGGACCATCCGGCAGAGATACCCCTCCTGCCGGATTCCAACCCCACGTGCAGCCATGACGTCACCGTGCGCATAAAAAAAAAACACAAGCCCCACGTTTCGAGGGGTTCCCCACGCGAACACATGTGCTTTGCCCGTTGGAGCTTAACACACACGATCGCGTGGAGAACCCGTCCGGTCCAAATCCGTCTACCTGCCTAAACTTTGTCCGTCCGCGGGATCGGCAAATCCACCGCGTGCGTTTCCGGACCGGGACTTCACTCTCGCAAGCGAGCACGTGGCGGTCTCGTGCGTTGCACAGCACGAACCGCGTGCTCACTGCTGGGTGAACCCGGCACGGTCCGCGAAACAACTACAGCCGCTACTCGGCTTTCTCTCCTCTGTCGCCGTCGTCGTCTCCATTCCACCCACGCACACCTGCGTGTTACGACGCACACAGTCCACACCATCACATTCACACGGGGAGACGCGGCTGCGTGCTCCCGCATGCCAACCGACATCTCCCTCACATACCGCTCTCTCACACACACGGTCTCCCTTGCACTCGGCCGTTCACTCACGCGTGCCTCACTACTCACACAAACCATACTATTTACACACGCGGGGGCACTCACCCGCGGTGCCTCATCCACACTGGCCGTTTTACTCACACACACGGCCTCTTCCACACACGGTGCCTCATCCACACACCGTCCCTCACTCACACACGCGGGGGCACTCACCCGCGGTACCTCACTCATACACACGGCGACACTCACACACGGTGCCTCACCCACGCACGGCGTGCTGGGAAGCACGCACTCTGGCACCATCGCCACCACACCACTCACACACGGGGTCGCTTCCACACACGGTGCCGCACTCACACCTTGCACCACACACACAGGGACAACCATACTGGGGATTCGTGTCCCCACAAGGGTCTCCGGGGCCTCTATACCCCCCAAGCTCTCCGTGCACTCGTTCACAGCACCCGTCCCCTCAACCTCGCAAAGCACGACCGAACTCACCTGGTCGTGACTCGCCTCAAGGGGGCATACTCCCTCCCCTCGTTCCTGGAGGAGGCCATCCAGGTGCTCGCACCGGGTCCCAACACGCTCCGCGAGCTCAACCCCATTGTCCTCCACTACCTCCGTGTGTGCGTGCGCGTCACTTACCCCGTCTTCATCGTGTAGTCTTCCCTCTATCGTTCCCATCTCCCGTGTCTCTGCCAACTCTTCACCCTTTACCTCCCTTGTCTCAACTATTATTATTTCCTTTGTCGTCACCTCGTGTCTCGTCTCACACGTTTTGGTCTCCCCATTTAATTTTTCCCTTTCGGTCATCGTCACGACCCTCGCCCAACACGTTCCACGAATTATTTTTTCACCCGCCTCCACCGCGGGCCTGTCAGCCGTTGCACCCCCACCCAGCTCGTTTGCTCCCACACGTGGAGTCGCCATTTTTATCTCCCCGGTCACGGCCTTCATGCCCGCCTGCAGGCTTCGGCCCATGTTCTGCGTCTCACCCCGCAGCTCTTTCATTTCTTCTTTCATGTTTGCTTCCATTCCGTTCATTTGTTGTGTATTCGCATCCATCTTTTCGTTCATTTGTTGTGTATTCGCATCCATCGTCGTTTTCACTTCATTCATTTGCTTGTTCATGTCTTTCATTTCGTTTTTCATTTCATTTGTATTTGTATCCATCTTTTCTGTCATTGCCGCCAGCATGGCGCATAGCTGGGCCATGTCGGATGCACTCAGCTGAGCCGTTTCGGCAAGGGTTGGGGAAGGGTTTTGGTGGAGAGGGGGGGGGAGGTGTCATACACTGCGGCCGCTGCCGCACCCATTTCGGGCTCTGGGTTCAGTTGGGCGAGTCCGTGTTCCTGCACAATCAACATTTCCTGCTCGGGGATTCCATCCTGGACCATGGATTCTACACATTCTACATCCATTTCTAATACCCCGGCTCCCGCTCGCCTTGAGACGCCATCTTGCTTCTCGTGAAGGGTTAATTTCGCTCGCTCGTAATTTGGAGGGAATCGGGGGTCGCTTCTCTCACCCCTGGACCGATTCCCGTGAATTTAGCCGGAGACAGGAGAGCCTGTTTTCCTGTTCTCCGATACCAGTGCCGCGAGGAGGGCGATGAATTTGCATCCCACTCCTGACACCAGTGTTGCGGTCTTCGCGCCCGCCGGCGTGCGACGGCCACGTAACTCGAATCGCGGCACGTCGCCCACCGGACGGACAATCCAGTCGTGACCCTCTCGGACTAACGCCGGGAACCAGTCACGGGTGGACCTTTCGGTCTCACCGCGATCGAGCCAATCAGCCCCCGCGTGGGATAGGGTTGCTCGCCAAATTCGAACTACCTAAGTACCCACGCGGAGGGTAGACCGGGCGATCGCACCTCGCCGCAGGTCGACTTCGGACACGGGCCACTTAAGCGACCCGTTCCGTACTATCAGAATAACCGAGCGGTGTTATCGTCGACCTCGACGGTTCGATTAATTATCGGGCGTATTCAGCCCACTACCAACCCTTTACGTGAAGCAAGATGGGGATTCAATGGAGGAAAAAGACGAAGCGAAGCGGGAAACAGTTCAACAATAAAGCACATTTATTCTCGGCACACGGGAAGCACACAAATACAATTCCACCAAATGCACACAAAAAAAGAAAACACAATTCCATTTACATAAAAAGCAAACATAAAAGTGAAAACACAGTGCAGAGCTAATACCGACTACCGAGCACACGGCAACACTTATACAATTCTACTTCACGGACGGCGCCGACAACACATACCCAAAACCAAGGAAAAGAAATACCCTCAAGAATGAGGTAGGCCTGGGGCCGAGACCTGGTCGGGCCTACCCGTCTGGTGATGAGACGCGGAGCGGCGATGGCCCCGCAACCCGCGGGCCTCGTGGACAGTGCCTGGCAGGGGGGTGGGAACGGGGCCCCCTTGGTCGCACTATCTCAGCGCGGGGGGAAACAGGAGGGGGTTGCTGATGCTCGGGGTATAGAGGATCTTTATTATGGGCGACGAGCGTCTCCACCTCGGCCAGGTCGCGCTGCCGGCCTCCCTCGGGCGCGCAGCTCCTTGCACGACGCGAGCACCCTTCGTCCGACTCGCCGCCTCTCCACAGCTCGTCCCCTCCGTTCCGACTCTCCTTCGCCTCGTTCCGACCTTTACGACTCCCGTCTTCCTCGTTCCGACTTCTTACTACTCCTTTCTTCCTCGTTCCGACCCCTCGTTCTCGTTCTGCTGACTCTTTCGCTCCGACTTTTACTACTCCTTTGACTGACGAACACCGTCCTTTTATCCCCCCGTAACTTCGCCTTTGACCCCCCCCTTTGACCTTTCAACTCGCTCCCCATTGGCCCGAGAAAAAGTGGGCGTGAAGGCTTTTTGATCCACAAATTTGCATATATCGATCGCCCTGGGGGCGGGGCCAATTCGCCCCTCGCTCACCGATTGGACGGAAAAAAAGTGGGCGTGTGTCGTTTTGGATCCGTTTTTGAAGCAGAAAATCCGTGATTTTGTACACGCTGTTCAACGTGCGCCCTACACGAGTCCAGCATCGGTGCCCATGAGTGGCGCGAGATGACGGTGATGCGATGGTGGCGAGTTGTGACGGTAAAGGTCGTGGCGGTTGTGGTGAAGCGGTGGTTGTGGTTGTAATTGTGATGGTAATCCTGGCGGTTGGTCCAAAATAAAGATAGTAAAAGAAAAACGGCTATCCTGAAGAGTCGCAGCACGTATAAATGACATGTATTCCCACTAGACAACAGGTTTGGGCCTAACTACACATGCACTTACCGAGATACCTCACCTAAGGGACCTGAATGGTGGTTTGCGAATCTGGTAACCACAACACTATATATATATATATATATATATATATATATATATATATATATATATATATATATATATATATATATATATATATATATATATATATGTGTATTGGCTGTGTGTCTTTCCACCAATTGCGTTTATGATTCTCAATCCCACAATAATGCTGGATAAATTTCTGAGTAAAGGATTGCAGGAGCACATTTGAATAATTGAAGCAGAGAAACAACAAGTATTCCACACAAATGAATGTCGCTCTGGGGACGTGTGACATCACATCTTTGTATTTGCTTTCCAGCGCCTGCACAGCTGTTGTGCATTATTCATGAGTACATCTGATATTTTGCACTGCAACCTTGAAACGGGCTCTACTTTTGCAATTTCCTTGAGACTAGTGCATATAAAAGGCTTGAAGCAGCATGTAATTAGCACATATGCAGATAGCTGTTAATAGCTGCACATAGACATACAGAGAGGCATAATGAAAATGAGGGCAGCACGATTGTCACATTGCCCTTGTCTTCATTACAAGGACATTGTTATTGATCAGTAAGTACTGGTGGGAATTAGTAACTCGAGATTCCATCAATAGTGTGTCCATCGATTAAATGGACTTAGCTTCTCTGGTAGCTTTGAATTCAGGAATGCAAAAAAGATGTCCCTGAGACCTTGCTGTTAATCAAGCTTCTCGTGACTCATCTATGTGAACATCTGCAGGTGAACTTAATGAGGCAGTGGGAAAACCTATACATGCCTAACCTTTGCAAGAAAATTTACCACCAGGGTCAAAGTCTAATAATGTCTTGTGAAGGGTACCTGAGATCTTCATAGTTATCATCACACATAGAGTCTCGGACCAATTACACACTTCATAGTTATCATCACACATATAGAGTCTAGGACCAATTACACACTTCATAGTTATCATCACACATATAGAGTCTAGGACCAATTACACACTTCATAGTTATCATCATACATATAGAGTCAAGGACCAATTACACACTTCATAGTTATCATCATACATATAGAGTCTAGGACCAATTACACACTTCATAGTTATCATCATACATATAGAGTCAAGGACCAATTACACACTTCATAGTTATCATCATACATATAGAGTCTAGGACCAATTACACACTTCATAGTTATCATCACACATATAGAGTCTAGGACCAATTACACACTTCATAGTTATCATCAAACGTATAGAGTCTAGGACCAATTACACACTTCATAGTTATCATCACACATATAGAGTCTAGGACCAATTACACACTTCATAGTTATCATCACACATATAGAGTCTAGGACCAATTACACACTTCATAGTTATCATCAAACGTATAGAGTCTAGGACCAATTACACACTTCATAGTTATCATCACACATATAGAGTCTAGGACCAATTACACACTTCATAGTTATCATCACACATATAGAGTCTAGGACCAATTACACACTTCATAGTTCAGAATGAGCTGTCGCGTCACTTTCATGATGAATGTGAACTCGTAAGTTTAAAGAGTAGGGAATGGGTGTTTTACTGAATTCGTCCACTCTTGTTTGGGTGAAATAACAAATCATTTTTATTGAGATTACAGCAAGCCATTTGATAAGGGTTTCGCAGGGAAACCTATTTAAAGGTGTCACACAACCTGTTGTAAGTACCATGTACACTGCTTCCTATTAAAAGAAACATTTGTGTTTTTATTTCAAACAAAATATGAATTGAATGGGTTTTGTTTTTTTGCTTCTGGACGGTATAAGATACCCCGCCTGGATGTAAATGGCTAATCATGGGTTTTCGCCTCCACTCAATGTTAACCAGTTTAACTGGTAAGGTTGTGGAGCAAGCTACCCTTCCTCATTTTGTTCACATTGCTTTTCAAACCTATTACTATGTTCAACATATGACACGGGCTGTTGTGTCCTTATGTCCATTGACTCGTGAATCCACTGCAAAGTGTTGAATCAGACAAGTTTATTCTCATCAACCCAAAACTCGCATGTGTTGACAGAGACCTCGCAGAACCCCCACCATTACTACATCATTTAGATGGTATCCGATGGCACGATGCTGAAAAATCACCTCCACTCGTTCGTTTCTCTTGTTCCCGAATGTGGAATCAACTTCTACATTCTCTTCAAGGTCTTCAAGACAATTGTTCACCAGCATTTCAGATCACCCTCCATCCACAACAATGGTCTTTTATATCCTCGCTGACCACCCCCTCCTCCACCCCTCACCCAATGCCATTCCAAATTTGTTTTTTTGTCCCTCCTATGAGTATCCTTCCATATCCATCTTCTCCTTTCCTGCCATACATTCCTCCCCACCACCCATTGTTTGTCCAAGTTTCCCTCTATGGTCTCTGTCTCTGTCTCTGTCTCTGTCTCTGTCTCTGTCTCTGTCTCTGTCTCTGTCTCTGTCTCTGTCTCTGTCTCTGTCTCTGTCTCTCTCTCTCTCTCTCTCTTAATCCTGTTACGTCTTGATCAGTTCAGTGCACTTGCTCTTCCACGAACCTCAACTATATATATATATATTAAAAAAAAACTAGAACGGCCACTCAGTGGAGCACATACCTCTGCCAGGCTGATTAGCTTACGTTTTGTATCCCACTGATAGCGCGATTCTGGATTCAGACCTGAACTAAAATTTTATAGAATTGTTCTTGTCACCTAACCAACTCATCCATCAAGTTTCGTCTGAATCCGTCCATAACTTTTTCAGATATTGTGCTATACATCGTTTTAGCCCAACACTCAATGGTGAAGAATCATTTAAAAATTCTCGGTTCCGGATCCAGATTCATTTCTTCACCAAAATCGAAGCAATTCTTCCTTGTTACATACCCAACCTGCCCACCAAGTTTCGTCCGAATCTGTCCATAACTTTTTTGAGATCTCCTGCTATATGTCGTTTTTAGCTACATCACTCAATGGTGAAAAATCACTTTTAAATTACCGGATCCAGATCCGGATCCGGATTTCCACCAAAATTTAATCAGTTTGTCCGTGTCACGTACCCAAGCTCTTCGCCAAATTTCGTCTGAATCCATTCACAACGCTTTGATATATCCGGTTCAATAACAAACAAACAAACAAAAAACAAGAAGATTATGTCGTGCAGAGCACGATACTTACAAAATCTATCAAACAAATTTGACCTCAAAAATAATTTGTGGTTGAATTCAATGACCAAATGTGCAACTCCTCTTCAAATTTTAAGTGAATCGGATGAAAATTGACAATTTTAGAAATCTGGCCTGTGTTGACCTCAAAAACAATTAGTGCTTGGATTCAGTGACCTGAAATATAAATGGTCTTCAAATTTCAAGTCAATCAGATGAAAATTAAGGAATTAAAAAATCCCAGTTAAGTTCAAAACAGCTGTTCACCACCACCTCTGATCGTCCCCCATCGAAATCCTCGATCTTTTCTACCCCCGTTAATCCACCCCAAACCCACCTCTTTCAAATTCTCTGCTTACCTTTCTGAAAGTCCCTGTAATGTCCATCTTGTATACCCCCCATGTTCCCCACCCCATCCCTCTGCTTTCCACAGATCTCCTAATGACCCTTCCCCACCGTTTTGTCTTTCCCACTCCCGCCCCTCTTGTCTCATGCCCCCCCCCCCCTTGCTGTGCATTGTGTGTTAGCTCTCATACGAACCTCAACAAGATATACAAAAAAAAAGTTGTTGACCTTTTGACCTCAAAAACAATAGGCTTCTTCCTTATGACAAACTCCACCATGTGCTGAAGTTTCGTGAAGATCAGTTTAAATTTGTGACCTGTGGGCGATCAACAGACAAGCCGGTAGGCGACGAGGGCTCCGCTAGGATCGAAGCGCTGGATACGATGCTTTTCATTCTGACCGATCCACCGACGAAGATTCATTGCCAAGATGTATTGGTTCACATACAATTGTTCCTCTGCCTGGCAAGATCTTTCCTATTGCGTATTTTGCCAACTGACACTCATAAAAAATGACGGTAAATAGACACCCTATTTTTGAAGGACTACCATTTGAAAAATAATCGGTTTGCTGGTTTGTGCTGTGTAGCCTCGTGTTGCGCGCACACACACACACACACACACACACACACGCACACACACACACACGCACACACGCACACACGCGCACACGCGCACACGCGCACACGCGCACACGCGCACACGCGCACACACGCACACACGCACACACGCACACACGCACACACGCACACACGCACACACGCACACACGCACACACGCACACACACACACACACGGAAAACCCAATAAACTTCTCTCAATGCTCTTGTTTGACCACACCTCCTGAGCAACACAATATTTTTCATAAGCCACGCCCACTTCCCATAAGCCACTCCCACTTTCCTACACCACTCCCACTTTTCATCAACCACGTCCACTTTCCCAAAGCTCCGCCCACTTTCCTTTGCCCCTCATAAAAAATGACGGGAAATAGACACCCGATTTTTGAAGCACAACCATTTGAAAAATAAAACCTCAATCAAAAATCGGATCGAGTAAAATTAGGGACGAATTAAGTAAAAAATAAAATATGTCATTATTTTTGTTGACATTACCTCAGATGACGGCAAACAGAGTGGACGTCAGAAGAACACGAAACAAAACGAGAGAGACAGAGACAGAGACAGAGACAGAGACAGAGACAGAGAGAGAGAGAGAGAGAGAACCATAAACAGAACAGATGTTCAGGCAAATACGAACCAGAACGTGTGTCGCGCGAGAAGACTTCCTGGTTGGTTGTTTTTGATGAACCTGGCGGTGTAGCGGAAGATAACATCACGGGGGGGGGGTGTAGAAATTTTTTTTTTTAAAAGATGTTTTTCAAATTCCACAGAACTTGATTTATACCATATTAATAGAAATACACAAAATACAGAAATGCCGGTGATTCCATTTATTTTGGATCCTTTTCACTTTGGTCAATAACGTTTAGATCGAGGAGAGATCGAAGGTGGAACGACGGTGTAGTTCCTTACAAACACTGTATACACACCTTAAATGACGGTAAATAGACGCCCGATTTTTTGAAGGACTACCATTTGAAAAATAAAACCTAAATCAAAAATCGGCTCGAGTAAAATTTTCTAAATATCTCGAAGTGTTTTTAATTCCGAAGTCTCATTTCTCTACATTCAAAACTGAAGGACAAGTACTGTATTGAAAATAGTGAACGTGCGGTTTTTCGGCCGCTGCATAGCAACGGGTGGTTGCTTAGCAACGAAACTCAAACGCGCACATTCCCAGCTCATATGGCACCTGACCGCCAAGTTTCATCGAAATCGTTTTGCTGGTTTGTGCTGTGGAGCCTCGCGTTGCACACACACACACACACACACACACACACACACACACACACACACACACACACACACACACACACACACACACACACACACACAGATAGACAGACGGAAAACCCGACAATAAGGGATATCGAGCAAATCCAACAGATAGAAAGGTGGTGAAAACATAACGTCCTTCACCTTGGGTGGCTGAAAATGACGTTAAAAAGACGATTTCAATCATCTTTGTGACTTCATTTCTAACTAGTAATAGCATGTTAAAAGTGCCCTTCGAGCATAACTGAGTCAGTGTAAGCACACACACACCCACATAGAGCACATGCGCAAAAGGCCTCATTTATCATTCCCACATCATTTTGAAAGTCCCGTACTGGCTGAGACATTTGTTTGGATGATGGAGAAGGCCTCTGTTCATCAACTTGCAGATCAAGGGGAACCGTTTATTCAACTGATGGTGTAATCTCAATAGGTATTGCCTCTCCCCCACTTCCAGAAGAACTAGTTGAAGACAGGGATTCCAGGAAGTGATGGCGGTAACTGATTGTCTGACGGGGCTGTCGTGCTCTCAGGTTATGAATACAAAGGAATAACGTTATACTGTGGTCATAGTTGTTCTTCGTGTCTCTTCCTAATGACTAATGACCTGAATGATGGTCCCAAGAATCTAGCATGGAGCCTTTCTGAAATTGCAGGCAAACACGAGTTAACCCTGATGGAACTTTGGGGCAGGTTCAAGGTTATTTTGGAACACCTTCAGCTGTTGCTTTGTTTGAGTTGTTCTGAGCACACTGAATCTTATTCAAGGTTATCTGTTTACTAACCATTCTGAAAGTGATTTCCCAAACGCAGTCGGTGTGGTTCTGTATGTCAATAAGAATCTCCCCAGCCCTAGTTTGTAAGGGCTCTCCGGAATCTCAGATTTTGGTAATAGTTTTTTTTTTTTTTGTCTTAAAATGACTGATATAACGTTCTGTCAAATTGTTGGTGGTAGGGTGTCCTAGTGCAGTCATGGTATGTTTAATGTCATTTGTCGTGAGAACCGCCTGGAACTCGGCGCTGGTAAAATGGCCTCCGTTGTCCGTCATGAGGTGTTCTGGCACACCAACAACGCTGAAAACATGATGAAGGGTTTGCCCTCGGATGCAGAATCTGATGACTTCATAAATTCAGGGAAGTTGGGTCATATTGACCCGTGACTTGTCAGGAGTTATTGTTGCAAAACCAAAAACAACAAAATGTAATTATCTTTCGTGTTGTATTCTTCCAGATGTATTTTAAACAATATTTAATGTATATTTTCCCCCTATTTGCCCCCCACCCCCACCCCTAGAATGCATTCGTTGGTCTTTTTGGACACAACATGATTTTTGTTTTGCTGGAACTTTGTTTGAAATTTTGTTTTTAGATGTATGACCTTTCATATATGCTTCAATATAATATTGAATAGTTATTCCTTTGTGTATGCCTGGTGTTGGCTCAATGGTTAGGGTGGTGGGCTTGGGATCCCAGGGTCCTGCGTTCAAATCCTGTTCAACTGTTGAATTAATACCGGGTGGGGTTAACTCGGCCTGTCATCCTTCCGAGGTCAGCAAAATGAGTACCAGATTGCTGGTATCCTGTGTCGGAGTGGCGACCCGTCCAGGATTGTGCTCAATAGCCAAGGAGACTGCTTAAGCAGCACCAACACTCTGCACAGTATGTGGTCCCAATGGATGGATAAACCTGTCTGGTGGTCAAACAAAATTGAAAATCATTCCAAACAGGAAACTCACTGTTTTTAAGAATGTTATAATGGACACAAACAACAAGCACGAAGAACTAACGTAACGTGTTAGATTGGGTGGTGAAAATCTTTGTTTATTTGGGTTTCTCCTGATACTCCGTTGCTGTATTTGGTCAGTTGTTTGATTATGTTTGCACCATATCCCTGATGCTGTGTGGACTATGTTTCATCACTGACGGACCACTGGTAGCTTGTACCTGTTGCTGCGTTTGAGTTTTGTGGAGTAACTGCTGAAGTCTAGGTCCTGTCTTGTTCTTCCTTGTATTATATCTGATCTGTGTTCCTTTCTCTTTTACATCTTTCATAAGTCTTTCCACTTCTTCAAGCTTATCTCTGTTCGTTCCTTTATTTTTGTTAATGTTTGTGGCATGAGTTGCCTACCCTCATTTTTGAAAAAAAGAAGTAGCTGCTGACTTTGATCTGCTTTTAAGGTTTGGTAAGGGCTGTTCGCCTGACCGCTTGGCATTGTCACTGTCGGTGGGAGAACTGTTTTGGTTCTATACCAGGTAAGCCCACCTTAAGGGAGACAGCTACTCACCAATTGGTATCCTGGTCAGCCTGTCGCATCTGTTTGGTTTTAGCAAATCTAACTCGGTTAAATGCTGATAAAAGCGACGTTAATGACTGGCTTAAGAAAAATCTTTCAGTGTAAAAAAGTGTCGGTATGTTTTGTCAAGTGCATGTCAGGCTGTTTTTCGAAAGAGTAATTTGTCTGGATTCTGGATGCTTGTGTTGTAAGGTTGTTAGAACGAGTGAAACTTTTGTCAGTCATGTTACAGGGAAGACTTTTTTTTTAAATCAAAGGAAGTTATTTATCTTCGCACCTGTGGAGATTGTGGCTTCCAATTTGTTGGTAAAACTTCACAGTGTTTCGTTTGAATGGGAAAACAGAATCAAAGTTTGAATCGGCATCTGTCTCGCGTGACTTCTGGTGTTAACACATATTTATATATAGTCGCATGATTTTAGTCATTAAGCAATCTAAATTATAGACTCAGTTAATGTTAATGATTTTGATAATGAAGAGAATTGTTGTGCTGATCGAGGACACAAAGAGGATTTTTTGGATTAGGACCGTGTGTGATTTATCCACTGTGCCGTAATGATAATTTACAAGGTACAGGGTCTGTTTCTCAGGGTAATGTTAGTGGTAATGAGTAATTTGTTAATCCATTTAGAAGGAGACCGAGGAGCCGTGGATGTCGTAAGAGGGGTACTGCTCCAAGAGTTGGGCTTTCAGATCTAATTGATAGACTTAAATGTTTTTATGATGGGAAACTTTTTCATGAGTTTTACGTTCTTTTGAGATCATGTTCCAAGCATTTCCAAGCTAGTATTTTATAGAATTTGGCAAATACATATGATTTTTTTTCTTTTTTATAGTCGAGGCTTTGAATAACGGGATTCTTATAAGTAAGTCTCCTGCCAAAAATAATGCGAGTGGTGAGATCTTGATTTGTGAGTTTTCCAGCAAGCAAGTGGATAACCTTCAGCTGTATTCAATTTTTAGGGATTCGTGTATGGAGAAGTTATTGCCACAAAAGGTTAGGGAGCAAACCCCATTGAAAGTGTCTTTCACTTTCACCAAGACTGTGGACCAATCATTATTTAATTATGGTAAATGTCGAAAAACTCTTAGTATAGATACAGTTAGGGATATTTTAACAACTGACTGTGCATGTTCCTCTTCACATTTTTGTTGTGATCCATGTGGGCATGTGATTTCTGGGGGTTTGAATATCACAGCTCTTATGAAAATGGGAGACAAATATGGGGAACCAGTGATTCGGCCATGGAGTTGTATTATATCTTCTATTGTTTATTATAATGTTTCTGGATTTGTTAGTAAAATGTGTAAAAAGTTTAGGTTCGAAAAAGTGATTTTAGTACATAGTATGATAGGGTTGTGGAAATTTTGGACAACTGGAATACGTTTTTTTAGTCGTCGAAGCTTGTTTTCCCAGGATTGATCAAAACCATTGTTGAGTAAGCTTAAAGTTTGTAAGGATATTCAGGATGTGCATGAGAAGTATGTTATAGCTCCTGCGGATATAGCAGCGAATAATTTTGTGGTGGTTTGTAAAAAGTTTTACATGGAGGTTATATTAAGGGAGTTAGGTATAGATAGAGTTATTTTCACTAGTCTGTGAAATAGCACATATATTGCATGTCAAAAGCCTCTCCAAGACATTATAGCTGAGCATCAGGAAGTTTTTGAGAAATAATTTTAACATTAAATGTAAGGAGGTAAATTGATGTAATCCCTGATTTTTCTGGATCCCTAAGCTTCACAAAAACCCATGTAAGCTTAGGTTTATAGGGGGAGCAAGGCAATGCAATTTGAAACAATTGTCAGTTATAGTTAACTCAGTTATGTCAGTCAGTCATTTTTTCGTGATTAGTAAGAATTCTGGTGTTAACACTTTCTGGAGCATTATTTCCACTTTGGAGTTTTTAGATAGGATTAGATTCCTCAATATTAAGTCTGTTGATGTTTTTGATTTTTCTTCCTTGTATATATATTTGGATTTAGTACTGGTTAAGGATGCACGCTTTCGTGTTATTGATAAAGTTTTTAGATCTTGTAATAAATTTTTATGAATCAGGTTTGATAGGTCATTCTCTCCTTAGAAAAAATATATGGGTTTTAATTGTTTTGACCTACAAAAATTTAAATATGCTGCTAATTTAATTTTGTTTAACACTTTTGTATCTTTCGGTGGGAAAATATTTCAACAAATAAAAGGCATTCCAATGGGAGGGAACTGCAGCCCCCTATTAAAGGACATTTTTTTTGTTTATTGTGAGTTTTCATTTGTGCAGAAGTTGATGAAGGAGAGGAAGTTAGATTTCGCTAAAATATTGTCTTCTACATGTCATTATATTGATGATATTTGTGTGATTAATTATAAGTTTTTTGATAAGCTGGTACTATACATTGGATTTATCCAGGAAGCCTAATAGTATATAAAAGTCGTAGTGATGATAGTGCAGTGGCATATCTGGATATGTTAGAGTTAGAAATAATTGTTTTAGTACAAACGTGTATCATAAAGTTAACTATTTTAGTTTTCCTGTAATCTTGTATACTTTTCCATCAACTAATATTCCAGTAAAGATAGGCTACAATGTGTTTTCATCTGAGCTTGTTAGATTTGCTAGAATTTGTTCAATAAAGGATGATTTTGTGGTTCATGCTGAGAAGATGTATTCCATGATGTTAGAGAGCGGTTATTGTGCTAAGAGTTTGATTGGGTCATGTGAGAATGTTTTTAAACGTTATTGTAATCTCTTGTTTAAGTTTGGTTGGTTTTGATGTTGGTTGGTTTGGTTTGTATACACAGGTTCCCATAGCATTGGAACTTGTGTGAAAGAATTAAAATAAATAAATAATGGGGAAGTTTTTCCAATAAAAAATTCAAATAATATTGTTCCATTTGTGGGGAGTGGGGGGTTAGACATTGCCATAGAACAGACAGAAGTGCATAGAGTAGCATGGTCCATGTACGATTAGTTAGCCCATGTTGATGTAATAAGGACGGATGCATCAGCTTAAGGATTGTCTTGTTTGAATGTGCACCATACAGGGGATGGTGCGTAGTAATAATAAATTCGGGATTACGGTAAGGAATTGTACATATAACCCCTTTGCAATGTCCCACCAGATGGAATCAGGTGGCCTTGGGGCTCTGCCAGGCAAGAGAGAGAGAGAGAGAGAGAGAGAGAGAGAGAGAGAGAGAGAGAGAGAGAGAGAGAGAGAGAGAGAGAGAGAGAGAGAGAGAGAGAGAGAGGGGGTGGCGGAGCTACGGCTGATCGGGGACAGAACTATGGATGCCTCCAGGGGTGGAGCTATTGATGCTCCAAGGGGAGAAGTGAGTCCAGATAGAGCAATTGTAGGAGCCTGAATCACGCAGGTGCGTTACGTTAAGAAAAAAAAGGACAGTGAGTTCTGAGAAGGGCTGACTTGAAGGATTGTGAGTCTGAAGAGAGCTTTGGCTGAAGAGAACGTCTCTAAGAATTTCTAGGGAGACTCATGGCTGAGGAGAGAAGGATTGCAATATGGAGGAAAAATGTTGCTGTGCTCATCCTGCCTTGTCCCATTCGTTCACCTGACTGTGTACCTTCATCTCTCCTGCTCGTCTCATCACCTGCTCATCTCATCATTGCCTGCTTGGCCACCAACAGCTGAAGCCACCCAGTTCACATTCCCCATCCCCATCTGTGATTAAATCTGGTGTTGCATCATAGGTTTTATTCTCATTGTATTTTCAGTTGGACCCCACTATTTGCGGGGATACGTTCCTGAAAAATGCCACGAATGTCGAAGCCATGAATGTCTGGGCATTGTTTAAATGGAAAGGGGGGGGGGTCAGGGATGGGGGAGTCGGTTCCCAGTGGTTCATGATTTATGAGGGAATATCAAAAATACCATGAAAAACCATGAATACGCCTGCAAAAAAATTAATAAGTAAAAAACAAACAAAAACAAAGCCATCAATACACCCGAGAAAAACCGCAAAAACACAAAGAAACTGCGGAAACGCGAAACATTGGGCCACGAATGTCGAAAGTCGCATTATATAAACCGTGAATTGTGAATCCGCGAATAGCGGGGTCCGACAGTAAATATTTATTGTCAATTCTGTGTTCCCCTTTTCTTCCCCCCCCCCCCCCCCATCATATTCCTCCATCGGTCAATCTCCCCTTGTTATCTGTTTCAGGAATGAACCCATTGGTTTTAAAAGAGCAAAGGTTCTCATGTTTCTCGTCACAACCACATTCCGCATGCGTAAAGCCTCCATAATTGAGGCAGTCCAAGGGAGTAAAAAGCCATTTCGGTCCATCAATCCAGCGTCGGTCTTAATCATTAATTTCATTGATTCACATTACCCTCTGGCCAAAGAAAAAAAAAACAAAAAGAAAGAGCATGTAATACAAAGAGGCTTCAATTGGCATGAACACGACGATATATATATATATATATATATATATATATATATATATATATATATATATATATATATATATATATATATATATATATATATATGTATTCAAACCAGAAGTGTGCAATTGGTGTTTATCAGAAAGAGAACTTCATTATAAATAGAGGGCCTGTGTATTGATTTGTGTGTTGGTGTGTGTGTTCCTGTGCACATTCTTTGGTGGTAAGGTAAGAAGTACTAAAGTATTTCTGGGCAATAGATGTGTGCGTGTGTGTGTATGTGTGTGTGCGTGTGCACGCACGCGCACATACTTTCTGGTGTGTATGCATGATCTCTTTTTATTTGTTCTCCTTCTCTCTTTGGTTTCTTTTTCTTTGTCTATGGTGGGGTGAATCTTGCAAATAGTTTTTGTGAGGTTCACTTGGTTGCGCCTGGATGGGTTTGATGGTGGAGGACTAGCAGCGGAAACCCGAATCCTATCCAGGTTCCTCCCGATGACTCCATCTTTGTCTATTTGGGATCCTCCTGATACTCCAGTGCTGTATTTGGTCAGTTATTTGATCAATAGACACTGGGTAAAATGGCGGCATAACCAGAATTCATTTATTTTTATGACTTTTAAAATCTTTATTTCATTTAAATTTAATTACCTACTTGAAGACTGTAGAACACAAAATCCCATCTTGTCATTTCCAAGAATCTCCAGTTTTCTAGTACCATACTTCAATTTAAATAAAGGTTCAATGGAGTGGTGTTTAAGGGAGATGTTCGCGACTGCTTCTGGACTACTTCAACAGCACGAAACTTTCATGATGTTTTAAAAACGATCGCTAAAAATAATTATTTTGTTAAAATTTAAGTAACACTGAAGGGGGTATCACGTTCTATAAACTCTCACGTTTGAATGAGCATCCACCAGTACGGAAAAAAAAACATTTTTCCTTTAAAAGGACCGGCAAGTTCTAAATGAAGCCGTTTCAGGAACCAGCAGGCCGACACTATGATGCTGGTGAGCTCCCATTGAAATCGGGTGTGTAGTTTCACAGAAGAAAGGAAATACTGTACTACAACTGTCACAATTTCGATGAAACTTGACCACAACCTTCATCACCCATGATGTACTAAAGTTTGTTCAAGACATTAAAAAAGAATCAGGGTCTAAGGTGTTCTGTCGGGGGTGGGGGAGGGGCTGCGAGGGCATTGCCCCTCAAAATAGGTATTTGCTTTCTTTTCTGAAACCACACATACGATTTCGATGAATCTTGACCACAACCTTCATCACCCATGATGCGAAAACAAACAAGTCCTATTTTCAGCAAACTATGCAAAACTTCTGAGGAACATACCAAGGGTCTCCTGATGCCTTGCAAATCCCATTAAAAATGCATATTAAGTCGGTCAATTTAAAGGGTAAATGTCATAACGATTCCAGAATCGCTAATTGGTTCGCGGGCACCAGCAGTGACCACTATTTTCGTTGTGTCTGTCTGTCTGTCTGTCTGTCTGTTTGCGACTCTCTCCAGAGCATAGCTCCGTGACGTTTGTTGCGATCTTGATGAAACTTGGACACAAGCTAGATATCATGATCTAGTTGTATCTTTTTGTATGAGGGGCGTCCCATGCCCCTTGTCGGTGGAGCCATGCCCACTTGAACTTTTTTGTTTATTTATTTATTTTCTCGATTTTTTTCTCGCAATTTCATTTCCTAGAAGCTGTGCGTAATGTCCATAAGTACCATATAAAAAAATCCGATTTGATTTGGTCAATTTTGACGGAAGAGATAGGTTTTTACGGTGGGGCTTCCTCAATAATGCCCACGAACCATCGTCGCCTCCCGGCTTGTTTTGACTCATTCTCGAAAAGTATTTACCCGACTGAGATGTAACTTGGTCTCTGCATGGTGCTTTCTCTGCATGGAATCATCTCTGTATGGTGCTTTCGTAAGTTTGCCCAAACCATTGGGTAATTTACATCTTTTGTGAGTCATCCACACCTACCAGTGGTTCCCTGGTTCACACAGGGACATTGCCCCTATTCTTTAGAATGACTGCAACACTTGTCATGAGATGGTTGTCAGACGACGTCATCGTTTTCAAATAGGAACACTTTGTCATCAATCGATGAAGAACCAAAACTATACCACTGATTTCCTGGGAAAATTACCTCCGCCATCTAAGATAGACGGAGGTTATGTTTTCATCCCTGTCTGTTTGTCTGTGAGCAGGATATCTCAAAAAGTTATGGATGGATTCGGACGAAACTTGATGCACGGGTTGGGTGTGTGACACGGATGAATTGATTCGATTTTGTTAAAGATCCGAATGTGGATCCAGATACGACAATTTTTTTTAATTTTTACCCTTGCCAAAGGAGAGGGTATTGCATTTTGGTCCGTTTGTCTGTCTGTCTGTCTGTCCACACAGAACTTTCGTGTTTTTCTCCATATCCGCTTGTTGGATTGAGACGAAATTTTTACAATTGGTGCAACTACTCATGTAGGATGGTTTAGTGATAATTATGACGTCATAGGCCACGTGGTGTGGCAGCCATATTGGAAAACTGGGAAAAATTTGGACCTCTGTATCTCTGAAACCGCACCAAAGAAAAAATTGAAACTTGGCACGTGGCAAGTACTCCTCATGGGGAAAAGTGATTTTTATGACATCATAGGTGCCCTCGCTATGACGTCATAATTGCATATGTATAATGCCACGTCTGATCAGTGTGAAAATTTTTGAGCGTCATCTTGGGCTAAAATGGTCCACAGAAAAAAAAGTTGATGACGTCATTGGTCACATGGTTTGGCGGCAATATTGGATTTACCCTAAAACCTACAAAAATCTTCTTCTCCAGAACGGCTGAACAAATCGAGGGGAAACTTCACACAAGTGTTCCCCAAGCCATGGTTGTACGAGTGTGTTTTGGAATAATTGACAGGTCACATGGTCTGGCAGCCATATTGGATTGAAGAAAAATATTATATAATCTTTTTTCTGGAACCGTTAAGCAATCAAAGCGAAACTTCAATACTATGATCGAGTCATGATGAGGAATACAAATTTTAAATTTCAACTTGAGAGGACATATGGTCTGCAATCAGAATTATTAAATTCTCTGATCTGGGTGTGGTTTTTTGAATTATTTGTTTTTTTGAATCAGGCTCACTTGGCTGTTACTTCGATGGGTTTCAGGGTAGAGTAGTTGCAGCTGAAATGTGAATCCTATCCAGATTCCTCCTGATGACTTCATCTTTCCTTTTTGCTTGTTTGGGTTCCTTCTGATTAATCCAATGTAGGACTGTACCTATTTGGTCTTCGATTTGATTTGGATTGAATTTATTTTCATCCCATTCTAAATTCAATTGAACAATAACAAGAGATGTCGTGGGTCAGGGTCAGGTGTCCGATTAAAGCGATGTTGCATCAAAGCAGGACGTCTTGGTACCCGGTCATCATTACCAGCAGTTATAAAGTGTCAGTTGTACAGATGTCGCTTATTAATTACATAACACAAAACTACACAAACACCACACAATACGACTCCTGGCGAGGGTCTGCAATCTCTGATTACTCGTTTACTTGTTATATATAAGATTCTTCAATATTGAGAGATAGGGCCAAAAACCGACATATAGCACGATATCTCAAAAAGTTGTGGATGGATTATAACAAAACTTGGTGGATGGGTTGCAAGGTGACGATAACAAGCCAATATTATTATGGTTCAAATTCAACAGATCCGGTCTATCAGTGGGATGCAAAACATAAACTGTTCAGCACGGTGGAGGTGTGCGCTCCACCGAGTGCCTTTGTACTTTTGAAAGTGATTCTTCACCAGTGAGAGATGGAACTAAAAACGATGTATAACATGATATTTCAAAAAGTTGTGGACGAATAATGACAAAACTTGGTAGATAACTTGGTTGTGTGACAAGAACAAGCCAATTCGATTTTGGTTCAGGTCCAGATGCCAATCCAACCTATCAGTGGGATACAAAATGTAAACTGTTTAGGATGGTGGAGGTATGCGCTCTACCAAGTGCCACTTTAGTTCTGCATGTGGTTTCGGTGGTCTTTTTCCAGAATGTCTACCACATGTTCAAATTATTTCCAGGTTATTTTCCTATTATTCATCACCTGCCAAGTTGGGAGGCTAAATAACAATGACCTTCAAAGACCATGGAATAAAACATTTGTCACAGCCTTCACAGACGACGATGTTCATACCAGTGCCGTGCAGACAAACACCGACGACAAAATAGAGCCCATGCTGACCCTGGTGATGAATCATAGCCATAATGCTACAATGCTGATTACACATGCCATCCACTTTGCAGATCACACATCGTATCAAGATACAATTCCTATATGGAGCCCAGATACCGATGTACTACTCATGCTCCTATACTAAAGCCCATCTCTTCTTGCACAAACATCTTTCGTTTGGCAGGATAAGATGTATGGCATTGCTTGGCTGGCTAGTTACATCAGACACAAGGAAGCAGCAGGATTGTTGGGCTGGCTGTGATACCACTGGGAAATTTGTTGGGCAAGGAAAGAGGACATGGTTGAATATTTATCTGGCATTAGACACTGTGGATGACAAAGAGATCGTTCAAGGGTTTCATTAATTTGGGGAAACAACACAGCTGTTAAACACAGCAGTACAAGCCCTTTCAAAATGTGTGGCTTCAAACTATGCTGAAGGTATTCTTTCACTCCAGGCAGAGAAACTACCACCGGCATCCAACACCTTCGGGCAGCATCTGCTGAGAGTCTTAGTGCAGACCTACACATGGCGACGTACTGATCTTTCGCACGTGCCACTGCTCGATATGAAGAGTGAACGGTTCGCTTGGAAATGGGAGCATGACCACTGGAGTCCAATACCACCGATTACAGGTGCAGTGTCATCGGCTATCATGGCACTCATCGAGTGCAAGTGTTGAGGGACATGCGACACAAGGTCATGTTCTTGCTACAAAGAGAACCTGCCCTGTACAGATAAAGCCTTCATCAGGGGACAGCTGCTGTGAAAATTCTGATCCAGAATGTGTTCAAGGCATCGAATCTGATGAGTAAAGACCTTGAAGAGCATCCCTAAAGAACATTGTAATGATGCCTCATTGATGACAGCTAATAAAATGCTCGACTTGATAAAGATCAATACACCAATAGCTCGAACCATTAACAAATATTGAATTGGATCAATAAGTTTGTTGCATCTCATCCACATCACCAGGTGTATAATTCACTTATTCACAGTCATATGGTCATATCATTTAAAATGTGCATGTGCGTGGCAATAATTTTTAAACGACTTTTTTTTTGACGGGGGGAGGGGGCAAGGGTCGTGGATGCAATTTTGTTTGTTTGGGAACCGAATCCAGATTTGAAACAAGAGAGTTCGTCGAACACCTTACTCCACACAGTCTTGAGCAAACGGACAATGGGAAAGGGTCTTTCAAACTCTTGCTTTGTGTTTCTGAGCACGATCTACATTCGCGAACCTTGCATAGCAGGCGTGATGGTAACCACACAGCACTGTGCACCACCACATTTGTTGGAATGCAGAATTTCAAATTATTTTTCTCCCCTCAGGGAATCATGGTGTGGGTGCTGATGGATATTTTTTGTCCAAATCCTGCTAAACGGAAGGTTTTTGAAAGTAGCAAAATGCAACTTTTGTTCTCCGGTGTTCATTTATAATCATTCAATTGAAATGAAATAAAGATTTTGAAAGCAGTAGAAAAAAATAACTTTCTGGAAGTTTAACGTTGTTGATTCAATCAGTGTCTTTTTACACCACCTAATCTAACACGTTACTCGAGTTATTTGTGCTTGTTGTTTGTGTCCATTATAACGTCCTTAAATATACCATCAGAGATGGGGAATCCCCCACCATTGAAAAACAATTGAAATCAAATAAGCGGTTTTCCATTTATTACAAAAAACATTTTTTTTCAAGATGGCCGCCCCAGTCGGCCATCTTGGATCCGGCCACACTCAAAATCAATACGGTTCTTCCTTCTCAGGTGGTACATGTGTGACCCAAATTTCAAATCGATATGGCGAAAAAACATTTTTTTCAAGATGGCCGCCCCATTCGGCCAACTTGGATCCGACCAGCCCAAAATCAATAGGCTCCTTCCTTTTCAGGTGGTACATGTGTGACCCAAATTTCAAATCGATATGGCGAACAGTTTATGAGTTATCGCACTCACAGCTATAAATGTTGACACCGCCCCAGTTGGCCATCTTGGAGCCAGCCACGCCCAAAATCAATAGGGTTCTTCCTTTTCAGGTGGTACATCTGTGACCCGAATTTCAAATCGATATGGCAAAAAAACATTTTTTTCAAGATGGCCGCCCCAGTCGGCCATATTGGATCTGGCCACTCCCAAAATCAATAGGGTTCTTCCTTTTCAGGTGGTACATGTGTGACCCAAATTTCAAATCGATATGGCGAACAGTTAATGAGTTATCGCACTCACAGCTATAAATGTTGACGCCATGCCAACCGGACAGCCGGACGGACGACCCGGAAGATAATATCCCGCTTCCACCACGCCGTGGGGGATAAAAACAGCGAGTTTCCTGTTTGGATTAACTTTCAATTTTGTTTGACTGCCAGACAGGGAGACAAGAGTAAATCGATTCTCTCACTCCTCTCTGTGCATGTGCGATCAAGACGAAGTCAGAGCCAAAGTACGGTAAAACTACAAATTTGTTTTCTGATTTATGTTCAGATTTGTTTTCAAAATATAACATTTAATTTAAATCCAGTTGTTCCTCAATCATAAAGCACGAATCTTCGAATCTTTTTTGTAGATGTTTACACATTATTCAATGCCAGTGATAATCTAATTTTAAGATTTTCAAATTACGATTCGATGCCCATTCAGAAACACCTGAACATTTGATGTATTTCTTTAAAAGATTTATATGTCCCTCACACATCGTCACCAACATTGAGGTCCTTTAAATGAACTTTATTTTATTTAAACAATTTGCATCCTATCAAATGAACATCTATATGGACCATGGCCATGCCTTTAAAATGGGCACCGATACCAAGGTTCCTCAAAAATTCAGAACTGCTAACATGTACATTCTGATTCTATTAATGGACAATTCTAGAACTGTTCTCAGATCACTTTTAACATTGAGAAATTAACTGAATACGTAAGGAATATGATATCACATTATGGTGGTATACTCGTACCAATGTACGTGTTGGGAATGGCATTGTATGTTCTAAACTCAAGAGTGTTCCCCATGATGTGATGGAATATATTTGGTTATTACAGTTTCACATCAAACGTTGTGTATATGTTGGTTGTTACCTTTTGTCATCAATTTTTTTTTCTTGCTGTGTATATATATATATATATATATATATATATATATATATATATATATATATATATATATATATATATATATATATATATATATATATGGAAGCCACTTGATATATAATTATAAACAAAGACTCCAAACGAGGTACTTCATTAGACTTTTAGACGTCTTCCTGACAGATTCGTCAGAGGGAATTCAGTTTCACCACATCGAAGACCCCACTGGCACTTCGGATCACTGTTGTCATCAAATATACAGCTGCTGTCATTACAGAACTCTGTCCTCTCATCAAATGTGTCAAAAACAATTCCGTTCACAGTCCTTTATCATCATATTTGAGGTACGAGGACACAAATTGCTCAGAGGCTTTTCGTCATTCAACTGTTTGGGATAGATGTTTATACACTCAATCATGTGATAACACAGAGTTGTTACAAACCAAGATAGAACAGAACTTGTTCCACTCTATTGCGGAGAAAATGGATTCTGTGAACGCCAAGCCAAGCAGAGGCCAAGATATACCATGGCCATTACAAAATTGTCATTCAGCAATATCGATGTGGAATCAACCAGTGAAAGAGGGAACAGTATATGCCGACTTCACAATCAGTTTCTTAATTTTACTGATCATCCTTGGTGGATGCTGATCAACAGCATTACCAACCTAAAACCACTTTCAATTTGTTGAATATTTCAACAAATTGTTTCAATCAAAGTCATTTGTCAGTGAACTTGACTGTAATACCCAAGGTGACAACAACTCTTCCTTTGTCAGCATTCCTTGGAGTTTGTTTGTTTCTGCCCAAAAGTTGTCAAAAATAAGCTGCTTAAATAACTTTGAACCATTCCAAGCGACCGGTCCTGATAGCATTCCCACAATTGTCCTCGTAATGTGTGAATGTGTACTCACTTCACCAGTGGCTCGTCCTTTGGAATATTCCATTGACAAGAGGGCCACGCTGACCGGGTGGAAGGCCGTTAACGTGATGTCTGGTGATAACTGGAATGGCACTCAGTAGAGCACATACTTCTGCCAGGCTGCACAGCTTATGATTTGTATCTCACTGATAGGCCGCATCTGGATCCGGGTCTGAACCAACATCGAATCGGCTCGTTCTTGTCACTGAACCAACTCATCCACCAAGTTTTTTTCATAACTCGTCTCCAACTTTTTGAAATATAATGTTATAAAAAATATATAATATTGTTTTTGCCAAAGCACATCTTCACTTTCGTCCCCAAATTTCATGTTCTGAGCTCAAAGGATGGCTGAGATATAGCCCAAACAAACAAACAAGAAAACAAGACAAAGACGTCGTGCAGAGCATGATACTTGCAAAATCCATAAAACAAATTTGACCTCAAAAATAATTGCCTTGTTGAAGTCAGTGACGTGAAATATAAATCCTCTTCAAATTTCAAGTCAATCGGATGAAAATTGAGGATTTTAGAAACACCACCTTAATTGTTGACCTTGGGCCTATGTTGACCTTTTGGTCCATGTTGAATTCAGTGACATGAAATATAAATCCACTTCAAATTTCAAGTCAATCGGATGAAAATTGAGGATTTTAGAAACACCTCCTTAGTTGTTGACCTTTTAGTCTATGTCGACCTCAAAAATAATTGCCTTGTTGAATTCACTGACCTGAAATATAAATCCTCTTTAAATTTGAAGTGAATCTAATGAAAATTGAGGATATTAGAAATCCCACCTTCACTGTTGACCTTGGGCCTATGTTGACCTTTTGGTCTATGTTGACCTCAAAAATAATTGGCTGGTTGAATTCACTGACCTGAAATATAAATCCTCTTCAAATTTCAAGTCAATCAGATGAAAATTGAGGATTTTTGAAACACCACCTAAGTTGGTGACCTTCAGCCTACGTTGACCTTTTGACCTCAAAAACAAAAGGCTTCTTGCTTATGGCAAACTCTACCATGTGGTGAAGTTTCGTGAAGATCGGTTTAAAATTCGACCTGTCGGCGATAAACAGACAGAATAACAAAATCGACGAACCAATATACTTGAAAAAAATCTTCGATTTTGCAAGTGACAAACAAACAAACAGACAGACAAGCCGGTAGGTGACATGGGTGGTCGCTACATAATTGCATACTATTACTAGTCATACAGTTTTTGACGGATTGGGCTGAAATTGTTTGACAAAAAGGTTGATTATAGTGCGCATAAAAGCACGGAAGCTGATTTTTGATTTTCGAAAAAAAATTTTTGGGGGATTTTTTAAAAATTTCAAAAGCCCATTGCTTGGCAACGGTTTCCGTCCATAGCAACGGTGCTCAAAAGCATAGAACTAGATCCTGGTATGAACCTACCTGTCAAGTTTCATCAAAATCGGTTAACTCCTCTGGCCTCCAGAGCTGTCCATTACATACAAACATACAGACAGACGGAAAAACTGAAAATAAGGGTAGTCCAGCGACCACCCAACAAACATACAGACAGACGAAAAAAGTGAAAATAAGGGTAGTCCAGCGACCACCCAACAGACCCAAATGCAATACCCTCTCCTTCAGCGAGGGTAACAAGAAAACAAACGGAGTGAAAACTGAGTACTCCCTTCGACGCCCCGCGATGACGTCTTGGGTGAGATGAGTTAAGTTGGTGAGGATTTATGGGGGCACACTGCACAGCCATGACTGACTTATGGAACGATCTCTCCCAGTATCAGGACATGGGGAAAAGCTTGTTAAGTCAGTTTCAATCAGACAAAGTCCATTAACACGACGTAACGCAGAATGTGATAATAAAGGACAAAACTGTTCAGGCTATCACATTTTAGTACTGGCCATTGACTTGGAAATATTGACTGAGCCAAGTGCTTCCTTGGATGCCATCAGCCTGCAAGTACTCAATGTATTATTTCCACTGACTTGGGGTACAGCTCCCCTCTGTGGCTCTGATTTCTGTTGCACTGCCAGTGGAGTGGAATCCAAGGATTTGGCGTCAATCAGCAAGAATCTGAAGCTCAAAGACTTCTGAAAGGTGGTTTTCCACTCCATGTCAGTGAAATAGCGTGTGACCTACTGATTACCTCCGCCACCGAAGGTGAAGGAGGTTATGTTTTCACCCCTCTCTGTCTGTTTCTGTCTGTCTATCTGTCTGTCTGTCTGTTTGTCTGTGTGCAGGATATCTCAAAAAGTTGTGGACGGATCTGGATTAAATTTTGTGGACAAGTTGGATGTGTGACCATCTTTCATGGACAGGTTGGATGTGTGACCACGACAAACTGATTCGATTTCGGTGAAGATCCGAATCTGGATCTGGATACGGGAGTTATTTAATTTTTAAGTGATCCTTCACCATTGAGAGATCGGGTCAAAAAACGATAATATAGCATGTTTCAAAAATGTATTGGGCCCGACATGTTCTCGTGGATCAGGTATTACGTGACGGAGGTATGAATGGGTTTTTTTTCTCACAGTTCTCTTTCATCACTTTTATTCTCTATTCCTCTTTTGTTATCTATCTGTCTAAGGAAAAGTGAATTCGTACAGGAAGTTTTATGTGAGGCTCACTTGGCTGTGGCTGGATGGATTTGAGGGTAGTGGAGTAGCGGCTGAAACCCGAATCCTATCCTGGTTCCTCTTGATGACTCCATCTTTGCTCATTACTTCTTCAGGTTCCTTCTTGGTCTTCTGTTTCGTTAGGTTCGTATCAACCTAGCTTGCATTTATCCAGAACCTCAAATCTGGTTTTGCCCCCTATGTCCTTTCAGTCCTACGTCAGTCCCAAGTGTGTCAGGTAATTATCTGTGAAATCGCCTCTCTGAGGTTGTTCAATCTTGCTTTTCCTTCTCATCCTCAAACGTGATTGACCCACTGTCATCTTTTTTGTCAAATATAAATTCATTGTATTATATTCTCACTGGCTCTACCCCTCTGTTCACCTCGAGGAGCAATGGATCTGGAATGGGGTGTGAACAGGGGATCAGCCCCCATTCTGCAACACACACGTACAGCATAGACAAAGAAGGCCTTTGGAATGATGAATGAAGAAGATTCAATTATGATGGAGAACAAGTCATAATAAATGCCCAAGACCCCGGACACTACGCCAATGGCTTTAAGAAGACGGCAGGACTGAGTCAATCGGACAAGTGTAAGTTCTGCAAGGTAGAAACAGAAAGTATGAGTCAGCTATCGGGATGTAAAAAGCAACTCATGTCAGAACAGCTGTACAAAGAAAGGCACACCAGAGTATGCAGTGTAATCCACTGGCATATCAGCCAAAATCTCAATATCCCAGTTCCAGAAAACTCAGAGAAACATGAACCAAAAGCAATCACTGAAAACAAGGAAGAAACGCTCACGCACAACCTAACGATCCCATCGAACGTGAACATAGAAAACAAAGCATTGCAACCAGATATTGCGCTGAGGTACTCTGTTCCACCTTCTGAAACCTACATTTGGACATAATGACCACACAAAAACACACACAGCTTGAGGATGAGTTCCATGGGATCCAGAACCGTGCCAAATACAACAACAATGATGGGAGTGAGAACCAAGCCAAGGATGGAAGCTTTGGTGGGGAAGAAGGCTCCGAGGACGCCGAGAGTCACACCGATCAACATGTATTTGGAACACGGCCTCTCACCCTGGCCTTGCCTTGAGGCTTGTTGGGTTTTGCCGACTCTATCCCATCAAGGAAGGATGAGACTGAAGAATAATAAGACCGAGAAGAATGAGACCGAGACCGGGTGTACCCTGGAGGCCACATGGGAGGTCGCGCATTTCTACATCACCACTTCGGGGATGGAGGGAAAATGGAGCAGGGATAAGGAAACTGCCCCTGCTGCATTTCAAAATATGATTGCGACAATTCTTCAGGGTTTAACAGGTGTACAAAACTACCTGGAGGACATCATTATTTATGGCTGTTCAAAAACTGAGCACAACTATGGAGAGCTCTTGCTCTCTTCAATCAAAACCTGCCCACGTTCGTCTCGACAGATGTGCATGACTATGGGCTGGGGGAAGTGTTAACTCAGCTGCACCCTTAGAATACCGAGCACAGTGGATTTTGCGTCTCGCACACCGTCTCCTGCCAAAAGGAAATACTCAACAGTAGAAAAGGAAGCTCTAGCCTGTCTGTGCTGTGGGAAAAGTGGAGGACATGCCTCTGGGGACACCACTTCACTCTTCAAACTGACCACACTGCTAACCACGAAAAGCATCGGTCATGCCGGAATGCGAATCACCAGATGGTCGACTCGACTGCTTTGCTTTTCTTACAATGTGATGCATCACCCTGAAGAACATAACTACACTGCTGACTGCTTACTCAGACTGCCTCTGCCTTCCGATTGTGATGCGGCACACAATGAACCTGAGCTGATTGCCACAATTTCGCCTGCCCTGATTGCTCTCTCTTGTACCAAGTTATTTGCTGCGTTTCCTGCTTGCCCAAGTATAGCAAGGCTGGCCAAATCTAGGAAAGTGGTTGCACCTGGGCTTGCTTTGTCCTACTTTGCTGTCCATCATGAACTGGCAATTCCCAATGCATATGTGATGTGATTGACTCACTTGATTGAACTGCCGTCTTTGCGTACAAAACCGGTCAACCTGATTGGTGCAAGAAAGTCACGAGGACATTGTGCGCACTAAAGAGCGCCTCTGCGGCCTATACTGGTTGCCGCAGATGGATAGTCTTGTGTAATCCATTGTATCGTCTTGAGTCACTTCGCCTGCTCCACGTCAGTCAGTCAAACTGCCTGAGGAACCCTGACACATTACGGAAATAGACATTGTTGGACTTTTCGAACGTAGCACTTGGGACTGCTGCTATGCCATCATCTTGGTTGACTATTACAGTAAGTGGCTTAAGGTGGCATTCGTTTAAAGTGTCACAACAGAGGTCATTGCTGCTTTTCTCTCAGCATTTTGCAGTTGAGAAGGGAATCCTCACCGGGATGTTACCGACAACGGCATGCAATTCACGTCCACCACCTCCTCTCAGTTCTTGGAAGAGAGAGAGAGATACAGAAAACTCATTCCAGCGTCCACTACCCTCAACCTAACGGAGCTGTAGGAAGGTTTAACAGAATGTTGAAGGAGTACATACATCATGCGGAACGAGAACGGAAACCTGCGGCAACTGAATTTCTCTGGAATTATCAGGCAACACCACACGCCACTACCGGTGTACGGCCTTTCGGGTTGCTTCACAAGAGGAACATGCGCACCAAGCTGAACATCTTTCTGGTCATCTCCGATTCCAAAGTGCACCTAAACATGTGGGACAATGTCATCAAAAGACAGGTACAAAAAACAAAGAGTACATCGACTAAAGAAGGAGGGTGAAGATTCAAACATTTAAACCAAGGGATCAAATATGTGAGTATGGGGACTTCAAAATACTGTACACTGAACCTATGCTGATTTAGGAGAAAATTGGACCGAGCACACCTGTGCCTAGTAATTGAAAAAAAAAATGGAACACATCACACCTGGCCCTCTATCTAGAGTCTGCACTAATGCTGAGCAAAGAGGGAAAGAAAGGAATGAATCAGTTGCAAGTCCAGTGTGATGCAAAAGGGTTAGAAGACCATCTGCCTGACCGAAAGACTTTGAGAGATGGAATGAAACATCGGCAGGTGTGGTACTTGGCAGAATTTAAGAACAGGGTAAGTAAATATTCAATGTTGTGTCCAAATTTCACCACGGGTGAGCTATCGGATGATGCGACACAATCATGAGTGAACAATGAATACAACATCAAGGATAAAACACAGCCCTGACGTGCTCTGGTGTTCACGGTGATCGTTTGAGGGAAATTAGAACCAATTTTGACCACCTGTGGTCCGTATAACAAATAAAGAAAAAAATACAAAATATACTTACAAATCACAGTCCCCCTTGTCATTGCCACCTACAACTGCCGTGGCACTTAGACTAGGAAGTAATTGGAGAGTGTTGATTGAAGTGCACAATGTGATGCAGCAGAGAGCCGAGTAAATGCACATGAAAAGGATAAAGTACTCCAAGTTGATTAATCGCGAACGCAGTGAGCTTCATACTTAACGCGTGCACATGAAAGAATAGGAACCAACAACAACAACAACAACAACAACAACAACAACAACAACAACAACAACAACACAATACCCCTGGCAATTTGGAATCCGTGTCGTGGCTGTGACCCTTTTGCTTCCGGTTGTTGTTAAACGCTGTGCGGTGTATAAACACGATTGGGTTTTAATTCTATCTTGTGAATATTACTTAATGTGTGCACATGAGAGAATAGGAAACAACAACAACAACAATAACACAATACCCTGGCAATTTAGAATCCGTGTCGTTGGCTATGACCCTTCTGCTTCCGGTTTTTTTTTAAACGCTGTGCGGTGTATAAACACGATTGGGTTTTATTTCTATCTTGTGACTATTACTTAACATGTGCACATGAGAGAATAGGAAACAACAACAACAACAATAACACAATACCCTGGCAATTTGGAATCTGTGTCGTTGGCTATGACCCTTTTGCTTCCGTTTTTTTTTTTTAAACGCTGTGCGGTGTATAAACATGATTGGGTTTTATTTCTATCTTGTGACTATTACTTAACATGTGCACATGAGAGAATAGTAAACAACAACAACAACAACAACAACAATAACACAATACCCTGGCAATTTGGAATCCGTGTCGTTGGCTATGACCCTTTTGCTTCCGGTTTTTTTTTAAACGCTGTGCGGTGTATAAACACGATTGGGTTTTATTTCTATCTTGTGACTATTACTTAACATGTGCACATGAGAGAATAGGAAACAACAACAACAACAATAACACAATACCCTGGCAATTTGGAATCCGTGTCGTTGGCTATGACCCTCTTGCTTCCATTTTTTTTTGCTTCTGTTATTTTTTGTTTCCGGTTTTGTCATGGGGAATGATGCATGCCGGGAGATAAAGGCATCGTCGGAGACATGAAAGACCCAAATAATATCAGACATGGTGTATATTTTCTCCACTGATTTTAATAAAGATATCTCCCGCATCATCAAAAAATAATTTTTAATCGTGATTTACATTATTTGATGGCTGATCCCGAATCCAGGCCGAAGTAACCGGAAATTGCAGCATCGAATGTAAGAAGAATTCTACGTTCGCTTCTAGGCTTTGCCTATTCCATATTACATTGCAGTGCATGTGTAATGCATTGTGATACTTTACAGGTGAATCCCAATAACAGGAAAATGAATCCAAGCTTCCACAGACTTGTGTGACCACTCACAGAGCCGCGATGACAGGAATACCGAGGTGAGGTATATTGTCTGCCGCATGACCCGAGGAATCTCTTGAAATTGATGTCAAGGATGGCGATTCTGATGAAGACTTGTAGGACTGCGCATATGACAATTATCATGTCACGGATGAGTGTAAATGATGATAAAGCCGGGAGGCGACGATGGTTCGCGGGAATTATTGAGGAAGCCCGACCGTAAAAACCTATCTCTTCCTTCAAAATTGACCAAATCAATTCAGATTTTTTTATATGTTGTACTTATGGACATTACACACAGCTTCTTGGAAATGAAATTACGAGAAAAAAATAAATAAATAAAAAGTTCAAGTGGGCGTGGCTCCGCCCACAAGGGGCGTGGGACGTCACTCATACAAAAAGACACAACTAGACCATGATCTCTAGCTTGTGTCCAAGTTTCATCAAGACCGCATCAAACGTCACGGAGCTATTATATGCTCTGGAGAGAGTCACAAACAGAAAGACAGACACACAGACACAACTAAAATAGTGGTCACTGCTGGTGCCCATGAACCAAAAGCGGTGTTTGAACGTGTACTGACTCATGAATTTTTCTTTGTACTTTTTTCTAAAATTTGTTCTAAACGTGTGAGCACGAGCAGCCAATCAGTGGAGTCTTTCCAGACAGCCAATAGGTGTAGAGGACACTGCAAGGCTCACTCCATTAGAGCTCGTTATCACAACCCGACAGAAGCTCACGTGCTTTTCCTTACAAGCCTTTGCTCACGCATGGCTCACTCAGTATATCAATAGTTCAGAGTGACTTTTGTTCTACACCATCAAGACAATTGAGCGAAGGGGATTTCGTTTGTTTGGTGAAACCACCACCATGAAAAGGAACGGGTCTCCTCTGCTCACCATTTTAAGGCCGCGGTGGCTTGACGCCAAGAAACCTTTCTTCTTCACGAAATGCTGGAGAAACAACGGAGGATTAATTATCAGCCGGACTTCATTGACAACGTGTCGATGAATTGGTGACCCCCACTTGATTCGACGAGAGCAATTCATCCCATATTCCATCATGTCAAATGGAAGTCCTCCTTTTGTCGCACTTCCCATCACAGCTGTTAGCTTGAAAATACCTCCATTTGGGCAAATGACCCCACCATAAGTTTCGCTCAAGTTGATGCACAGGTTTTTAACCCAAGGCATCACAGCACTGGAGACAAAATTTGCACACGTCAGGGCTTCTCTTCACCCAGAGATAGCCCAATAGGTGCGGAGCAGTCTCATTGAGCCACCCACTGAAAGGGCCGTACGACTCCCTCAAGGCAGAGCTCGTTTGCCGCAACATCTGCCTCATTGCAAAAACGATTGCATCGCCTTCTTATTTCGGATGAGCTGTGAGATCGTAAGCCTTCTCAATAGCTACGAAGGAAGTGACAATTGTTGGGTGAGAATAACCTAGAGGATGACATCCTCAAGCAGCTTTTTCTCCAACGATTGACACTCAATACTCAACGTATCCTTGGGTCAACCAACGATTCGGTGAATATTGAGAAACTGCTTCATGTGAAATCTCTCTCTCTCTCTCTCTCCCTCTCTCTCCCTCTCTCTCCCTCTCTCTCCCTCTCTCTCCCTCTCTCTCCCTCTCTCTCCCTCCGAATCATTGTAATAGAAATTGTAAAACCAAAACGACACTTTGTGGACAGCCTGGACTTCCTTGTATCCACAAAGCAATCCATACATACAGCCTGTGCCCGTATCCACAGGGCAGGTGCACTGAAGAATAGAAGAAACTTTATGAATTATGTGACAAAATGCAAAAAAAAAAAAAAAAAAATGCATCATTGTATCTCTTTTGGTTTCCTTGTAATAAAAATTGTAAAACATGAACAAGGCTTTTGTGAACAGCCTGGACATCGTTCATAAGCCGAACACAATCTTCATATTGTTACGGCTGTGGAAATTCGCAAACCACCATTCAGGGCCCGTAGGTGAGATATCTCGAAGTACATGTGTAGTTAGCCCCAAACCCGTTGTATAGAGGGAACTTATGTGATTCATTCGGGCTGCGACCCTTTGAGATAGCCGTTTTTCTGTTCTATCTATATTTTGAACCAACCACGTCTCAACCGCCATCACACAACAACCACCACGCCAGCCATCATCACCAACTGCAACCATGCTCCAACCCTCGGACAACAACAACAACGCCAACAGACACCACCTTTACCTTCACAACTCAATCCCACATCATCGCATCACCGTCATTCCCAAACGGCACCATAACCATCAAAGCACCACCGAAAACCCTCCACCACCTTCGCCTCTCTCCTTCTACGGCCATTCCCGCACCACCTGTGAACACTGAGTGTCGGGCTGTCTTGGGCTCGTTCAAGATACGCACCGAGCCGCGAGTGCAAATAGCGGCCTTTCCGAGGGAGAATTTGGATCAAGAATGCTACACGCCCACTTCTGATCCGTCCAATCAGCAAGCGCGGAGCGGCTTGGCCCCGCCTCCATGCGCGTCTGTGTGAAATCCATATATGCAAATTATAGGATGAGGGGAGGTTCATGCCCACTTTTCCTCCGTCCAATGGGCGAGCGTGGCTCCGCCCCCGAGGTCATTCTGATCCGGAAATTTGCATATTGTTTTCTCCTGCCGGCCTATAAAATGGCGAGCGCAAGGCGAATCGTGGCAGAGTGAGTCGAGTCGGGCAGAAAGAGTGAGTCGAGTCGGGCAGAAAGAGTGAGTTGAGTCATCGGTGTGGCAGACTGTCGAGTCGGGTGGAGAGTGAGTTGAGTCAGGTGGCGAAGTGATCGGTGTGTCTTTGAGTTGGGTTCTGGAGTCGGCTGAGAAGAGTTGCGGGAAGAGGCAAAGGAGCTCGGGTCCGAGGCGAGAAGGACGGCGGTCGGCGACGAGGTCGCGGTATGGGATCGCTCGTCACGGGACCCAAGCCAGCCAGCCATTCTCCTCACGAGTCACGAGGACGCGGGTAGGACACCCCCCCCCCCCCGGTCTCGCGCACAATTGGCCTACAGGCCTGTCTGCCCCCTTGTCTATGAGGGTGGCTTCTTTCCTTTGCTTTTGAGTAAATGTGTGTTGGCACCGTCTGTAAAGTAGAACTGTATAAGTGTTGCCGTGTGTGCGCGTAGTCGGTAGTAACTCTGCGTCTTGTTGCTTTTGTTTTGATTGCTACATGTGCATTTTGACTGGCTGTATATGTATGTGCTTTCCGTGTGTCGTGTAATAAATGTGCTTTGTGTGAACTGTTTTCCCGTTTCGCTTCGTCTTTTCTTTATTGACCCTCCATCCTGCTTCACGTAAAGGGTTCGTAGTGGGCTTAATACGCCCGGTAATGAATCGGAACCGTCGAGGCCGACGATAACACCGCCCGGTTATCACTGTAGCACGGAACGGACCGCTTAAGCGGTTCGTGTCTGGAGTCGACCTGTGGCGAGGTACGATCGCCCGGTTTACCATCCGCGTGGGTACGTAGGTAGGTCGAGTTTGGCGAACAACCCTATCCTACGCGGGTGGCCGATTGGCACGATTGTGGTGAGGTCGAAAGGCCCACCCATGACTGGCTCCGGGCGATAGTTCCCGGAGGGTCACGACTGAATTGTCCAGTAGTTTTGTCCAGTAATAATACACAGTATTGACCATGGACACAAAGAAGAAGCGTGAAACACAAATAGTTTCGGAATAATGTATAAATCTCACCTGAAAAACAAAAATAAATCAAGATGAAGAAAAGAAGGATTTAACACCCCCTTAGTGATTGAAGCAGACTCTGAATGCATTACAAGGGCTCGAAGGGCACTTGGTTGAGCGCATACCTCTGCCACCTAATGCCTGATCCACGAGAACATATCGGACCCAAAAAGTTTTTTTTGAAGTTTCGGCCGAACGTGTCCACAACTTTTTGAGATATCGACATATACAGGGTGTTTCAAAAAAATGTTAACACTTCCAAGAATTTTTTTTTCTTTCCTTGCTGTTGACTGAAATGGCAATGATGTTGACGTTGGTGCAAAGAAGGTCACTGCATGGATGGTCAACCACGGTGGTCCGCAACAAATACAGAGGGTATTTCAGCTGCGATCCACCCTCGACATTGACCATTTATGTCATGTAAGTGTTTACATTTTTTGAAGCACCCTGTATATCGGTCCAGCCACATCTCTCAATGTTGATGAATCACGAAAAAAAAATTTCACCAAGTAACAAAAAGATGAACTAGAGGGGTGAAAACATAAGCTCCTTTCACCTTTGATGGTGGAGGTTAAAAAAAAAAAAGAAAAAAAAGATAATTGTCCCCCTGATCCCAATTATTATTGCACTGTGAATAATTATTATTGTAGATTATGAAAAACATGAACCAAGTGGATTTTGATATTTTATTAACAGTAATGATGATGGGAAATTCCATGAAATGAGAATGAACTTTACGGGAAGTCCAAATGTCAGTGGAACTTGACCTTTCAAATCACACCCTGTCTGTCCAACCACAACTAAAACTATTATTAAACACTGCGATGCAGTTTAATAATAAAAATAAGACATTTCATAGGATTATAACATTAAAGTGACGATGCCTATTTACAGGGCAAGTTACATTCTGCCCAAACGCGCCATTCAATTACAGCTACATGATGGAGAGGAACAGGAACAGGTAAACGAAGGGCGGCCTCACTGAAGAAAGCCCACACGCTTCGTTCATCACCGTCGTCTCCTGTGCATCCGTCTGGCCACGCTTCTGGGTCTTCTCATGATATTTTGAACTCACATTTGAAGGCAGGGATGCAGGGGTCACCTTAAAGTTGGATTTCCAAGAAATATTGGTATTTTTGGTGGCCAAAGGTGAACTCTGAGTTGACGATTTGCTCTCATGGCCACGAGTTCGCTTTGCTTCATTACGAGACTTCTTCAATACAGACTTGATTTTTGTCATTTCACGGCCTGCTTTGGTATCCAATACCAACTCTGTGTGAACACACATACACACACACAAAAAAAGTTCATACTGTGACACCAAACTGGACCTCATGTAACAAGGAAATAAAAGACAGGCACCCCTGTCAAATTTATTCTCCATTATATCCCACCCTGGACCTACAGCACTCTCCACATCCTCTCCATTGAACAAATGACGTGTGAGTGATAGAAACAACCACCTACAATGCACAACATCAAAGCGGGACAGAGAGAGAGAGAGAGAGAGAGAGAGAGAGAGAGAGAGAGAGAGAGAGAGAGAGAGAGAGAGAGAGAGAGAGAGAGAGAGAGAGAGAGAGAGAGAGAGAGAGAGAGACACACAGAGAGAGAGACACACAGAGAGAGAGAGAGACACACAGAGAGAGAGACACAGAGAGAGAGACACAGAGATATATATATATATATATATATATATATATATATATATATATATATATATATATATATATATATATATATATATATATATATGACCGTGAAGATATATTTGAGGTGACACTGCACATCCTGACCCAGAGATTATCCGTGTATGTGTATTTTCAGGTGTGATGATGTCACGTTTTTCGAAATTCTCCAATCGTGCCTGCAAGCAAAATGGTAGAACCGTCTGTTTTCAAACTTGGGCTGAGAATCTTCTACCATTTTTATTATATTTATTCACTTTTTTTGGATGCCATGTTGAGGATCATGCGAGAGCTTAAAATACTGAAACGTATAACAAAGCAGGAGGCAAGAGGGAAGCACAAAATAGTGGGGGAAAAGGCAACAGGATATCTGTGGAAGGGAGAGGGATGTGGCGGGGTGCATGGGGTACACAAGATGGTACTACAGGGACTTTCAGGAATGAAAACAGGAAATTTGAAAGAGGTGGATTAATGAGATTACAAAAGATCAAGATTTTGGATGGGGGATGATATGAGATGGTGATGAACAGCTGTTTTGAAGACCTGGAGGGAGGAGTGGGATTGAAGAGAGTGTGGGAGTTTGCTGAAGAGGCAGAAAAAAAGAGGAATGAAAGAGTGAAGGTGAGCAGTGATTCTTGATTTTGGCAGTTTCACCAGAAGGGGGGTTTGGTGAACCTTGAGTGCCCTGAGAAAATATAAGGGGGACAGATCACAGACAGAGTGGTGGGGGGGGAGCCAGAGAGAAGACAGCAGAAGACAGAAAGATGACCGACCTACCTCTAGTGAGAGAGTGAGAGACCCGGAGACTCAGCTTCATCGTGGGAGATACCAATGATCCTTAAAGCCTTGGATTCCACAGAATGAAGTTGAGCTATGTGTGAGGCAAGAGCACCAGTCTTGGGGGGGGGGGGGAGAGCAGTACTCCAGACAACTGTGGATGAAAGCTTTGTTCGTGGTCAGGAGCTCAGGTGTGCCAAGGAAGGACTTTTCACGATGGATGATAACCCAGTCGGCAACTGGCTTTGGAGGCCAGCTTGGAAACGTGGCTTTCCCAAGAAAGATCATGGCAGATAGTGAGACCCAAAAGCTTAAATGAAAGGACTTCTTCAAGGGGATTGTTGAGAAATGAGAATTGGGGGGGGGGAGTTCCAGATGGTCCTTTTGGAGAGACATGGTGAGAGCGTGAGAGTTGTCAAGATTGAAACGTATTCCAAGTGTTTGACCAGCTTGTGATTTTATCCACATGTGCAAAGAATGAAGAGGCTTCTGCTTGCCAATTAGAGGGATGACAGATGGTATGGCAGAGGGTAGAGTCATCAGCAAAGAGATAAAGAGGATTTTCCAGTAAATGTGAGAGAAGATTGATGATAACCAGAAAAAGAACAGGGCCCAGAACACTGCCTTGAGGAACTCCAGCCTGGACAGGAAGAGGGGATGAGAGAATTCCATTAAGAGCCACACATTGACTGTGACAAGAGAGAAAGTCTGCGAACCATGAGTGGATATTGCCTTGGATACCATAAGAAGAGAGTTTGGTCAGCAGGGCAGGGTGCCAGACCACATCGAAAGCTCACGATATGTCTAGGGAGATGGCTCTGATGTCATGTCTGGCATTGAGGACCTCCATCCATTGTTGGAGAAGCAGAAGCAGCATATCCAGAGTCGAGCGACCTGATCCAAATCCAAATTGATGGTCGGAAATCAAGCCATTGGAGAAAAGGAAGGATTTAATATCAGAAGTGATGATGGATTCCTTGACCTTGCTGATGATTGGGAGAAGGCTGATTGGTCTGTATTTGTAGGGATATGTTTTTGGACCTTTTTTTTTGCAGGGCAGTGATGTTTGCTGATTTCCAAGCAGATGGCAGATGACCTTGAGTAAATGCGAGGGTGAACAGAACAGAGAGAGGGTGAGCAAGAGCAGAGGAGCAGGTTTTTAGAACACGAGGGCTGATGCCGTCTGGACTTGTTGCAGAATCTGAGTCGAGGTTTGGCAGCAAACTCTCCACTTTGTCAGAAGAAAAGGACACAGAGTCCAGGAACAGCTGAGTGCAACTGTGTAAGGTGGGTACAGAAAGCATTGGGTTTGGGACACAAGATTTAGAAGCAAACAGAGTTCAGGCATTCAACCTTTTCACGTGCAGTATCAACTGTGCAGCCGTTTGAGGTAAGAGAGGGAATTGAGGGGGACATACACCAGAAATACTTAACCAGATGCCACCAGGATTTGGAGGAGGGAGACAGATTTGAGATGAGAAAGATGCTGTTTCCTGGCTCTCCCGAGGGTAGACACACACTTGGTCAGAAAGCCTTGCAGAAAGAACTTAGATTGCCTTCAGTAGGATTTGCCTTCCATGAGGTGAAGGAAAGTTGTTTCATGACAAAAGCCTCACCACAAGCTTCAGTGTACCATGGATGGGAGGAAGGATATGACATCTGAAGATGACATGGGATGAATCTGTGCATGAGGGAGAGCAAGTTCCTTTGAAAGAATTCCCAGAATGAGCCGATGCCAGAGAAAGTAGAAATGGGAGACAAGTCTAGAAGTTTGATGGCTGCTTGGAGACCCTGCCAGTTGGCCTGAGTGAAATGCCAGACTCGACGGGGCTGAGGTGGTTCTCTGATAACAGCCAGATATATGTCCACTTTAACAAGCATATGGTCATATGAACCGATTGGATCGGAGGAAGAACAGCAGACATTTTCAGGGAAATTGGTCAAAATCAAATCCAGAACAGATGGAGTCCCGTTGGCTGTGGTCCAGGTCGGGAAGATGACCGATTGAGTCAGTCCCAATGAGTCTCAGAAGTCCTTTGCTAAAGTGCCATGGCAGGTGAGAGAGATACCCACACCAGGCCAACTGGCATGATGGCAATTAAAGTCACCGCATCTGAGGAAGAGAGAGTTTGGATGAGTGGATAGAAGTTGGCCCATGTCTTCAGCGAGCGAGATGTAAATGGAGTCATCACTGTTTGGTGGACGGTACAACACACATATAAACAAGAGGTGGGAGCAGAGGTGAAAAGTGGGGAGGGGTATTTGAAGGTGAGGGGAAAGCGGGGAGATTTGAAGGGGAGCAGTGAGGGGGGAGGTGGGGGGGAGAGAGAGTGAAGTTTGCTTTGAAGACAAAGAGCTAAGTCGTGGTGGTGAGGGGAGAAGTGGCAGTGGGGAGTAATAAGAGAGGGGGCAAAGGGAAGTGGGAGATTGGAGGAGGTGGAGTAATGAGATGGAAGAGTGTGACGAAAATATTAAGATATGTGCAGAAAGTGGAAATTTGTTGATCTCAACTTAAATAATGAACCATCTGGATCTTATTACATTAGATCCAGACGTTCGACAAGCTGCTTTTGCAAAAGATGGCGATACAGTCCACAGGGGGGTCCTTTTTTCATGAATTACATTCGCTGTTTGCTTTTTTTTCACCTTTTTGTACAATCTGCTTTCATTATAAAATATAAATATAAATATATGAATAGTTGCTGCAATTTATTAATCGCCGGCATTTGCTGCGAGTACATACATGATGAGTCACAAGTCCCAGGACACCGTTTGAGCTGTTTATACAAGATTTGTTTGTACCGTGTATTTATACTGTGACTACGCTCTGTGGGGGTACGTCAAAGCTGAGGTTGCAGAACATCGCATGGCATCTGTTGATGAACTGAAAAAACACATTCGGGAAGCAGTTGGTACCATAACACATGGTATTTTGCATCAGTCTCCACACCGCATGAGAAAAAAATTATCTTCTGTCATGACAACAGCGGACATCATATGGAGGCACTCAATGTCAAAGGAGGTATTGTAATTGTTGTATTTCTGCAATATTTTAATTATTACTCCTGTTATTATTGTAATCTGTTATTACTCCTGGGGCTTATGGCTCACCCTGTAGACAGCATACACGGACGTGGTACAAATGGCTAAATGGGTACAAATGACTCTCCGTGGGTGTGTGTGTGTGTGTGTGTGTGTGTGTGTGTGTGTGTGTGTGTGTGTGTGTGTGTGTGTGTGTGTGTGCACCTTCATGTCAGGTTACGTGTATGTGGTGCACAGGCGCACAGACCAAACTCGCACCCAGGCCTGTGGTGCGTGGTGCCATGATGGAGGTTTCGTGACCGTCTCATGAACCATGTGCTTCAGCGCGGAGGGAGCGGACATGCTGCAGTGTCGAATGGACGTGCAGTGACCCGAAAGCCATGGGATGTGCCGTGCAGTGCGGGTGTGGGGAAATCCGTGCAAGTGAAAGGATGAGTACATCACCAGTGCATGTGCATGGACCACGAGGAGGTTGTTGGAACACATATGGGGGGGCTGTTAAGGACTGATGGCTTCCTCAGAGGGTAGCAGGTAGGAATCCGATCAATTGTAGGTTGACCGGACAGGTGAAAAGGTTGCTGCATGTGTGAGCATGCCTGTATACAAGCAAGCCTTTGTCAGGTAGATAGCATAGGTTTTAAATGCTCCGGCCCAGTTTTATGGAGAACTGAGTAGTTAAAAATAAAACGTTGCTCTTTGGGTGCGTTTTATCGCCCCGGTATGCTGCCTTCCCTTCGCCTCCCCTCATGCTACCTTCCCTCCCCTCACGCTGCCTTCCCTTCCCCTCACGCTGCCTTCCCTTCCCCTCATGCTGCCTTCCCTTCCCCTCACGCTGCCTTCCCTTCCCCTCACGCTGCCTTCCCTTCCCCTCATGCTGCCTTCCCTTCCCCTCACGCTGCCTTCCCTTCCACTCACGCTGTCTTCCCTTCCACTCACGCTGCCTTCCCTTCCCCTCACGCTGTCTTCCCTTCCACTCACGCTGCCTTCCCTTGCCCTCACACTGTCTTCCCTTCACATTGCCCTCCCTTCCCCTCATGTTGCCTTCCCTTCCCCTCCCCTCACACTAACCTCCTCTCAAACCCCCGTAACCAACATACAAATCTCCGCAGGTCGAGGCCAGGAAGGGGTGTCATAGTCTGTACTAATTGGACAAATCAACGTATTTTTCCTTAGAAGTCGGAACTGCTGCTCGGATCAATTCAACAGTTTAAATTTTGAAATTCAGCTCAGGTTAAGACATTCTGGAGCTTATCGCATGTGTGGCAATTAAATAAAAGCACGAACACTGGCACAGCTTTTTCGATGAATGAAGGAAAATTCCCTTCCTTCCCTTCCCTTCCCTCAAACTTACATCCTCCCGAAGCCCCTCCCACCTTCAACACCCCCATGGACGTGTCTGGGCGATGTTTAGTCTGACCCGTTTGAACATTCTGGTTTCACGTACCCCCATTTTGTTCAATCTTTTACTAATGCCGGCAGAAGGGGACCATATGTCCGCCCCTCCCCGCCTTCCCTCAAGTCCCCCCACTAAATGCTAGTCAAGAATTCCTCCCCCTCTTCTCCCTACCTCGCTCCTTCCTCCCTCCTCTCTCCCCCCTGCCCCCACCTGCCTCAACTTCATATTGCTGTCAGTGAAGCGACAGGTTGTATTTGTTAGTATACAGTAGAGAAAGTGCACGGAGAGGAACTCACCAAGCGGCGTGAGCAAGCGGCTCAGAGCAAGCACCAATGAGGTTCGAGCAACTGCAGATATTGAGAATGTCGCGGAGTCATCGACAGACCAGTTGCTTCAAGTTTGTAAAGGGCAATGTCTCCCTAAAAATGAAATGGCTGACATGGGTCAACCAAAAACGAGCACCATCGATGTCGAGGAATTGATGGAGAAAACTGGTATCGTGGTATATATCGGTTATAAGCTCGATAGGTAGTTATGACTACTTGTGACCATATCCCGTGACTCGTACTTCAAAAACGAAGATGGCATCCGTAGCAACTGAGACAGATGCCCATTTTACAAAAACAGGGAAATGATTTGTTGTCGGATCGTAATTATGCCAGTTTCCAAAATGCTAGAATTGAAAGTGTATCACACATTCCTTCATTCAAATCGAGCTGTTACTGCTCAGAAGCCTTAGTAGTTGCAGGCAACTGATTAATTAGTAGAAGAAGAGCAAGCCTAGTGTTGGTTTAGTGGTAAAGGAGGTGGCTTTGGATCCTAGGGTCCTGAGTTCAAGCCCTGTTGGCCACTGAATTAAAAATATACCAGGAGGTTAACTCAGCCTGTCATCCTTCCGTGGTCAGCAAAATGAGCACCAGTGTACCGGTAAGGGGGACACTGCATCAGCGGCATAGCCGCATCCCAACCAATGATGCAACCAGCAGCCACAGGCTGCACTCGACAGAGAGAGAGAGTATAAGAGCAGGATTTCAGAAGAATGCCAAATTGATAGATTACAGATGGGTGAACAAGGATAGAGTAGAAAAGATCACACACTCGTATAAAAGTCGAGATTCCAAGATAGTTAGCGAAGAGCTGTTACTTTGATGCAACAACAGGATTGCACTGACATACAGAGGCAAATCCATAGGTGGAAGTATAAGAAAAACTTAAACTCAGTCCATCGTTAGATAAACTGGCAAGAGGTAATGAAACTTGAACGTGTCATGTGGAACTGTGGAACTGTGGAACGTGGCATGGCGTACCTTGCTTCTGCACAAACGGCACCAGCTTGCTCTGTATTGTGACCGGTCTTGGGATGAACGTACATTTTCCTGGAGCTGAGGCCCTGTAGTTGAAGGATGCGATCATTAACCACGACTTTGCACAAAGGACTATAAAAATAATTATGTAGATGGCAAGTTTGCGGTGAACTGCTCTTAAAGTTTACGTCATCCCGATACGCACTACCGTGTTCAAAGGTAACTTTATTTTTTTCTCTCTCTCATAACGTCAACGTGCAAGTGTAATCAAAAAAGTTTCCGCATGATGAAATCATTTTGAAAATCTAATTTTGAATCAAGTAAGTTGTGTTTGTTGCCTTGCTAGGAGAGCCAATCGGAAAAGGTCAACGATGACTTTCCTTGGAGGCAATGAGTATATTCTTCAACGTGATGGAGAAAATGATTCATGAGCGGGTCCTTGTGCCTTTGAGGAAAGGATCGAGGAAGGTAAAGGAATTGTCGACAAACCTGGATGGATCTACTATTCGGTAGATTGACGACGTTGGAGAAATTGTGCTGGGTAGGCCCGAGGCCAGAAGATAGACTTCACCTGCGAGAGAACCGGAGAGATGAGACTTTTCAACAAGTCATGCAAACAAGACATTTAAGTTCTTATACGTAGATTCCCTCTTTGTTTACAAATCAATCTCACCGAAACAAACTCGATAAGAGAAATGGGGGGAAAAAAACAAAACAAAAAAGATTGCAAGTTGTGAAAGATTGGAGGCCGAAGTGAATGAAAAGTGCTCGTTAATCTCGTAGGGGGCTAACGTGCCGATCCCAGAGAGCGGCACTTTGGCTCCAAACAAGACTTCACCTTCTTCTCCTTCTTATATATTGCAGCACACAGCTGCAGGTAGTATCATTTGCTTGGAGCACGGCTGTGTCACCAATGCAGTGCCCCCCCCCCCTGTAGTTTAGGGCATAAATTAGTAATTTGTTCATGGTGCCGGTGAAAGCTTGCCTGCTCTTCGCAAAGGACACCACAGGATCTTTAACTCCCACCAACTAATGCTGGTACATGGAACGCCCAGTTTAATGTCCATCCGAATGACGGCACACACATTGACGCCTCGTCCCGCCTGTAAAACACCGGGGATGGGGGTTGTAGCTCGGTGGGTATTCAAACCTAGGCAACAAAGCTCAGGGGAGTGTGCGCATACCTATAGGGTACCCTACCAACCCTCCCACAGGATTAACGAATGCTCACACCATGACAGTTACTGCTTTTGCATTTGCTGAACCATATCATGGGCTTCTCCTTAATCTGCCATTGTCAAACATGAGGCATTGCCTTTAAACCACACAATTTGATCCCGTTGGCACTGAACAACCATCTTATGTATTCAGCCAACACCAGGGGGTACAGAAATAGAGTTCAAAATCTGTCAGTGATTTATTACTACACTTCTGTGAGCCGAAGTTCATGCATGTAACAAGTCAGCTTTCCAACATGGTCACATTCTCATTTTATCCTCTAGAGTCTAGATTCACTGGAGTTGCTGGGCTGGCAGGGTAGCCTAGAGGTATGCACACTCACCTCTAACCTGTTTAGCCCAGGTATGAATCCCAACCCAGCTATCAACTGTCATCCCAGCGTTTCACAGGCAAGGTGATCCATCAATGCATGTGCCGTCCCTTGGATTGACGTTAAACTGGGTGTCTTGTCTTCTGGCATTAGTTGGTGAACGTTAAAGATCCCATGGTGCCCCTCGTTTTGAGTAGGTGAGATATCGCCGGAACCTGCCCGAACCTCCAGAGGGCATTGCATCAGTGGCACAGCTGCACCCTCAGCCAATGGTGCTGCACTGTAGCCTCGTGCTGCATTCGAAAGACAAAGAAGACTCAAATTATTTTATTCCGATCAATTCACTGCCAAGCACATCAATTAATGAATGAACTTTGCCCAATCACAATGTCCTGTGCTTTTTGTGTGAAGGAGGTAGGAAACATTTTTAGAAAGATTATTTTCTGGTAATTATATATATATATATATATATATATATATATATATATATATATATATATATATATATATATATATATATATATATATATATATATATATATATATATATATCTTCTTCTTGTTCTTTCGGCTGCTCCCGTTAGGGGTCGCCACAGCGGATCATCCATTATGATCCGCATAGTGATTTGGCACATGTTTTACGCCGGATGCCCTTCCTGACGCAATATATATATATATATATATATATATATATATATATATATATATATATATATATATATATATATATATATATATATATATATATAATGTTATAATTAGTATTCGTTCTTACCAGCTTCGTCCTCAGCAAATGAGATAATGTACTGGTAGTGAGTGTTTGTGAGTCCAGGAAACATGCAAGTCTGCCCTTGACCCATGCATATGTCCTGCTTGATCCACCTTCCTGGAGGTTTTCCTTCACCTTTTTCCTCTTCTTTGAGAGCCATAAGCTTCCTGAGGCACAAGGTATTTCTACTACTGTGAAATGTTCGTACTTCCAATTAGACAAGGAGTGTCCAAAAACAATTGTTTTAAGTAAAAATCTACAGGAAGTAGACAAAAAAAAAATGGAAACACCAACAAAATGTCACCAAGTCGGGTGTTGGCCCACCACCTGCTTCCAGATTGGCAAGGATATGACGGGGAATGGAGTCAACAAGGGTCTGAAACTGTTCCGCAAGAACGTGCCACAATTCTTCCACAAGGAAGTCCTCCAATTGACGTCAGTTTGAAGAAGGCGGAAACCAACTGTCGGAGGTGCCTCCTCTCCAGACAATCCCACAAATGCTCTATCGTCCATGGGACTGAGGTCTGGCGATTGGGAAGGCCATGGAAGATAGGTAACTTCGTCCTCGTGCACCTCAAACCACCTGGTGAGGGCACGTACCCTCTGCACTGGAGCATTGTTGTCCTTAAAGACACCCCCTCCCAGCAGCGAAGAAATGCTGCAGCATGGGATGGAGATGATCGCTGAGGACGGTAACGGAGCGTGCTGCATCGAGTGTGCCTTCTTACGGAATGACCCTGGCCATGCGAGGAAAACGTGGCCTACACCATTATGTGAATACCAAAACCTTTTACTGTTAGAACCAATCACTCGGGACTGTGGAACTCCCTGGGCTGTGGTCACATGTGCATCAATTGAGAACACTGTTCAGACCACACCGCTCTACTCCACAGCTTAGCAGTCCATTGCCGATGCTCCTTGCACCACTAGACCCACAAACGGGCGTTGCCAGATGTTATCAACAGTTTGTACATAGCAACCTGGCGATGGTATCATGCTCTGTGAAGTTCCTTTATGACCGTTTTCAATGATACAGGATTCTCACGACCCATGTTGAACTCTGCACACAGTTTGTCCACCATTGCTCTCCTGTTTCACCTCGCAGTCAAGACTAATACCCATGCATCGTGCTCGTCAATTATGCCCTTCGAAGATGACCTCTTTCCCATCTTTTTCCCAGGCTGGCATCACCTTTGAGACAGTTCCTCACGACGCGTCAGCAATTTCCGCAGCCTTTGTCGCTGAAGCGCCTGCCAAACGTGCACTAACAATTACACCCTCTTCAAAGTCACCGAGGTCTCTTCTTGAGCTCTGCCAGTAATACCGGACTCGAGCAGCAACCCACTTACAGTATATATGCACGAAAAGAGGACTCCCGCAAAGAGATTCGCAGATTTAATGTGCCACTGCCATACATGTGGCGGCCACATACGATGTATGTATGTAGTACGGGCCGTGACCCTGGTGTTTCCATTTTTTTTTGGTCCACTATATGTAAATTACGATGATAAAACTGGATGTGCAAAGTTTGTTAGGGTTAGGGTTAACAGCAGCTTTCCTTCCATATTTGGCATATTTGACGAGTACCCATACCTCGAAGTCATATATGAGGGTTCAACCAGTCAAAAACATGGTAACAAATTAAAACTGGAAAGTACTGTACAATATTAATAATAACTGTGCAGTTCTTCTTTAATCCAGGATATCTAAACAAAGTAGTTTATGAATAAAAGTAAAAACACACTTATGTAAAAACACTTTACTTATGTAAAGTAAAAACTTATGTAAAACATTAAATTTCATGAATAAAAGTACACAGTAATACACACCTTTTACATCCTTTTCTCTCTAAAGAATAAAAGGTTATGTGTGGAACACGTATGGGGTCACTGTGATGAGGTATGACTAACCCACTCATGTAGTCCCCAAAAATGTACAAGCCATTGAGGTTTGGAGAGCGACATCCACGGTACACAAAACCACCTGTGACCGACTGACCTGTGCTGTGGTTGTATGCAAATATGGGCAAAACATCATCTGTAAAATAGAGCCATCATGAGCAAAGCACAATACAACACCGAGTAAGAGACAGAGACGGAGAGAGAGAGAGACACACACAGACACAGGGAGAGACAGACAGACAGACAGAGAGAGATAGAGAGAGACAGAGAGAGATGGAGTGAGACAGAGAGACAGGACAGAGAGAGATAGAGAGAGAGAGAGAGAGAGAGAGAGAGAGAGAGAGAGAGAGAGAGAGAGAGAGAGAGAGAGAGAGAGAGAGAGAGAGAGAGAGAGAGAGAGAGAGAGAGAGAGAGAGAGAGAGAGAGAGAGAGAGAGAGAGAGAGAGAGAGGACAGACAGAGAGACAGGACACAGAGAGAGAGAGAGAGAGAGAGAGAGAGAGAGAGAGAGAGAGAGAGAGAGAGAGAGAGAGAGAGAGAGAGAGAGAGAGAGAGAGAGAGAGAGAGAGAGGACAGACAGAGAGACAGGACACAGAGAGAGAGAGAGAGAGAGAGAGAGAGAGAGAGAGAGAGAGAGAGAGAGAGAGAGAGAGAGAGAGAGAGACAGAGAGAGAGAGAGACAGGGAGAGAGAGAGAGAGAGAGAGAGAGAGAGAGAGAGAGAGAGAGAGAGAGAGAGAGAGAGAGAGAGAGAGAGAGAGAGGACAGACAGAGAGACAGGACACAGAGAGAGAGAGAGAGGACAGACAGAGAGACAGGACACAGAGAGAGAGAGAGAGAGAGAGAGAGAGAGAGAGAGGACAGACAGAGAGACAGGACACACACACACAGAGAGAGAGAGAGGACAGACAGAGAGACAGGACACACACACAGAGAGAGAGAGAGAGAGGACAGACAGAGAGACAGGACACACACACAGAGAGAGAGAGAGAGAGGACAGACAGAGAGAGAGAGAGAGAGAGAGAGAGAGAGAGAGAGAGAGAGAGAGAGAGAGAGAGAGAGAGAGAGGACAGACAGAGAGACAGGACACAGAGAGAGAGAGAGAGAGAGAGGACAGACAGAGAGACAGGACACAGAGAGAGAGAGAGAGAGAGGACAGACAGAGAGACAGGACACACACACAGAGAGAGAGAGAGAGAGAGAGAGAGAGAGAGAGAGAGAGAGAGAGAGAGAGAGAGAGAGAGAGAGAGAGAGAGGACAGACAGAGAGACAGGACACACACACAGAGAGAGAGAGAGAGGACAGACAGAGAGACAGGACACACACACAGAGAGAGAGAGAGAGAGAGAGAGAGAGGCCAGACAGAGAGACAGGGCAGCGGCAGGCAGACAGACAGAGACAGAGACAGAGACAGAGACAGAGACAGAGACAGAGACAGAGACAGAGACAGAGACAGAGACAGAGAGAGAGAGAGAGAGAGAGAGAGAGAGAGAGAGAGAGAGAGAGAGAGAGAGAGAGAGAGAGAGAGAGAGAGAGAGAGAGAGAGAGATCATGGTTCAGTTTAACTCACTCAGGCTTGTGTTGTGACAGAGACTACGATCATAGCAGGCAAAACCCTCACGAGCCCTCCATCCATAGTTCCCTCCACGTACCACAATGTCCACCTCCTCGTACTTGTTCTGTCCAACATCTCCACAGAAGAGGCGTCCTTGGCCAGCACCTGAAGCTGGATCACCTTTGTCGAATGAGCATCGCCACATGTTGCGCACTCCGTAGGCAAACACCTCCGGCCGAGCGTCTCTGTCATCCACAAAGGGGTTTGCTCGAGGAATGCCATATGGAAGACCCTGCGCAGGGGTATCCACATCCACACGAAGAACCTTACCAAGCAGGCTGGACCTGGTGAGGCATCAGTTGAAACAACAGAACAACTCAAATCAAACATTTTCGGCTGTACATTCATGATCGATAATAAAACATCAAATGAGCATTTTAAATATCAAATGTGCACAACATCTGGGTAGCTCGACACCGTTTTTCATTTTATCTTGTATATTATTTTGCAGATACATCAACACATACATTGCACCCCTGCAGGACTGCTAAAAAGTGAACCAAATCACTATCGAGTAGCTCTCCTGGAGGGGAATTTCATAATGAAGAGAGAACCTTCAGTTGGAGATCAAAACAAGGATTTCAGATTCGTATGAAAGGTTTAATCATTTCATCTCCTCTCCCTGTCAAGGCTGGAGTGCCCCCAAGGCAGTGTTTCTAGGCCCTGTCCTATTCCTCATCTTCCTCAACGATCTCCCTGTCTCTCTGGAAAATCCTCTATCTTCATGCTTAAAATAAAAATAAAATAGGACCACTGGACCTGATGCTCATCTGGGCCCTGTCCTAATGTTGTAACCCAAATTTGGTAGCATTCTGAGTTCTGATTGGTGCATCTGGAGAAAAAGATTTTTTGAAGGAATTTACAGATTTCCCCAAAATTGACGAAGTCAGCCATTTTGACACGCTTCCGGTCACATTATTGGCATGACCTCCGCAATTTAACAACTTTATCCTGGCCTAATGTTGCAATACAACCAAAATTTTGGAGCATTCTGACTGGTGGGTCTGGAGAAGAAGATTTTTGAAGGAATTTACGAAGTCTGCCATTTTGACCTACTTCAAGTCACGTGACCAGAACGAGCTTTGCAATCCCCGGCACCAGTCAGGAGTGGAATCTTCCTGCAAAATTTCAACTAGATAGGCCCAGCGGTGAGGAAGGGAAGGCAGAGTGAGGGGAAGGGAAGGCAGCATGAGGGGAAGGGAAGGCAGCATGAGGGGAAGGGAAGGCATCGTGAGGGGAAGGGAAGGCAACGTGAGGGGGAGGGAAGGCAGAATGAGGGGGAGGGAAGGCAGAATGAGGGGGAGGGAAGGCAGCGTGAGGGGGAGGGAAGGCAGCATGAGGGGAAGGGAAGGGGCGTGAGGGGAAGGGAAGGCAACGTGAGGGGAGGGAAGGCAGAATGAGGGGAGGGAAGGCAGCGTGAGGGGAGGGAACGCAGCATGAGGGGAAGGGAAGGGGGCGTGAGGGGGAGGGAAGGCGGCGTGAGGGGAAGGGAAGGGGGCGTGAGGGGAAGGGAAGGCGGCGTGAGGGGAAGGGAAGGCGGCGTGAGGGGAAGGGAAGGCGGCGTGAGGGGAAGGGAAGGCGGCGTGAGGGGAAGGGAAGGCGGCGTGAGGGGAAGGGAAGATGGCGTGAGGGGAAGGGAAGACAGCGTGGGGGAAGGGAAGACAGCGTGGGGGGAAGGGAAGACAGCGTGGGGGAAGGGAAGACAGCGTGGGGGAAGGGAAGACAGCGTGGGGGAAGGGAAGACAGCGTGAGGGGAAGGGAAGACAGCGTGAGGGGAAGGGAAGACAGCGTGAGGGGAAGGGAAGACAGCGTGAGGGGAAGGGAAGACAGCGTGAGGGGAAGGGAAGACAGCGTGAGGGGAAGGGAAGACAGCGTGAGGGGAAGGGAAGACAGCGTGAGGGGAAGGGAAGACAGCGTGAGGGGAAGGGAAGACAGCGTGAGGGGAAGGGAAGACAGCGTGGGGGAAGGGAAGACAGCGTGAGGGGAAAGGAAGACAGCGTGAGGGGAAGGGAAGACAGCGTGAGGGGAAGGGAAGGCAGTGTGGGGGGAAGGGAATGTGGTGTGAGGAGAATAAAAGGGAAGGCAGCATGAGGTGTAGGGAAGGCAGTGTGAGGTGTAGGGAAGGCATCGTGAGAAGGGAGGGGGAGGGAAGGCAGCATGAGGGGAACGGAAGGCAACATGAGGGGAACGGAAGGCGGCATGAGGGGAACGGAAGGCAGCATGAGGGGAACGGAAGGCAGCATGAGGGGAATGGAAGGCAGCATGAGGGGAAGGGAAGGTAGCATGATGGGAAGGGAAGGGAAGGCAGCATGAGGGGAAGGGAAGGGAAGGCAGCATAAGGGGAAGGGAAGGGAAGGCAGCATAAGGGGAAGGGAAGGGAGCATAAGGGGCAGGGAAAGGAAGACAGCGTGAGGGGAGGGGAATGGAATGGCAATAAAATGCACCCAAACAGCAACACTTTTGTTTAAAGGAAGCATTTAAAATATTTTCTTTTTAATTGAACATTTAAAATTTGTTGGGAGCAGTTAAAACTCATGCTGTATACCTGGCAAAGGCCTGCATGCACGTATGTATGTATGTATGTATGTATGTATGTATGTATGTATGTATGTATGCTCTCACATGCAGCGACCTTTTCACCCCTCTGGTCAGCTCATTCCGAATCCGATTCGCATATGCTACACTCTGGGGAAGCCGTTTAAAATTCAAAACTTAACCATTAGTTCTTAACAATCTCCTTAACAGAGGGGGGTAGGGGAGGAGGGGGAGATGGGAGGGGGTGAGTGAGATGTGAGGGGGAGAGAGAGGGAGGGGTGAGAGAGAGAGGGTGTGAGAGAGAGAGAGAGAGGGAGAGAGGTGGGAGGGAGCGAAAGAGGTGGGGGGGGGAGAGAAAGGGAGAGAAGTGGTAGAGAAAGGGAGAGAAGTGGGAGAGAGCGAGAGAGGTGGGGGGGGGAGAGAGAGAGTGAGGGGGTGGGAAAGATGTGAGGGAGGGAGAGGGGTGAGAGAGGGAGAGGGATGAAAGAGGGGATGGAGGGAGAGGGATGAAAGAGGGGATGGAGGGAGAGAGGGGCGGGGGGAGAGGGGGGATTCTGGCAGATGTGACATGCAGTTTACCATCCATCCGAGAGACGGCAAACATTGAAGAATCACCCTGCTGTGAAACACTAGGATGACAGTTGAAAGCTGGGTCGAGATTCCAAACGAGCCTAGACAGCTTAGAGCAAGCATGCGTACCTCTACGCTATCCTGCCGTGATGTAGTGATTCATTGCTTTGTATCAACTGAAAACATTTTACTCATTGTAATCATCTGAGTTATTTTGCCTTCATAACTTTGGAGATGTCCCCATCGAGAACTGTGCTGCAGTATCAACATGAAAGCTTGTGGAGATCGAAGCTTGAAGAGTGCTCCAAGCCAGCACTCCAACTAAACGGTTGAAGAAACTTCTAAAAATGAAACGTTTGATATTTTTGTATGTATCTATCTATGTCAAGGTGACGGGTCATCTAATGAAAGAAGATTGTACAAAAATGGGGAAACATGGTGTGAAATAAAATTGCACATTTTCAGCGGGCGAACTACCACTTATTTTGTCAATAAACAAGGATTTATTTATTTTAGTTTTTAGAACTTGGGATTTCATCATTAATTATTAACTCACCTGGAATTTAGCCTGGTGAGCTTATATGGTCGAACAGTGTCTGCAGGTGAGTGAGTGGGTGAGTGAGTGAGTTAGTCCGTAAACACTTCAGTCATTCTCACTTGAACCAAACATACAATTTTGATGAAACTTGGCCATAAGCTTCATATCTGATGCCTAACGAAAGAGTATTCACAGCATCAAAATCTACACTCATTAAGGTGATATACAGGGGGGGGTGGACCCCCCCCCCCCAAAAGGTATTTACTCTCTTCTCCAAAACTACACACGTAATTATGATGAAACTTGTCCACAACATTTTCACCTGTGATATACCAAAGTTTGTTCATGGCATTAAAAAAAAAAAAAATCAGGGTCGAAGGGGTCTGTGGGGGGTTTGAGACTGTTGTTCCTGCTCCAGATGAGCTTCAGGACACGCGGTCCTATTTTTGTTTTATTGTGTAATTATTTCCCACTTTGCTGCCATGAAAACCCATAGAGGCAGTTTTTAACTATGAATGGATGAATGGCTCACAGAAGGAAACACCTTCCTCATCCCAAAATCAGAAGAAACCCAACGACCTCACAAATATCGTCCAATAACATGTCTACCAACAAAATAAAACGTCTGCCAGGATTTGTCACATCAACGATGTACCAACACCTGACCATCAGTATTTCAATAATTTTGGCTTTTATTTGAAATTAGGAATTTGTTTTGTCCATACAATTGGGGTGGGGGAGGCTTTTACAGATGCAGTGCACAGGACGCGAGGGTGTCTTACTCTGGCCCTGCTCACTGGATGTGTGAGATCAAGCTTTGTGGCATAAAAAAACAAAAAAGTGAAGGCAACAGTGTTTTCCTCATGACAGTAATGTGAGCAATAGCCAGATCAACAATGAATCTTAACAGGTTGAGACATTTTTAACTTTTCCACGATGTCCAGAGTAGCCGACTTGGTGAGAGCAGCCGACTTGGTGAGAGCAGCCAACTTGGCGAGAGCAGGTGAAAGCAATCAAAAATCCCTTAAATAACTGAAAGAAGTGTAAAATTATGAAAGTTCATGTCAAACAAACAATAACATCAAGTAACTTGCTTATTCTGTGCATTTCCAAAAGTTCCAAATGGATCTCCTGCCATGCCTCCATCTCCAGTGAATATGTACAAAAGCCCATCATCTCCAAACAGAAGTTGGCCACCATTGTGGTTCGCTGCAGGCTCCTTTACCTCCAGGAGAAGTCTGCGGACAATACATGCTCGTTTGAGGGTCACAAAGGCAAACATCTTGTTAACTAAATATCGGTCTCGTTTCCTTGGAGGTTTGTCCATCTTGTTCAACGGCTGGCGCCTAAAGCTTGCCCGTTCCCTCGTAACCCAATATCAGTGAATTGATCTTTACCACTTTGTTTTACAACTATGTAATGAGCCTCGATGGTGGTATTTCATAAGCCAGAACATATTATGTTATGGACGAATTTGGATCAAACTTGGTGGACAGGTTGGGTGTGTGACAAAAACCAATTGATTCGATTTTGGTGAAGATCTGGATCTGGATATGAGAATTTTAACTTTTTTCAGTAATACTTCATCATCCAGAGATATAGACCGGCAGTCCAGACCATCGAGCTCCAACGAACGAGGTCCTAATACACCCAAAAGGATGCAAGAAACCTCCCTCTAAGCTTCAAAAATGGACGGCTGTCGGTATATAGCAGATGGCTTTGGCCCCCAGCTCATCAAAAGCAGCCCCCCCCAAAAGGCACTCGATCCAACGTCAGAGGTCCCAAATGAAAACAACCTGGAATGAAGGATTGAGGCCCCTGAATATGGCATGGCCATTAACAGAAGAAAAATGGACACCAAAAATTGGTGTCAGACTGCCAACAGTCTGACAGATGCCCAAAAATGTCCCCCCAAAAAGGCTTGAGGTCATATATAGGAAGTCTTGAGTGAAAGTGGCTCAGAATGAAGCATTGAGGTCCTCTGAATATGGTATGACCATTAACAGACATTTTGGGGGTGGCATTACCCCAGCAGATGTTCCTATATACAAGTTCTCTCTTCTTGTGAATGGCAGCTTGGCTGCCGGGGAGCCATCATTTCTTGGAAGCACGGCTGTGCCCCTCTACCAGTACATCGGTACTCATTTCGCCGACCTCAGAAGGATGACAGGCTGAGTCAACCTCACCTGGTGTTAATTCAGCAGCCAACGAGGCTTGAAATAAGGACCCTCGGATCCCAAGCCACCACCCGAGCCACTAAGCCAACACCTTATGAAGGGAAATGAATATAATTGAGTTATACCAAGATTTTCCCGAGATCAGACTTTTGGCGAAATGACCAGTCCATTAAGAGGAACGTTTTTCTGAGCCTGATCCTCCATCCATCCATTTAAAAGTTTTTCCTTCCATTCTCTCTCAAACAGGGTCATGTCTGCTAACAAATAACACTTTCTCAGTTAAAAGTGCCAGCAACACTTAAACTCACCTGCATTTTGTCCTCACTTCATTTAATTATCATACGGTCAACTCATGAACAACATACAGTTTGAATACTGACACAGCACTTGCACCAATTCCAAGTTGGTTTAAAACCATATTTTACAATTAATGACATCACTTTGGTTTTTTCCTTGCAGTGTCTTCATCACCGCTTGACACGTTTTGGTGCTGGAGGGTTCTTCCCCCTCTTCTCGATTACAGTCACTTACTCGCACTGTACTGTACAGATTTTTATAAATGCAGTATTTAAGTCACAAAAGTTATACAGTCGTTTATTAACCCCCATTGGACTTGGTTTGAAACAGGGGCTTACGGATTGGGTCTCGTCCGTCCGTGCGTGCGTCCGTCCACAGCCATATCTCAGACACGTATGGACCAATTTTGTTCAGAATTGGCACAAAGACAAAACATGATGGTATTTGTCAGGTGTACCTCACTTTGTTTTGTGATCTTATAAAAACAATACACTTGTCAGGTCAAGCCAGATCAGATATGTGACTTGCTGCAAGAACCATGTAAACCTGTATGAACCTGTTCCATGGTCGGGTTGTCGGCGACTAAACTGTCTCCCCCACCAGGTTTTCTGGTGAGGAGGGTGTTTGGATATGGACACCCAGCAGGATTAAAAACAAAACCTGTCAAAGGGTGGAGGAGCTCCTTGTGAGCCAACGGCCATCCATATCTAGTTCCCAACTGCGTCTGTGGACGTCCTCCTGGAGTTGGGTAAGTTTTTTTTTTAGGAGGTTGGTGGCAGGATTTGCACTCTGGCCACCATAAAACACTTCATTTCGCAAAACCAACAAATGCAAAGAAAACTGAAAACCCACTCCGTGGGAGTTTCATTTCTGAACCAGCGTCATGGAAATTTCATTCACAACTCCTCCATGTCAGTCCGTGATGCGGAAGGGACCCTCTGTGCTGACCAAGAGTCGCTTTAGCAAAATAATCAAATCATGTCTGTCTCCTTAAAGCTTTGAGCGCTCATTCTAACCCTGCCCAAAACTAAGACCCCCAACGCAAACATCCAATCACACATTGAAAATGTCATCACCGGAACTGGCTGCATCAATCAAGCTGTTGCACAGAACGTTTTTCCAAGGTTTGTGTGACACTGACGAGCGTGAATACAATGATGCAATTGAGAGGAGATTTCTGGCCAATGCATCTGATGCCATTTACAGCACTTCAAGAGGAACAATACGCTCCTGGAAACAGTCCTCTCGGACTTGGAATCAGAACTCTGACTTGGTCAAAGTTACTCCTACAGATCCTCAACCGACTCGGGCATTCGATCAGCTACGATGAAGTAAAGGCACTAGAAACAGACTTCACCTTCACATGTTGAGAAGAGAACCATGAAACCCCTGATGACCTCAGAATGGAGGCTGGCTACGAAACAGCCCTCGCTTGGGACAATTATGATGTCAACATAAAGACCCTGGATGGGAAAAAACACCCTACATTCAACCGTGGGATTCTGCTACCAGAACAAATGCCCAAGACAAAAGGAAATCTAATATCTGGAAATGCGCGCTGGACAGATGAGAAGATGGTTTCAGGAGGTTGAAAAAAAAAAGACATTCAACGATATTAAACCATACCATATGAAAAGTGCATTATCTCATCTCTCTCAACCATCTGACGAAGATGGAATTCAAAGACAGCGGCAACAGGACATAGACTTCCACTGGTTTCTGCAGGCCGCCGTAAAGGTGATGCCTCTCTTCTCAGGATTATCTTCACCATTTGTGCACGACGCCTGACCTCAGCATACAATTTGCTATATGGACCCCCATTTCCCTTCCTCCAACACGAAACGATGTCGTCAAAGAGACTATGATGCGCTCCATCAAAGTGGCGACCAAAACAAAGCACGACTACGCCATCGTTACTTACGACCTGGCAGTGGCAATCAAAGCTTATTCCACCAAAGCCCTTGAAACACCTACTTTCAACCGACTTCCCATCCTTCTTGGAAATTTTAATGTGTTGCTAGCATTTTTGGGGGGCATTGGGTACCTACGTTCACGAGTCGGGGGCCAAGTTTCTGCTAATGGAATCGGGCGTGTTGGCTGAAGGGTCGCTTACAGGATTTATTCATGAAAATTTTTACAACAGGTGTGTTAGAGTCCACCAAATTTTGGCCAGCGTGATTGAAAGATTACTATGCCAGCTATTTCGAAATACATGAGTGAGTGAGGAGGTTGAGGCACTGATGACTATTATCGAGAATGCTTCCTCTGACCAAACAGAGATGAAAAACTATTTTCAGTGAGAAAGAGTCATTACAAAATTATCTGACATTGTGTGAACAATTTTTGAGCGAGGTGATTGAAGGACAATGGGGACCAACGGCATCCTTTTGGAGCACAGATGTGTCAGCATCTGTGGTCAGCAGGATATTCAGAGATCTGCAAAGAGCGGTGCATACAAATGATGTCGACCTATACATCTGAGTTATTCCAAAAATTGTCGACATTTTCTTCGGTCTTAATTGTCCGAATTATGCCCGATGGGGGACTCTCTTTCTCCACAAACTGTGAAATTTCGATCCAAAATGCCGGGAGATTCTGGACCTTGGAGCATTCTCCCTTCGCCGTGCTCGCAGAAACTTTGCACACGGTCAACAGGGACGCAGCCTCTCCTTTCAAAGGTATTGTTGCGTTTCACAACTCAGAAAGTACGTTCCGACACTGGTACATCACCACCATCCAGAGAGGGCTGATTGTCTCCGAATTACAAAATCCCTTGGGGATGGAGGTGGGAGAGCAGCGAGCAAGACGGCTTCATTCATGGCGCGTCAAAATGGGCAATGAGCACATCGATGCCATGGCCGATATTGCGAAGGATTCCTGCGACCCCTACGAAAACCCTGTTTCAACATCTGAAGATCGCCTGAATATTGCATCCGGGAAGGCGACTACGGAGGACACAAGGACGTCTCTGCTTCAAATGCTTTCAAAGGGCCATGAACAATGCCAGACATTCGAGGAAGAGTGTGCTGGGGAGAGTGCTCGATTCCTCCAAACTGTTCCCAGAATGAAGGTAGCAAATTTGACTGCTGACAACAGCATGAAGAAGAAATCAAAAGTTTCTTGAGTGAGAGTGGTTGCCAAAGGAGTCAGGGATATATTTGGGAGGATCATCCTTGCTGCTTCACAACACATTGCTGGGTTCAATCTTCGGCACATCCTCTTCTTCCCCACCCTGAAGACAGATAAATATACACTACTTAGGACACTGGAATCAAGGCAAGTAGATTTGGTAACTAGTGCCACCCTTCCTCGAATTGAGATGACTGTGATGGACGGTGGTCTCTTGTTGCATGCCTACATTGAGGAGATGTTTTCAAGCAGGACCAGGGAACTATTGACTAAGGTATGTGCCTGCACTGGAAGGGAAATCCATATGCTCTTTGATAAGAACATGACTTCATCAATCAAGTATAGTGAGCGGAAACAATGGTGGGGGGGGGGCAGATAATAGCCCTTTGACTGGACCTGAACAGATTGTGAGTCAGAGTGGAATGCAACCGCTGAAGAATGAAAACTTCAAAGATCAGCTGATGGGATTCCTCTTGTGTGAATGGAAGAATGACTATGGCATGACTGTTGGCCAGAAAACACTTGTTCTCTCATGGTGACCATTGCATTCAACTCAGTTATGACTCCAAGGACGAATCCATGGTGACCAAACTATCAGAAAAACTCCAAGGCAAACATGACGAATCCGATGCTGATTGGCTTCCACACAGCAACAATGGCTGGGAATATTTTGGTGCGGGCTTCGGACACTGACATACATACCCATCATCATATTGGGTATGCTCAGCAGATCTACAGATATCTGGGGCGTGTAAGTCGAAAAATCATCATGGACTGTTGAACCGCGAACATTCGCTGCGACATTGCCATTTCTGGCTTAGCCAGTGTTTTGGAGAAAAGGCAACCCGCAGTGACGGCAGCACTGCCCGGGCTCCACACATTCATTGGTTCCAATTTTACTGCAGTATTCTTATTTTTGTTGTATACCTTGTCGAGGCTTGGATGAGAGCCAACACACAATGCACAACAAGGAGGGCATGAGACAAGAGGGCCAGGAGTGGGAAGGACAAAACAGTGAGGAACAGAGACATTCGGAGATCTGTGGAAGGGGGAGGGATGGGGTGGGGAACATGGGGAATACAAGATGGACATTACAGGGACTTTCAGGAAGGAAAGCCGGGAATTTGAAGGAGGTGGATTTGGGGTGGATACACGGGGGTAGAAAAGATCGAGGATTTGGATGGGGGACGATAAGAGGTGGTGGTCATGTGGTATACAAGATGGGCATGACATGGACTTTCAGGAAGGAAAGCAGGGAATTTGAAGGAGGTGGGTTCTGGGGTGGATTAACGGGGGTAAAAAAGATCGAGGATCTGGATGGGGGTGGTGGTAAACAGCTGTTTTGGAAATTCCACAAAAAAAATGGAAAGTACGACAATATATAATCAAGGAACAAGATGTCACAGGGAAGTAATGTCGAAACCTTCAAAAATCTCGCAGCCATGGACCATCCGGATGTTAAGACATTGTCCTCTTTCTTACACACTATGTATGGTCAGAAGCATGTTGTTTGAGGACTAGTGCAAACCCTGTGACTGGAACAGGCTTGGATCCACTCGAAAACGTTTGGAAACAGTAAGATGGCATCCTGGTCCCAGAATGGTTTCCTGGAGCAGCTGTTCCGACATGCCTTGTTGGGGAGCAGGAGGAAAGCACTGCTTCGGCGGATTCGGATCAACAGCAGGATGACGAGGACAACGACGAGCCAAGGAGTGAGGAGGGTAGTCGCTCTAATACAGATTATTAGATCGAGTCGTTCATCAAATCCCAATTCATCATTCATAAGATTGAAGCAGTGTTACTGTTACGTGTTGAAGTAATATCAACGTCAATGCACATTGTGATGTTCATTCTGAGATTGAAGACTGTCGTTATGATGATCCATTCTAGGATGAAGAATGTGATGGTAATCGGTATAATGTACGGAACTTGTGTAAGTTTTGGGTATGCATGATGTCGATATATAAACACGATAACTATATTGTCAGTGAACAACATTGTTTGTTTTTTTTTTCTCATGCAGTAAATTTAATTGGCATTGCAACTGTGGAATTCGTCACCCCAAACAGTGAAGGTCAAGTCAGGTCAGGTATGGGAACATGTGTCAGAGAAGCGCGTCACCGCGTCCACTTTCCGCCGGTACTCCAGGGGCCTCCGTCTGGCCATCCCCCAGGCAGATGCCAGGCCCATCCCCATCTCCTTGAGATGATGGTCAACCTGCTGCAACCACGAGGAACGTGGTCGGCCCATTGGCCTCCTCCAATCACGAGACTCCCTCTAGTCTGGGAGCCAACCTGTGTACGAGGCTGTTTTAGGGTTGGACCTTACAGCCTCTGCTATAAAATTTTACACCCCCAGGATGTTTAGATATATGTTTGCAGTTCATGAAAACCAATGTTGGCAATTCATAAGCTCTTGCGAAAAATTTTGGCGGACGTTTTTGTTTGAGGAAGATTTGAAAAATTTGATAAAACAGCAATTGTCAATAAAATTTCTAAAAAAATTAAAAAATCACATTCATGAAAAATAAATGTGAACTAAATGTAAGAATTCAATCAGTGCATTGTAAAATGACAAAAAAAAAAATTGCCTTTGTGGAAGTAAACCTCGTAAAAGTACATAATTTTGTGAAAAATGCCTTAAAAATAACGTTTTTTGAAGATGGCCTTTAGAACTTTTCTTATCATAGGCAGATGCTGCATTAGAATACTAATTTCTCTTAATGTGAGATGAACATGGTATCCATGGCTAATTAAAACAGCAAATTTGAGTGAGTTCTATCAATTTTTAAAGAGAAAATTAACATTTTTGTCAACCAAAGTTACCCCTACCCCCAAAATCCTCTTACTCTATTGAACACAGTTCGGTTAAGGTTTGCTGGATCCAGGTTGGGTACTTCACAGTTCACTCTTCCAAAGGAAAATTCAATGGTGTTTGGAGTGACATGGCCCTGGAGCAGACATACAACAATGAAGGGAAGACATCTCTGTTCAAAGGCATATCTCAGGCACCAGCTGCTCGAGATAAATATGTGAAGACAGCACCATTTCTCACAGCTGTATCAGAGAACATAAAGTCTATGGCTAATCTAGGCCAACAGGAATCTACTCATCATGGAGAAACACATAAGCAGGCAACAGAAGAACATATGCATGTTGAGGAGATCAAGAAAGTGATATGCCAGCAGATGATAAACCCATTCCAGTGTAACAACCAAGTGGATCTGCTCAATAGAGCAACTGGTGAGAAGGATGCTTCAAAAGACTTGGTCCATGCTCAAGCTAAGGGCATGGAAGCCATTATGAAAGCAGAAGAGGTGGTCTCTATTAAGATTGAACCACTGAAGCTGGTAACTTTCTCCTCACAGAAGAAATCAAAACCATCAAGGAAACAGAGTTTAATCAGGATCTATCAAGATGAGACTGCAACTACACGTGTGCTGTGTTTCTATCGAGATGCCGACCCAGTCACAAGACAGATTGCATTTTCCCATGAGTGGACAGACTATCCATCATCCCTGTTTGAGGTTGATCCACGCTTAGCACAGGGGTTTGTAATGCGCAAAGGCAACGAGTCTGATTTCGTGGCAGTGCTAATTGCTGAAGCTGAGCAGGATGTTGTTTTACAGCTGCCATCATTACCACAGAGTGACCTATACACAGTTTATCTGGTAGACACAATGGCATTTGTAAATAAATACCAAAAAATGGGTGCGAAAACATTTGGTGAACTTCCCCAGCTGTATCTTCGCAAGCTCCTGCAGTTGTAACCTGAAATGTGCAACTGTGTCAACATCATTGGTGATCAGTATGATTTTGATGATAGCCATACTTTGAAGGGTGATGAGCAGCAGAGGAGAAACCAGACAGACCAGGCAAGACAATTCTCACCATCCAAGAGTCTAGAAATTCCGGACTGGAATTTATTCATGAAGAATCCAAGAAATAAAGGAAATCTTCAGAACTTCATTGGCACTTCCCTTTGTGAGAGTCCTGAAGCTATTCCGGATGGAGTGACCATCATTCTTGGTGGTATGATGGAAAACAAAGGTCACACTCTTTCCATCACATCAGCATCAAGTTCAGTTCTGGACTTACCTTGTGAAGAACATGAAGAGGCAGACACAAGGATTATTGCTCATCTTGCGTATTGTGTGGAATATCTTGATCACCATCGAGCTGTTGTGCATGCAACAGATACAGACATAATTATGCTGTGTATATATCACTTCTGCTGCTTGAACACATTGCAAGAACTCTGGATACAATGACAGAATCAATACCTACCTATTCATGAGCTGGTAGAAGTGTTGAGCAAGAAGTACCAGAAAATCCTCTTGATGTCGCAGCTACACTTCTGTGCACATATGTGTTGTGTGGATGTGACACAGTGAGCTACCCATTCAGAAGGGGAAAAGAAGAGGTCAGGTCAGGTATGGGAGCATGTGCCAGAACAGCGCTTCGCTGCGTCCACTTTCCGCCGGAACTCCAGGGGCCTCCGTCTGGCCATCCCCCAGGCAGATGCCAGGCCCATCCCCATCTCCTTGAGATGATGGTCAACCTGCTGCAACCATGAGGGACGTGGTCGGCACACTGGCCTCCTCCACTCATGAGACTCCCTCGCTGAGAGAATCTGGTGAGCAGGATCAGCGTCAGGAAAACGAGCCACATGTCCATACAGCCGCAACTGACGCTCACGGACTATGCAGGTAACAAATCTCATTTGAGTCTCTCTCAGCAACCGCTCGTTGGACACAAAGTCCGACCAGCGATAGCCAAGGATTCTCCGAAGAGACCTGGTACCAAAGGAATTAAGTCTCCATCTCAGATCCTTGGTCAGAGTCCAAGTCTCGCATCTGTAGAGCAAGACTGGAAGCACCAAGGAACTGAAGACTCGGACTTTCGTCCTCCCGCACAGGAACCGGCAGCGCCACAATCTATTATCCAGTGAATCCATGACTCCCCAGGCCTGACCCAGACGTCTATTGACCTCTGACTCACAGCCAGCAGAGACATGAATATCACTGCCGAGGGAAGTGAATCTCTCGTGACCTCAACATCATCACCACCAACAGGCACAGACAGGACAGCAGCATCCAAGATGTCATTGAAAGCCTGGATATTAGTTTTGACCCAGGAAACCCATAATCCCAGTGGCTCCGACTCCTCATTCAGCACCTCGGGGGCCCCAAAAAGGATACCTTGAGTCTCCACAAAGATGACTGCATCATCTGCGAAATCAAGGTCAGAGATCTTGACATTCCCAAATGATGCACTGCAGCTTGATCTCTCCGACATCCTCCCTAGAATCTAGTCCAAACAAGCGCTGAAAAGTGTGGCGGCCAGTACACACCCCTGACAAACTCCAGTAACAACTGGAAATAAGTCAGTGATGGTACCACCACATCTCACAGCACTCTCAGTACCAGAGTAGAGTTCAGACATCAGATCAATCAGTTTTGGTGGCACCCCACGAAGACCAAGAATCCTCCAGAGGGCATCCCGATTCACTGAATCAAACGCTTTACAGAGATCAACATAAGCTGCAAGCAGCCCCTGCCGAAACTCTCGTCTGCGGTCGGTGAGGACCTGAAGAGAAAGGATACAGTCAATCGTTGACCTCTTTGGTGTAAAGCATGACTGCCCTGGACGCTCTAGGAACAAACAGTGAATGTAATCGGTTGTATAGACATCAAATGAGTACCTATACAAGTGCTAAATGAAGACAACATCATGAAATAAACTCCATTGTTGTTTGACTACAATTCATCAGTTGTGTATTACAATTGATATGACAATCAGGGGCGTCTGCCAAAGTGATGCCACTGCCTAAAATGTCTGTTAATGGTCATACCACATCCAGAGGACCTCAGTACTTCATTCTGAGCCAGTTTCATCCGGGACCTCCTACGTTGGACCGAGTGCCTTTTTGGGGCAGCTGCTTTTGATGAGCTGGGGGATAAAGCCACCCAGTATATCCCGGCAGACATTCATTTTTGAATCTTGGAGGGAGTTTTCCAAGATCCTGTGTGGTGCCTCCTTGGGACCTCATTCGTTGTCGCTCGATGGTCTGTGCTGTTCTGGCATATCGGTGGGATACAAAATGTAAACTGTTCAGCCAGCAGAGGTATGCGTTCTACCGAGTTCCGTTCTAGTTTTTATTTCATTCTCATGTTACTTTAATTATGTCCGTTTAAGATGTGAATAACACCTTGATTTCATTAAACATTTACAATGCATTATCTGAACTTGTGATACGTGCAATGTATGCTCAGGTTCCTGGCTCACCGCTCTGAAGTCGGATCTGCATGGTTCTCATCTTGAGCATCCATGTGAAATTCGCTAATGCGAATAACCTCATGACCGTTGTTGTTGACGACCGAGTAATACACAAATAGACGACCATTGCGATGAAATTTTGGATGGAAGGCCAAGCCGAGGAAGCCGCGTTCATCCCCAAACCAGGGAGATGTAAGAACCCTGTCCGTCAAATTGAGCAAGGGTTTGGAAAGCCGAGAGCCATCGGGAAGGAGAACCCAAACGAGTCCAAGTTGCTCTGCCACAAAGAGTCGATGTGTACCGTCGCTGGCGTGTTGTGCTGTCACTGGGTTTCGGAAGTTATTGGCAACTTCCTGCAAACAGAGCTGCAAACAGCCTTCGTCATTGGTGGGCATGATGCCCAACCCCATTTTCAGTGCAGAGTTGTCAAGTATGTCCGGGAAGCAGTAATTTGGGTCAGGCAGTGAAAGCTTTTTGCAAAATGTTTTGCCGTTGGACTCAAGCCTGTGTAATGTAGTGTCGTTGGTGATGAGAAACAAAAGTGAGCGACACTCACTGTAGAAGGCATTGCAGTAGTCGATACATAGCCCCGGTAGACTCCGCACGGGCGTCAAAATGTCCTCAGCATCGAAAAGGTGAGCTGCGTACGGGGAGCATTCCTGTGCAAATGAAAATCCAAGGTAGTGAGAGGGGAACAATTTGAAAACTAGAGTTTGTAGAACACCTTACCCCAAGCAGTCTTTAGAAACAACAACGTGGGCGGGGTCTACGAGTGTCAAATTGGATTGGTCATGGTGACGTAAAATACTGAAATATTTTATCCAAGTACTAATAAATGGAAAGGTTTTGAAAGTGCCACAAAAGGTTATTTGTGTTCTACAGTATTCAAATATATAATTTAATAGATATAAAATAAAGATTTTAAAGGATGTAGGAAAAAAAAATTTTTCAAAAGTTTACAGCAGTTGATGCAGCGTCTGAAACACCACCTCATTTAACACGTTACATTCTTTCTTCATGCCTGTTGTTTATGTCCTGTATGACGTCCTTAAAAACAGTAAGTTTCCTGTTCGGAATGGTTTTCAATTCTGTTTGACTGCCAGGCAGTTTTACAGAGTAAAATATTCATCTCACTCCTCTCTGCGCATGGGCACACGGGATGAATTCAGAGCTAAAGTACGGTAAAACTACAGGCTCATTTTCCGATTCATGTTAAAAGTAGAACATTCAATTTAAATCAAGTTGTTCCTCGATCATAAACTGGTGTTTGGCGACAGAAGGAGAGACAGAAAGAAGTCAACCAAGACGAGACTTTCGAAATGACGCATGAATGCGAAATGAGGAATTTGGGCAATCCACCATTACTCACGTTACATTATTAACCATTTCGAGTTTTGTAACCTCTCCTTTATTTGAAAGTTATTATAAACTTGAACATTGTTGTTATACGACAAGCTTTGACCATCGTCTATGACTCTATATGATCATACAGATAACTAAGGGAAATAATAATTTTCTTTTCTGCAACGTATTTTAAAGGCTATTACTGACGTTACATTATTAACCATTTCGAGTTTTGTAACCTCTCCTTTATTTGAAAGTTATTATTTAAACTTGAACATTGTTGTTATACGACAAGCTTTGACCATCGTCTATGACTCTATATGATCATACAGATAACTAAGGGAAATAATAATTTTCTTTTCTGCAACGTATTTTAAAGGCTGTTACTGACGTTACATTATTAACCATTTCGAGTTTTGTAACCTCTCCTTTATTTGAAAGTTATTATTTAAACTTGAACATTGTTGTTATACGACAAGCTTTGACCAGAGTCTATGACTCTATATGATCATACAGATAACTAAGGGAAATAATAATTTTCTTTTCTGCAACGTATTTTAAAGGCTGTTACTCAGGTTACAAAAAAACACGTGACGGATGTTTTACTTTCAAATTTGTAAATTCTCCCCAACTTATTCATCGCACCACAAAATTATCATGTATTTTACTCAGCTGATATCTTGACCAAACATCAGTAAAAGAATAAACATCACTGTGTATGTGTCTGTCTGTCTGTCTGTCGTTTTGTGGATTTATATATTATATCCATGACTGATGAAATCGTGCAACCATTTTAGGAGTACAGACCACATGGCGTGGTATGTGGAATCCCTGTCATTAGTGTGGTTCCTCTGAGCTTCTGGCGAACGTGTGTGCACAGAATCTGAAATGTCATCTTTGCGGTAGGTCGGAGAACCTCTATCGTTTTTGTCCAGAGTCCTACGCCAATCAAGTTAAGAAAACGCTTGAGGTTCTTCGGAGGTCGGGAAGTGGAAGAGACTTCTCTACTGCCAAGGGTCCATCAGGTGGGGGGTTGGGGTCATCTAGTTCTTGTGAAGCGACAACTTCAGGTGATGTTTTACCTGCTTCGCTTAACGTCTTGCATGCTACCACAGATGTGGGGTCGAAATCCGAGGCTGAACCTCAACTAGAATCTAGGGTGCCTGGGTTGTAAGTCCTTTGGGCTCAGGGGTTCTGGTTGAGGGTGATGGAGAGAAGGGAGGAAAATATGATGAGGACAAGATGGAGAAAAGCAAGGTCGGACATGGGGGTGGGGGGAGTCCATTACCAAGATTGAAGGAGTTGGAGAGGGAGGATGGAAAGCCCATGCCTGAGGACTGGTTGCAAGTGTTACAGATATAAAAGAGAGGGAAACTTCAAAAGATGAGGCGGGTGGGGACTGGAATAGTTTGGAGGGCATGGGTGCTCCATGCGAAGGGAACATGGAGTGGCAGGTACACTTACACTTACAAGTACTTTCAGCTTTTAAAAAAAGTTTTAGTCATTTCATCCTACAATCCTTATCTGTGAGGCATGAAAGACGTCTTGGCCGCTCCGATTTACCGCGTTACCAGGGGTTCTGCACATGCGCCAATCAATCTGGGGCGGATTACACCATTTCGAAAGTCACGTATTGCTTCACCCTGCTTTTTGCTTTGCGTGTGTGGGGTAACAATGGCTTACTCACCCTCACTGAACACGTTCATCGGACATGAGATTTAATCAACTGTGGGTGCTTTACCTCGCCAGATACTCGGATTTATTCACTGCAACTCGATTGTATTATCAATTCATGGAATCATCTCACAAACAGCAGGTCTTGTACATTGTTTCTCCAAGGTGGCTTACCAGCAGGTGTCCTTATTGGTGAGAACACTTAGTCGGCACCCCTGAAGCTGTGGATCCAAATTTGGCTTTCACTCCCCATTTCTAATGTTTCGATGCACCTTTGTAAAAAAAGAAAATAATTATTGAAATGCTCAGAACAAATATCAGGAACTTAGTACAGTTTGTTTTCCGCTTTGTAGTGTCACCGAGATGGCTGACAGCACCTCAGCAGATTGTAAACTTTGCAAAGTCCTCCAAAATGTTTGCTCGAAATAATTTGTTCACCTGACGTCTCACTGTGTGGGTGGTGCATGGTGTGTGCAAATTTTCTTGGCACGAAACCCTTAACCCTAACCAACGCGCTGCTACGGCGCATGCTCCCACACCTGACCTGACCTGATACCCCCAACACAATCACCCTACCTCTGCTTACAGTTCGGTAGTGCATTTGTTTCGCCGGATCTGGAATCCCATCTGATTACTCCTGTATATGTGCAAACGGAAGGTGAAGGTCTCATTGTGAACATTCGATTCTTCCTAACTTACCTGCAATGTCAGATTACCCGTTTTGCTCACAAAATATTTGCCTGAGTTTACACAAATTATATACCAGGTGTTTATACTGTAGTCTACCTTTTGTTCAAGCTGGACGACCCTTATTCTTTTGACTCATTCATGTACAGGTTAATCACTCTCGGCATGGTTCAGCTCGTTGACTTATTCTGACTATAGAGGTTGATCATGAGGCAGAAACACTCGGAAAATGCTCGTGACTCGTTTCCAACAAGCCCTGGCCCGTCGGCCTGGCTTTGAGACACACATACTCGCCTCGAAGCCGTCGAGCTTGGGTTTGAATCTCAAGCTACATAAAGCAGCCCGGCTTGAAACACCCTTGGACGGACGTTAAACTGGGCATCCCATCTGCCGGAATTAGTTGGTGGATGTTAAAGATCGCATGCTGTCCTTCACGAACAGTAGGTGAGCCATCACCAGCACCCTGAACAAATTACAAATTCCTGCCCTGACTTCCTGTGTCGGAGTGGCGACCCATCCAGCATCGTAACCGTAGCCATATAAACTGCTTCGGCAGCACAAGCAACTCTGTATAGAGCACGGTTCATGATACGATCTGATATCTTGGCACCTCAGACCTCACAGGAGTGGTGAAACTCCACTGAGTGGTGATCAGGAGAGGAGAGTGTGGGGGAAAAGGGGGTAGTCCAAAAAAATCCCATCATTTTGCAGATCTGAATACTTTTTGACAAGGAGGATGACACAGTCTTTTGTTCACAAACTGAAAACAGGTGCAAGTAAACTGATATGTGAGAGTAAACCGAAAGGCAGAATGTTCTTCTTATTCATTCTCATAATTCTGTGAAAGCAATAACTCTGGGAAAGCAACATACGTTTCCTGCAGCAGCATATCAGATATAACGCCGCAAGCAGAAGTACTTGAGCGGAGAGGTATATCTACATCGATGTGCCGACGATAGCAAATTTCTGTATTTCCATTCATCAAGGGAGAAGGTTTGCTGATTAAAAAATGTCATTCAATTATTGGGAGGAATTTTCTTTGGAAGATGTGAAACATGGTTGGAATTGCAAACCAAGGGTTTTGAAAGAGCAACAAAACAGTGGAAAAAGCAAGACGCATTTCACATGATCATGTGTGTTTTTTCACAATCCATGTTGCATCATAGTTGGGTAAAAAAAAAAAAATTTAAGTCTCATTTCGACACCTCAAAACAAAACAAGACATGCAAGGACATCCTGTTTCCCTTGGTCGTTCATCACACCCTGCTCGTTTTCCCCACTGCCAGTGCCACTGCCTTTCGCCCTCCTCCACGAACCTAGGGTTTCGTTGAAAAGTAGGCGACCGTGGAGATGACATCGTTCAGCGCAATTCACCTTTCCATCAGACTCACCTTGCTGTGGATTACTACCGCAAAGGCATTCAACAAATCATCAATCACCTCTGGACCGTGCAATCGCCATTCAAGTCACTGCTTCATGCGGTCCGTGTGGAGCAACCTCAGCATTATGGAAGCTGAGAGCATTTGTTCAGGTGGCCATCATGGTCGTCTGGCATCTCTACCAGGTAAAAACGAGACCCAAGCTGCAAAGACGTTCCTGGTGAATGCTGCAGGTAAGAAAGAAGGAGTGATCTGGGACGTCTGGATTGGCTTAAGGCGGAATAAAGGCGATTGCATCAATGGATCGAGTGCGCTACGTGGATTTTCATGGTCCACGGGAAATGCTGACGACACGTTTGAGGCTTGGCACTCCGACGCAGACACTTCTTGTCCAGGAATTGAGGACTTATGCGTCTCTCTTCGATTCACCGGCAACCTTGACCCAAGGTGGTACACGCACAGGTGTGACACGGCGACCGAGGTTCTAGGTGTTCTTTGCTGGATCGATTTATCTCCCGATGCCAATGTTTCTGGAGAAACAGTAGAGCCGGAAATATCGCAGCATACACTTGCACCAGCCTGGCACGGGTGGGACGTGTGCTCCAGATGCAAAAACGGGGTTTGCAGCGGTGAAAGTGGAGCCCTGGGCTGTGCCTGCTTGGATGGGTACACTCCACTTAACAGTACACACTGTACGGATATAGACGAGTGTTCAGGAACAAGTGCCTGTCAAATTGACTGCAGAAGCTTTCTTGGAAAACTGCTGTGCAAATGCCCGGCAGGCTTCGAGAACCTTGGACACCTCGAGTGCGTTGAGACGTGCCCAACACAGTTACCATGCAGCCAGGTGTGCACCAACACAATGGGTGGATACGACTGCTCGTGCCTCCAGGGATATCACCTGCACCATGACGGGCGGCAGTGCATCGATGAGTCGCACAAGTCAGCTGCATCACCTTCACCGACACCGATTACGCTTCTCCTACTCACAATGACAGGATACTGCGTCATGTTGGGATGCTCAACGAAAGACTAAATATTTTCTCCACCTCCAATGCAAATTATTATGATTTGTCTCTTGCTCAGAGATTAAGTAATGTTTTTTATTGGCTGGAATGAAGGCATAATCTTCAAAACAATCCGCAACAGTTTTACAAAATAAACCTTCATGATTGATTACGATTGTCTTTTTCAAAATGACAAGCAGTATTTGCAAGAAAAATTGCTTCTTTTATATATTTTTTTTTAAAAACATGAATTATTGTACACAAATCCTTCCCAATTCCATATCCAGGTGATGCATGACGTCATCGCCGGGCACCGAAGGAAGGGAGTACTCCGTTTGTTTGTTTGTTTGTTTGTCCAGGTGATATCTCAGCCATCCTTTGAGCGAGGAAGCTGAAATTTGGTGATAAAAGTGAAGATGTGCTTTGTAAAAAAAAAAAAATAAAAAAAAAGGGTAATTTTATATTTTTTCAATTAATCAATTAATTTATTAATTACTGAGTTATTATCGATTTATTTATTACTTATTTGTTTTATTTCTCATCCCGGCAATATCTCAGGCACCTTTGAGCGAGGAAACTGATATTTGGACACGACGGTGAACAATCGATGTGGCTATTGAGGGTGTTTTTTTATTTATTCGTTAATCAATTAATCGATTAATTATTCATTTTTCGATTAATTACTTAATTTTCAGGAGCCAATTTAAAAAAAAGGTATGGATTCGGATGAAACAGTGGTGGTTTAGGTGTGCTATTTGGCAATTGATTGAGAAATCAATTATATTTACAATCATTATTTATTTATGTTAATTATGCAATTAATGAATCGATTATTGCACACCGCTCCCTCCCAAATCCGTCTCCATGTGCAGCAAGGCAGCATTGTGGGGCGCCGCAGGCACCCTGACAGTATCGCGCTGGAGGATTTGGTTTTTAGGGCATGGGGTGGTGTACTTTGAATGTCAGGTCAGGTTAGATCTGTGACCTGCTACAGGTACCATGTAAACCTGTACTAACCTGTTCCATGGTCGGGTTGTAGGCGACAAAACCGTCTCCCCCACCAGGTTTTCTGGTGAGGAGGGTGTTTGGATATGGACACCCAGCAGGATTAAAAACAAAACATGTCAAAGGGTGGAGGAGCTCCTTGTGAGTCAACGGCCATCCATATCTAGTGCCCAACTGTGTCTACAGACGTCCTCCTGCAGTTGGGTTACTTTTTTATTAGGAGGTTGGTGGCAGGATTTGCACTCCGGCCACCGTAAAACCCTTCATTCCGCAAAACACAAAAATGCAAAAAAAATCTGAAAACCCACTCCGTGGGAGTACCTCCTGTGCAGCTTCCCTTCGCAGGGCAGCTCACCGGATGACAGGATTGGGGCAAAGCCTTCGGGACCCCAATCTTTGATGATAGGAGGGAAACCACGGGGTCAGATTGCGGGAGATTGTGTCGGAGTGGTGCTGAGGTGTCGTCCACCAGACGGCGGTCTCCTTGGGTTAACCTGAGGCGGTCACTTCTGGTGGGTGCCTGGAATGTCCTATCCCTAAGAGAGGATGATCACCTTTCTCAGTTATTATCTGAGCTCAAGCGTTTGGACATCGGGATTGCAGCTCTCTCTGAGGTTCGGAGACCGGATTGCGATGAGATAATGGTGGGTGGTTACACCTACTATTGGTCTGGTCGCTCTGATGGTTACCATACCCAAAGAGTTGCTGTAGCTGTGTCCAATAAGCTGACCCCAATGATAATTGAGGTAACACCGGTCAACGAGCGTATTATGAGATTAAGGATTCATCACTCCTTAGGTGTCATTTCCCTGGTCTCTGTTTATGCTCCGACTGAGGCGAGTGATCTCATCATGAAGGATTAATTCTACCCCACGCTCGAGTCTGTGGTTGATCAGTGCCCCAGACGAGATACACTTCTAGTCTTGGGGGATTTCAATGCATCGACTGGAACTGATAGGGATGGTTATGAGGTGTGTGTTGGTCCCCATGGGTCAGGAACTATGAACCTGAATTGCACCAAGTTCCTTGACTTTGCAAGAAGTCATGGACTTAGGGTGGCTGGTTCATGGTTTCAGCGCCCACAAGATCATCGCTGGACTTGGTATTCCAACGCTGGTGGTGTGGCAAAGGAGATTGACCATATCCTCGTTGATGGTCTCTGGAGGATGATCCAGAACTGCAGGGTCTACCGGAGTGCTCAGGTCCTCCATACTGACCACCGGCTTGTTGTAGCAATTCTTAAGTTGCACCTTATATCCAGGAGAATGGTACCATCCCAGCCTAGGCTGGATGTTGGCAAGCTCAAGGATGAGAGGGTACCTGAGGAGTTTGTGAACAGGATGAGTGGAGATTTTGGGGTTCTGGGTGCTTTGGAAGATCCAGAAGAGTTGTAGAGTGCCTTCAAGACCACCGTCCTTGATGTTGCCGGTGGATGTCTTGGAACTCACCGCAGGGCAAAGAACAATTATGTCTCTCAAAGGACACTGGATACCATTGACCAGAGTCGCAGGGCCAGGCTGAATGACAGAGCCGAGCTGTTCAGGGAGCTGAGGCGTAAAACTGAAGGGTGGACAAGGAGGCTGATGTGCGAGGAATCTGTGATGAGATAGACCTGTGGTAGATGTGGTAGATAGATGAGATAGACTTGACCTGTGGTCAAGTGATTCCTGTCCTGCTTACAGGGGAATTCGCGCATTGCGTTCATCCAAGCCCATCCCTTGGTGTACTGCAGTTAGAGCAGAGGGTGGTAGGCTCTTGACAGAGGAGTCCGAACTGAAGGCCCACTGGGCCGGTTACTTTGAGCGGTTGTACCAGGCTGATCCACCAGCTGTCGAGTTGGATGTCAGGGGTATTACTATAACTGTTGCTGACCCTCCAATCAACTGTGGTCCACCTTCGTTTGTGGAAACACATGCTGCGGTGAACCAGGTGAAAGGGGGTAAAAGCTCCAGTGATCTGTGGCATCCATGGTGAACTTCTCAAGGCTGGTGGAAATGCTGCACTCGTGTCGTTGCATGCAGTTTTGTGCTCTGCCTGGAACACAGGCATCATCCCAACTGACTGGAAGAGGGGCCTTGTTGTCCCTCTCTGGAAAGGGAAGGGTGATCGCCAAGACTGCAACAACTACCGAGGAGTGACGCTGCTCTCAGTGCCGGGCAAGGTCTTTGCTCGTATAATTCTTGATGGCGTTCGCCACCATCTGCTTGTGCACCAGCGTGCAGAGCAGTCAGGGTTTACACCAAAGAGGTCAACGATCGAGCCTATCCTTGCTCTTCGGGTCCTCACCGAACGCAGACGAGAGTTTCAGCAGGGGCTGCTTACAGCTTATGTTGATCTCTGTAAGACGTTTGATTCAGTGAATTGGGATGCCCTCTGGAGGTTTCTTGGTCTTCATGGGGTGCCACCAAAACTGATCGATCTAATGTCTGAACTCTACTCTGGTACTGAGAGTGCTGCAAGATGTGGTGCTACCATCTCTGACTTATTTCCAGTTGTTACTGGAGTTCCTCAGGGGTGTGTACTGGCCAGAACACTTTTCAGCACTTTTATGGACTGGATTCTGGGGAGGTTGTCGGAGAGATCAAGCTGCGGTGCATCATTTGGGAATGTCAAGATCTCTGACGTTGATTTTGCAGATGATGCAGTCATCTTTGCGGAGACTTCATATATCCTTTTGGGGGCCCTCGAGGTGCTGAATGAGGTGTTGGAGCCGCTGGGATTATGGGTTTCCTGGGTCAAAACTAAGATCCAGGCTTTCAATGACATCTTCGATGCTGCTGTCCTGTCTGTGCCTGTTTGTGGTGAGGATGTTGAGGTCGTGGAGAGATTCACTTACCTCGGCAGTGATATTCATGTCTCTGCTGGCTGCGAGTCAGAGGTCAATAGACGTCTGGGTCGGGCATGGGGAGTCATGGATTAATTGTGTAATGGGGTGTGGCGCTGCTGGTACCTGTGCGCGAGGTTGAATGTCGAGTCTTCAGGTCCTTGGTGCTTCCAGTCTTGCACTATGGATGTGAGACTTGGAGTCTGACCAGGGATCTGAGGTGGAGATTTAATTCCTTTGGTACCAGGTCTCTTCGGAGAATCCTTGGCTATCGCTGGTCGGACTTTGTGTCCAACGAGCGCTTGCTGAGAGACTCAAATGAGATTTGTTACCTGCATAGTCCGTGAGCATCAGCTGCAGCTGTATGGACATGTGGCTCGTTTTCCTGACGTTGATCCTGCTCACCAGATTCTCTCAGCGAGGGAGTCTCGTGAGTGGACGAGGCCAATGGGCCGACCACGAGCCTCATGGTTGCAGCAGGTTGATCGGCATCTCAAGGAGATGGGGATGGGCTCAGCATCTGCCTGGGGGATGACCAGATGGAGGCCCCTGGAGTACTGGTGTAAAGTGGACGCAGTGACGCGCTGCTCTGGCGCATGCCCCCATACCTGAGGTATGCACTCTGCCGAAACCCTCCTCCGGCAGAGGTACACACTCTTCCGAATGCCACTGCAGTTTCGTATTTGTAATATCAGTTAAATAAGGAGTAAATAAATGTGAAATTGATTGATAACACTGGTCAACAATTTTTTACTTTCTGAATGTTGTCTAGATTTCTACAAGTGAATTAGGGTATTCTGGCACTGCTGAATCAGGAAATGGCATCCGTTTCTCTCCATCAGGTAAGGTTTTTGTGCTAAGTTGATTTGAAAAAATCAGATCTTGTGACAAAATCAATTACATTTTTGTGGCATTATCAGCTGATTTTTGTCAACACATATCACCCTAAACATGTTTTTAAGAAAAAAAAATGTTTTGCCAACAACATTTATTGATTACATGATAGAAACATCGATTACTGTCATCTGAATGGTGGGCATTGATAAAGGTAAGTACAAGTAAATTGCATGTTGCGTCACCACTGTTCAAACTTCAGGGCTTGAACTTCCGTTTCTTCGAACTCCTGGAATGTTCAGCGGCAGGGAGGTCTCTCTTCAGATTCCAACAGTAGTCAGCCATCATGACTGCGTCCCAGCGACCCTGATACCTGGTCTCCATCTCCTTCATGTCCTGATGGAATCTCTCCCCCTGCTCGTCACTCATTGAACCCAAGTTCTCAGGAAACCGGTTCATATGTGAAAATAGGTAGTGCATATTGATGCTCATGTTGCAGCCCAGGTTTCTGAAAGCAGTCAGCATGTTGTTGACAAGTTCTGCGTAGTTTCTGGCCTTATTGTTGCCAAGAAAGTTCTTCACTATCAAAACAAATGTCTTCCACGCTTCCAGTTCCACTTCGTTCATTGAGTTTTTGAACTCTGGATCTCTGATGAGCTGACGTATCTGAGAACCATCAAAGATGCCAGCTTTCAACTTCTCCATGGTCAATCCTGGAAAAGCCTGGCACAAGTAAGTGAAGCAGTCACCATCTTTGTCCAGAGCCTTGGTGAACTGCTTGATTAAGCCGAGCTTGATGTGCAGCGGTGGGAAGAGTATTCTGTCTCTGTCCACCAGAGGGTCGTTGATGACGTTCCTTTCTTTGCATGGCACCAATTCCTCCCGCACAGGCCAGTCCTTCTTCGTGTAATGCTGAGCACGGTCCCTACTATCCCACATGCACAGAAAACATGGGTACTTGGTGAAGCCAGACTGTTGTCCAAACAAAAAGTTCACCATCTTCAGGTCAACACAAATAAACCACTTATGCTGATCATAACCAATTTTCTCCAGCACGTACTTCACCGCTTCATACTTCTCCTTCAGTGTAGTCGAGTGAGCGATGGGTACAGAGGCAAACTGGTTGCCGTTGTGTAGCAGAACACATTTCAGTGATCGCTTGCTGCTGTCAATGAACAGTCTCCAATCTTTGGGTTCGTACTGTGGCACTCCAAGCTTGAGCAGAGTTCGTTCTTTCTTCAGAGTTCGTTATTTCAAGAAATACAACTTTTTTGTATCACATTATTACAAAATCTGCCCCATTAACTTTAGTTTTGATCCACGAACTTTATGCTTTGCCTCACCAATTTTTGGAAGATTTTGAGGTTTTATGACTTCAAACTGATCCCTTTTCGACATAATCACCCAGAACTATCGTACCTGAATACTTCTTGTCATTAAAATAATTATTTCCAGTCAAAACAATTATTTGACATGACATTTTACCCCCACCAACTTCTTCTAAAATGCTCCACACATGCGTACATGTGAACAAAAATGTAAAAAACGACATGTGGCCATATCTCAAAAACTTGACCTGATTGAACAAAACTAATGTGAGTTTTGGATTCAGCGCATCAGATTCGTCCTAAATCAGCTTAAAAAATGCAGACAACAAATTTGTTGTTGACCAGTGTAATTAATCATCGTGAAAAACAACATGGAGATCTCACCTTAATCTGGGTCAGAAACAGTCAGTATTGTTTAAAAATAACATTCCCCAGTTGGAAGGTGCGTAAGTAGAATCATAACCAAGCAGGTTGGGGCCTTGGGGACGGTGTAAGCAGCTATAAAGGTTTGTGAACCTGATTTTAGGAAATGGCAACGTTGAGAGACAGACGAGGCAGATCAAAGAGAAGACATGGATAATGTCCCTTTTGTTATATCCTCATCAGAGCAATTCTTCCTTTGGAGAGAAGATGCCAACAGAAAGATGAAGATCTTCCCTATTCGTGCTTTGCCCCACCTCAGGTATCTGTCGGGCTCACGTGTCGCACAATCAACCCCCTTTTAGTGAAATTACCTCAATCCAGGATCACTGTTCACTTCCACTCATTTGTTTCTGATCTTTTTCCCCACTTGTGGAACCAACTTCCACATCCTCTTCAATTTCATTCTTCCCTCCATGTCTTCAAGACAGCTGTTCAGCACTATCTCAGATCATCTGCAATCCAAAACCATATTTTCTACCCTCGTTTCTACCCGGTGGGTAGGACGTGACAAAGATAAGGGAGAGGGAAGGTGGGTGTGGGCACGGCAAGACTGCGTGCAAAGTAGGTCATACCCCCAGCCAATGTGCTGTAGAGTGGAGATGGAGCAACACCACTCAGTCATGGTTTGGACTGGAAATGGATGAGCATTAAATTTATATTTCCCATGTTCTGCAATTAAATGAATTCCTGTGAATTGGGTGATTGGGGCACAATCTTGGACGTATCGCCACTACGACACAGGATACCAGCAAGCTGGCACTCATTTTGCCGTCCTCGGAAGGATGACAGGCAGAGTCAACCTCACCTGGTATTAATTCAACAGCTGAGTAGGATTTGAACACAGGATCCTTGGATCCCAAGCCCACCACCCCAACAATTAAGCCAACACCAGGCATGTGGTCCACCAAAATGGTCACTAAAGTTGATTTCAACAAGAAAACTTGGTGAATTACTATAAGTTACTGAACAAGCACAAAAAAAACATATTGTTAGTCCGTGTGGTTTTCACCCACTGATGACATCATCCATATAATCAATGTTCAGAAGGATCTTCTGGACACTGATCTAAGGCTCATGGAGGAGTGGGTACATCAACCGCATGACAGACAAGGGCAGCAGTGGAGTTCAAGTGAATTAGGACATTAGCAAACAATGTCCATTTACAAGGAACTACAAGGACACGAGTAGATGGACACGAGTGGTACAATATATTCAGTGTACGATTTGAGTATGGGTCTCCTGCATCACAAGTCAGGGGTTCAGATGGGAGCCACTTACCCAATATCCACGTCTATTTTTCAAAACCTCCGAGTAAACTTTCCCTACATTATTCGCACCTCTGTGTACCACAACCAACTTCTTCCTGCCACGACTCAATGCAATATCGTTTACCCTTCCTTCAATGTCCAGAACTCCCGATCCTTCAAAACTACACAGAATTCTGTGTCCAACTCCACACAGAACGACAATCTTTTCTGCAGAATGAAGAATCCACATATTTAATTGTCTCAACACCCACAAAATGTGTCTCCCATACCTCATGTCTACCAATTTCTCTTTCGGCACCTATACCACCTCCCGCACCCGCTGCACCTCCGCCACTGCCTGCACCCGCTGCACATCCGCCACTGCCCGCACCTGCGGCACCTCCGCCACTGCACCACTGCCTGCACCCGCTGCACCTCTTCCACTGCTCGCTGCACTTCCGCCACTGCCCGCACCCGCTGCACCTCCATCACTGCCCGCACCCACTGCACCTGTGCCACTGCCCACACCCACTGCACCTCTGCCACGGCCCACACCTGCTGCACCTCCACAACTGCCTGCACCCGCTGCACCTCCGCCACTGCCCGCTCCACATCCGCCATTGCCTGCACCTGCTGCACCTATGCCACTGCCCGCACCCGCTGCACCTCCGCCACTGTCTGCACCTGCAATCATGCGGACTGTTCACATGAGAAAGTCGAATTAGTGCGAGTAAACTTGTGCCCGAGTTCATGCATCGAAATAAGCATCGCAGATCGAGCTACAGTACCGGAGATACATCGCCGCCCATTCCCCGTGTCCGAGCCACAGTACCGGAGATACATCGCCGCCCATTCCCCGTGTCCGAGCCACAGTACCGGAGATACATCGCCGCCCATTCCCCGTGTCCGAGCCACAGTACCGGAGATACATCGCCGCCCATTCCCCGTGTCCGAGCCACAGTACCGGAGATACATCGCCGCCCATTCCCCGTGTCCGAGCCACAGTACCGGAGATACATCGCCGCCCATTCCCCGTGTCCGAGCCACAGTACCGGAGATACATCGCCGCCCATTCCCCGTGTCCGAGCCACAGTACCGGAGATACATCGCCGCCCATTCCCCGTGTCCGAGCCACAGTACCAGAGATACATCGCCGCCCATTCCCCGTGTCCGAGCCACAGTACTGGAGATACATCGCCGCCCATTCCCCGTGTCCGAGCCACAGTACCAGAGATACATCGCCGTCCATTCCCCGTGTCCGAGCCAAAGTACCGGAGATACATCGCCGCCCATTCCCCGTGTCCGAGCCACAGTACCAGAGATACATCGCCGCCCATTCCCCGTGTCCGAGCCACAGTACCAGAGATACATCGCCGCCCATTCCCAGTGTCCGAGCCACAGTACCGGAGATACATCGCCGCCCATTCCCCGTGTCCGAGCCACAGTACCGGAGATACATCGCCGCCCATTCCCCGTGTCCGAGCCACAGTACCGGAGATACATCGCCACCCATTCCCCGTGTCCGAGCCACAGTACTGGAGATACATCGCCGCCCATTCCCCGTGTCCGAGCCACAGTACCAGAGATACATCGCCGCCCATTCCCCGTGTCCGAGCCACAGTACCAGAGATACATCGCCGCCCATTCCCCGTGTCCGAGCCACAGTACCGGAGATACATCGCCGCCCATTCCCCGTGTCCGAGCCACAGTACCGGAGTTACATCGCCGCCCATTCCCCGTGTCCGAGCCACAGTACCGGAGATACATCGCCGCCCATTCCCCGTGTCCGAGCCACAGTACCGGAGATACATCGCCACCCATTCCCCGCTCCGCTTTCTCGCGCACCTGGCACATGATGGACTTCACATAATGGGCGCATCGTTGGGAAACGGCACGATCCAAGTTCTCCATGACCGTGTGGAACATCTTCGCGAGCTGCTCGTCACGTCGGTCGGTGCAGCATCCGAAAAGCACGTAATCCGTGCAGAACTGTAATGGGTTGTGTGATTTGAAGGGAGGACGGAAATCGAGGCATTGCGGGTGGGAAGACATGGGGACAAGGAGCGTGAAGAGGACGCACAGAAATCGACCATCAACGGCCATTCCCAGCTCAAAGTTCCCCTTTGGGATTCAATGGCTCAGCACACCCAGGAACATGGCGAGCGGCAGGGAGGAGCTCAATTGGTGGCACTTTGGGAGGGAAATAGAAAAGAGCGTTGGAAGGGTCAAGAACTGGGAAGGCAAAACAAATCGAGAGAATAGGAAGGAAGGGAGGAAGGAAGGGAGGAAGGAAGGAAGGAGCTCAATTAGTGGCACTTTGGGAGGGAAATAGAAAAGAGCGTTGGAAGGGTCAAGAACTGGGAAGGCAAAACAAATCGAGAATTAGAAGGGAAGGAAGGGAGGAAGGGAGGGAGGGAGGGAGGGAGGAAGGAAGGAAGGAAGGAAGGGAGGGAGGAAGGGAGGGAGGAAGGGAAGAAAGGAAGGAAGGGAGGAAGGAAAGGAAGGAAGGGAGGAAGGAAGGAAGGAAGGGAGGAAGGAAGGGAGGAAGGGAGGGAGGAAGGGAGGGAGGAAGGGAGGAAGGGAGGGAGGGAGGACGGTCAAGTCGTGAGATCGTTAAACAATGGGACCATTGAGGCTACATGTGTGTATCATGTTAAGGATACACCAAACATCATGGTCTCCCGACTCAAGATATTCCAATATAATTTACCATCGTGGAGGATAAATTGTAACAGAGATTTTGCTTCACAAGATTTTCCCTGAAATTCGATCAAGTTGTCATCGATTGAGGAGGCGGGTCGGAATTGTGGGGGGGGGAGAAGGAGGTGGTGGGTTGGAAGGTGGGGGGGGGGAGAAGGAGGTGGTGGGTTGGAAGGTGGGGGGAGAAGGAGGTGGTGGGTTGGAAGGTGGGGGGTCATAATCGTGTGGGGGAGGAGGTGGGTCGGAATTGTTGGGGGGAAGGGGAGGAGGAGGTGGTGGGTAGGAATTGTGGGGGGAGGAGGTGGGTCGGAATTGTGGTAGGGGTAAGGGGAGGAGGAGGTCGGTCGGAATTGTGGGGGGAGCGGGGAGGAGATGGTGGGTCGGAATTGTGGGGGGGAGGGGGGGAGGAGGTGGTGGGTCGGAATTGTGGGGGGGAGGAGGTGGGTCAGAATTTCCTCAGTATCTCAATGTGTAACTAAATAATGGCAACTTAACACGTGAAGATGAACTTTCATTTCAGCTCCAAGTTTAACTACAGAGATGTCTGGACGTTCCATCCAAAGTTATTGTCAGATTCACTTTATAGTGCGTAATGCGAATGCACTGCACAAGACTTTGCGTAATCTAACCACGTGACCAACTATGCCCACTTTCTTGAGCCCACAAGTACAGTAGTTCACAAACACCTTCAGTTCGTTGGGAAAGCAAACAGTCGGCGTGTGTGCACTACCCTGGTTGTGAAATGTTCAAACGATACAGTAAGCTTATTCACCTTCACTGAAGTTTCCCTGTATCCATCAATCTTCGCTCACAAATAAGGCAATTCATAACATTCAGCAAGAATACATTTACACATCACGTTTCATGTGAATATAATCCACTGTGCCAGGAGGAGCAGAGCAGGGCGCATGGATGTTAAGAGGGTCACACAACATGCGGAGTGAAACACACATGGTACACGAAGTTAACTCCACAATGTCAGGGACATTTTGAGGCCATGAAACTGGGGCCACCTTCACGAATTCTGCTCAATATCTATCATTTAGTCAACAAGCATTCACTCATGTACACACATGTACACACACACACACACACACACACACACACACACACACACACACACACACACACACACACTGGATCCACATCAGTATATTGCTCTCGATACAACACTGTCTTTCACCCAGATTGCTACACGGACCCCTGGGGTACGTTGTGGGAAGGAAATCAAACGAGTTGGTGCCACTATATGCAAAAACAGCTCGGGGTGGGGAGGATGTGATGAAGGTAAGGAGAGGGAAGGTGGGTGTGGGCAGAGAAAGATTGCATGGAAAGGATACGGTCGTGCCCCAAGTCAATGTGCTGTAGAGTGGAGACGTAGCAACACCACTCAATCATGCTTTGGACTGAAAATGGATCAGCATTAAATTTATATTTCCGATGTTATGTAATTACTGTGAATTGGCTTAGATATATATATATATATATATATATATATATATATATATATATATATATATATATATATATATATATATATATTTCCTGTTTTATCTTTCCGATAACACCGATACACAGACAAGGAGCAGGAAGGTAGCCTTTTGTCCTGTCCCCAATTTCTCTCTTCATGAAGCAATGTCTTGCTTTACTGCAACTATATCATACCCCTTGCTTTCGAGTTATATTTCAAACTTCTTCATCTTATTAAATGAACTCATAACATTCACATTAAATTTTAAAAAAAACATTATTAACCTCCGCTACCGAAGGTAGACGGATGTTACATTTTCACCCCAATTGCACATTTGTAAGATGAGATTGCTTGAGGAAGGGATTGGTCCTGTGGAATGGTCTGAGGCAGCAACTGGCTTTGAAGGCCAGCTTGGACATGTATTCAAAGGCTCGACAGGTGAGAGCAGATCATGTGGCCAAAGAGTCAACATCTCTCACAAGATGCCTGAGAGAGGTAACACAAAAACAAAAAAAGAGAAACCCACAATATTTAAAAAGGATATCCAATATTCAGATTCAAATACTGAATGTTCAAAAAAATAAATCAAGTTAAACCCCCGAATTCAACCATTGTGAAACAGAAAACTCAGAAGAAATGCCACAGAAACAAAAAAATTAATGAAAATTTATGTTTGTGAAGGCATCAAGAAATATACAAAAACTAGCGATACCCGTGCACATGCACGGGATAGCAGTACAACATAGCTGGAAGCAGACGACAGACCGTACACGGGGAATGACAAAAATACGCATTGTGCAAAATGCAAGTGGTACGATGGAACGCCAAGACGTCCCAAACATTGTCAGCATGTCCGCTAAGTGCCACAGCAATTTCATAGCGATCGTGCGACGGCGAGCCGAGTTTTTAGTGTGCAAGCTTGGTATTTTAATAGAGATCAGAACGGTGGCAAAGCAACAGCAAATAAAAAGGACAGGCCGATTAAAATTGGAAACTACAACGAATCTCAAAATTCAAAGCCCATCCGCATCCGCTTTGTACTCCAACTAAACTTGAAGAAAATAACTAAACGAGAACAGCACTCGCAAGAGCACAACGGCACCCACACTCAAACCTGGCAGAGATTGAATGTAAACTGTTCAATCTCTGCCAGGTTGAACAGTTTACATTTTGTATCCCACTGATAGGCCGGATTTCTATCAGGACGTGAACCAAAATCGAATCGATTCGTCCTTATCAAACACCCAACCTGTCCACAAAGTTTTGTCTAATCTGTTCATTTACCACTTTCAAAGCTTTCATCCGCAATCTGATGGAGCATCGCTCTCCCCTCTGGGCTGGTGCTCCTGCTTCACACCTCGCTCGACTTCACGCTGTGGAAACCAAGGCTTTTAGGATCATGGGTATCTCTCAAGATGAAGCTGAGTCTTGGGGTGTCTCACTTTCTCACCGCAGGCAAGTCGGTGGTCTTTCTATCTTCTACCGTCTCCTCTCCAGCCTCGCTCCCTACTCTGTCTGAGATATGCTCCCCCTATATTTCCGCAAGGCACTCAGAGTTTCAACCGTACACAAAAATATTTACCATAAATTTTAAATAGGGGAAAGAATACGAGTACAAATCTATCCTCGATGATATAATCTCCCAAGTCAAGAAGATTTAGATAAACGGGATTATGGGTATTATTTTGACATAGATTTAAGCTCTCCTGGAAAACTTCGTAACAAACATAAAGACCTTCCTTTTGGAGCTGAAAAAGAGATCCCCAATCAAGAGCTATTCGGTGGTTATCAACAACATTTCTTTAGTTCTTCAAACGAGTTTAAATATTGTTACGGTTCTAGGAACCGTATGCATACAACATACAGGTGTCCCAATTCATTTATGCCATTAAGTAGATGTGTAGACAGAACCCCTCCTTGTGTGTAGTGGGAATTTGAAGAGGTGCGTTGCGATGTTTTTTTAGTTGGGGTAATAAATCTTTATATCCCATCCTCCATTGCGATCCACAGTACCCGAGCGCTTGCAGCCTTCGGTTCGCTGGCAACAATGTACCACGGTCCACCTGTTGTCTCTCGAGGCTCGTTTTTTCCGAGACAGACTCTTCGCTGTCGCAGTTCCTATTCGGCTTCTCCAAACGCTCCAACTCTTTGACGAGTCCACACGCGTGAAGTGGGCGGGCCTCCCCGGTGCCTGGCCGAGGCCCCACCCAGAAAGGGCGGACCCATGGGAGCCCCGTCCAATCAGGGCGGACAGTGATGTCAGTTTTGACCAAGGCCCCGCCCCACTGAGGGAGGTCTATAAACCACGACACCATCCTCAGTCTTGAGTTCTTTGGGGGTCGGAGTTCAGTTCTTTGGGGGTCGGAGTTGGTTGGAAAACGAAAGGGTTCCCGCTGCTTGGCTCTGCTCACCTCTCACCCCGACTACTGCTCCCTGCCCACTCAACCTCCACGGGCGGCTGTGGACCTGACTGCACGACTGTTGGCAGGTGCCGCACCACGGAGCATTCCTTTCTCCGAGACTCAGATACTCGAAAGAACCGAGACCTCAGCCCGCCTCCCTCCCTGGCTGCAAAAGTCCTTTGCCTTCAACTGGGTTTATTTTGTCCGAGTGTCTGTCTGAGTGTGTGGTGCCAGTCTAATAAGTAGAAATTGTAGAAGTGTTTTCGATCATTGTAAATCTTGCGTGTATAATTCCCGCGTAAGTCTGCTGTGTATCTTCTTTTGAAAGTTGCTGTATATTGTTGCACTACATCTTCTTTCTTTCCCCTGCATAACACCCTAATAAACCTGTTTCTCTGCCACATAAATTTCCTCGTTTATTATAAATAAACAATTGTAGAAATGTTCCCAGTTCGTTTCCGTCCTTTCCTTCATTGGTCCAGCATGGTTCGGATCTGAGTTTTAGCCGGGTCTTTGTTCCCGTTCATCTGTTCATCCTCGCCGGCACGGCTTTGGCAGTTCCGCTCGACTGCACCTGAATCGGAGTTGGTTGTCGGTAGTTGGAACTTTACCACAGTCGGTAGAGTGACCCGGTTCGAGCAAGACTGGCCGAGGGCGTGGTTCCCCGGTAGACGACACCGCATGGTTAATTAGGTAAATTGGTTCCAGACAAAAAGACCCTATGCTACGCGGTGGAGGTATTGGCATCCACGGTCGGTTAAGTGACCCGCCGCCTCACGGAGTTGACCGTGAGCGACGTCCTACAATTCCGGGAGTCTGGTGGGAGACAACGCAACTTCCCCCACCAAGCAGTCGTCCTCGCCACCGGTCCCTGGCCCGCAACAATATATTCCAACAACTAAATTATTAACAACGTTTGATAAAGAGAAGTATGTTTTACACCAAACAAATCGAAAGCAATTTATAGAAGCAGGAATACAAGTTAAAAAGGTACATAGGGAACTAAAGTTTAGTCAAAGTCATTTAGTCCAAGAGCATTAGGGTTTAACCTGGACATTTTTGGTAACAAGCTGATTTTTTCAGGAAAGGTCCAGGAATGTGTGTGAAATAACATACTAAAAGTCCTCATGAATCCTCCTTGAGCGTTTTCCGCAATCCAAGATGGCGTCCAAAATGGCTGCCATTTAATGTTTTTCTCTTAACTTTGCAAGTAGGTTTCCGCGAAACGCACTTTAGATGTCTAAATATATTTTGAAGTACAAGGAACTCAATAGAATACATTATAAGAGATGTAGAAGCACACAAGTGCCAATGCCATCACATGATTGCCATCACATGATTCTGCAATTTCTATAACACATCACAATCACAGTACTCTATAGCATGTTTACATATTGATACCTGTGAAGTTAAATTACGGATGAATCAACTCATTGTGGGGTGCCAGAATGTCTGGTAGGAATTGTATTGGGCAGAGAAAATCTCGCAAGGAAACCTGAGAGGAAAATGATGATGATGATAGTGGCTACTCCACAGAAATTCACTGCCATGTAATATGTGACTTGAAGACTAACTTATTTTGTTATCCCTAGATGTGCACTGCACTTGTACTGTCGCAGCCTGGTAATATATTTTATCTCCTATGACAACCAGGGATGACATCTCATAGCACTTTGTATCCAATGGAAAAGGCACTTTAAAATGTCTGCTATTATTAATAATGAATGTATACTAGCATATCACAATATAGGAATGACATGACACACACAAAAAAGGAACCTTTTATACAAATACAGCATACATGTACCAATAGGAAGGAGTGTCATACACTCTCTGATTTCTATCATACTATAATTCTTTTCATCTGCATGAAACAAATAAAATGATTCAATACAATGTTTTAGGTGTAACGATAGACTACTCCACAGAAATTCCCTGTCAAGTGATATTACACAGTACTGTGTAGTACATGCATGAAGACACAAATTTTGATCATGCATTTAGTCTGGGTACCAAAATAATAGTTTTACTTCCTTAATGATAACGGAATGTTTCAAATAGAACTCACCTCATGGTAGACATCAACTGCATCTTGTTGGTAAAAAAAGGTTAGCACCAAGTTTTCAATTTCCGAGCTTTAGGTGACGAAAATGGACCATATGGCAAATTTATGTCGCCCTGTCTGTTTAGCATCAAACTGATGGTACAATGTTTCCCTCGTAATGTCATAAGCGATTAAGGGCACACTTCTAGACTTTAACATTCAAATTGATTTGAATACTGTATGCACAGCAACCACATTTATAATTGAAATGTTTGTTGAATATTTTCAGGATGAAATATCACAGTTAATTAATTAATGATAAATATTTAAACAATTTTGAGATGAAATTGTTAATGACGGCCATTTTGGACACCATTTTGGATTTTTGGAAGAGCTCAAACAGTTTTATTGGTACTTGCGTGCTTCAACATCTCTTAAAATGTATTCTATCGAGTTCCTTATACTTCAAAACATATATTTAGACATTTAAAGTGTGTTTTGGGGAAACCTACTTGCAAAGTTATGACAAAAAACAGTATATATGGCGGCCATTTTGGACGCCATTTTAGATTTTTGGAAGAGCTCAAGCAGTCTTATTGGTACTTGCGTGCTTCAATATCTCTTAAGATGTATTCTAATAAGTTCCTCATACTTCAAAACATATGTTTAGACATTTAAAGTGTGTTTTGGGGAAACCTACTTGCAAATATATGAGAAAAACATGAAATGGAGGCCATTTTGGACGCCATTTTGGACTTTTGGAAGAACTCAAGAGGTCTTATTGGTACTTGCGTGCTTCAGCATCTCTTAAGATGTATTCTAATGAGTTCCTCATACTTCAAAACATATATGTAGACATTTAAAGTGTGTTTTGGGGAAACCTGCTTGCAAAGTTATGAGAAAAACAGAAGAGGCGGCCATTTTGCACGCCATCTTGGATTGCGGAAAACGCTCAAGGTGGATTTATGAGGACTTTTAGTATGTTATTCTAGACATATTCCTGGACCTATCCTGAAAAAATCAGCTTGTTACCAAAAATGTCCAGGTTAGGGCCTATTTTGACCTAATGCTCTTGGACTAATTGGTTAGGTAAATATATTCATTATAATATGAGGATGAGAACAAAGGCGAATAATGATTTTGAGAAGGACTTTTACAAGTTGATGAATCATTCTGTATTTGGTAAAACAATGGAAAATATAATACATAAAATGTTAGACTTGCTACAACTTGGGAGCAGGCAGAGAAGTTGATAAATAAACCAAGCTTTAAAAGAGTAGAAATATTGACAGATAATTTTTGTGCTGTTCATTTGAATAAAGACAGTAGTAAGATGGATCAACCGATTTATGTGGGAACATCTGTTTTAGATCTTTCAAAGTATTTAATGTATGATTACTTTTATAATAATCTCAAGAAAAGACATGGTGAGAATATTGTTTTGCTCTGTATGGATACGGATAGCTTAAAAGTAGAGATAACTACAGATGATGTTTCCAAGGACATCAAAGAAGATGAAGAAATTTGTGATACAAGTAATTATGATCTTAATAACCCGCTCTTTTCAAATAAGAATAAAAAGGTTATTGGTAAATTTAAAGATGAATTTGGTGAAAAGATACAAATTGAATTTGTACGTGTTAGATCAAAGGCATCTGCTTATAAATACGTAGTGAGAGGGTTAAATGAATTCAAATGTGAAAAGAAACTTAAAGGTCTAAAGAAGAGTGTATTCAAAGAGACCATGAACTTTCAACATTACCTTGAATGTATCTGGAAGAGAAAGGATGTTTACGGAGAGATGAATCTTATAAGAAATTATAAACACAAAATAGTCTCAGAGACTGCAAGAAAAAAGCTCGAACAGCATTTGATGATATATATATATATATATATATATATATATATATATATATATATATATATATATATATATATATATATATATATATATATATATATATTTTATTTAATGAGTGTTGCAATAAATACCTTTCCTGATGGGCTGAAAGGAAAGTATTAATAAAAAAATGGGGTTGGGCTTTTAACGGGCTACCACTGCACTATTTTTAATTGATGGATAAATTAAGTTATTCCTGAAAATAAAACATAAATATTTATAGTATCTTGATACGACTACTCAATTTGATGAAAGAAATGATCATAGTGTTACGGCTGTGGAAATTTGTAATACACCAGAAAGGTCCTCAGGTTAGATATATCGATAAGTTAATGTGTAGTTAGTCCACACCCGTTGTTTTGAGGGAATATGTGTGATTCATCCGGGCTGCGACGCTTTGAGTTAGCCATTTTTCTATATCTATCATTATTTTGGACCAATCAACCCCCCAACAACCAAATCGCCACCACCAACAACGCCCCCGAACAACTACACCAAACCGCCACTACCTTCACCTCCACAACCCCACCCTGCAAGCATCGCCTAACCCACATTCTCAAACGAAGCCCGCCAACAACCAAACCACCACAGCAAACCCCCCACCACCTTCGCCTTTCTCCTTCCACAACCATCAACCACACCACCTGTCAACACCGAAGGTCATGATGTCCAGGGCCCATTTGGTGGTTGTTGCCGAACGCGTCGTGCCGCGAGTTCAAATGGCTCCCTTTACGGGAGAGGAAATCGGATCAGGGGATGTTCACGCCCCCTTTTCCTCCGTCCAATGGGCGAGCGTCCTGCGATGTGGCCCCGCCCCCAAGCGCGATGCATGTGGATTCCTTTTTCGGAGGAAATTCGTATCAAGAGAGGCTCACGCCCCCTTTTTGCCTGACCAATGGCTGAACATCGGGTGGCGTGGCCCCGCCTCCAAGCGCGTTTTGATCCGCGAATTTACATACACGCTCATCCCCCGGTCTATAAAGACGCGAGCACAAGGCGACTCGCGACGGGCTGGTCGAGTGAAGACGGAGGTCGTCGTCGAGGTTGTCGTTGTTGGGTTGTGATCGAAGTCGTGGAGTCTGAGTCGTGTGTTTGCGGGGATCGGACGGAGAAGGGCACGGAGCTCGGAGTTGAGGTCGAGGGACGAGTCACGGAGTGAAGCAGGGACGCGGAAGAGGGCTCAGGCGCGAGAGTTCGCCGGAGTCGGTGCGGTCCCAAGGCCCCGCTAGCGGGACGGAGTGTCCGCCATTACTCTCTCTCCACCCCGAGCATCAACAATTCCACCCATCCGCGCTGAGATAGCGCCGCTAACCCCGTCCGTTCCCCACCCCAACCGTGGTGTCAACCGACCAATACGTGCCTGCGCAACGCACGCCTAAAGGAGCTCACCGACCACGCCAGGGGCACGGAGTCAGGCAGGTTACGCTGACATTGCGGCTAGCCCGCCATCGCGCCACGAGGGTGCGGGTAAGACCCCTTCGGTCTCGTTGACCTGGCCGCTCACCCAGGTCCCACGTACATTTGGTCCACGGACCTGTCTGCCCCCTTGCCTATGAGGGTGGCTTTTATTTGCTTTTTGTGTAAATGTGTGTGTGGCGCCAGTCTTTTAAGTATACCTGAATAAGTGCTTGTACATTGCTTTATGAGGTTGTACCTCTGCGTTACTTTCATTGATTTGACTGTTATATGTGCATTATTACTGTATGGCTGTGAATACGTGCTTGCCGTGTGTGTGTGTGTGTGTGTGTGTGTGTGTGTGTGTGTGTGTGTGTGTGTGTGTGTGTGTGTGTGTGTGTGTGTGTGTGTGTGTGTGTGTGTGAGAAATAAAAGTACTTGTTAAATTGTGACCCGTTTCGTTGAGTCCTTTCCTTCGTTTGAAAGTGCCATCTTGCATCACGGAAGGGATTGGTAGTGGGTTTCGACACCCAGCAATTAATCTGAACCATCGAGGTCGGCGAGAACTCCACTCGGTTATCCCCTTTGCACGGAACGAGCCGCTTAAGCGGTTCGTGTCCGGAGCCGACCTGCGGCGTGGTACAACTCCTCGGTACGCTACCCTCGTGGGTACTTAGGTATATCGACATTCGGCGATGCACCCTATTTCGCGTGGGTAGAATGCGGACTGGGTTGTGGTGAGGTAAAACCCCCACCCGTGACTGGCTCCTGGCGGTAGTTCCAGGAGGGTCATGACTGAATTGTCCATCCGGTGGGTGATGCGGTTGGAGTTACGTAATTGCTCGCACGCCAGGCGAGCCAGAATTCGTAACAATATGAAAGGGGGCGAAGCCCAACCCCCAGCAGGGGGATTAGTATCAAAAGGGAGGGTGATGAAGAAGTAATGTGTCCCAGTTTTAAAAGGAGAAATATGAGTGAGCGCAAGCGAGCGAATACTGCGACTTTGAGAAATGGAAGACATTGCTGCGTCAAAGCCTCCCTTTTGACACTATATATATATATATATATATATATATATATATATATATATATATATATATATATATATATATATATATATATATATATATATATATATATATATATATGAACTGTTGGGGTTCTGCAAAACCGCATGCCTCGAAGGCAATGGCACGCAACATGCAGTCATCCCCAGGCAGTTATTTTATTAGTCATCATGTAGTCAGATCTTCCCCTCATGTCTTGTGGGTTAATGGGATGAAATGCGTTACGTGGGTCTTTTAGCTCGGTCTATTTATATCTCTATCTTCCATTCAATTATGATTTCCATGTATATTTATTTTTAGCCGCGTCGCGTTGCAAACGCTGGCTCTAAGAGAGCTCCGTCTTGTTGTTGTTGTTGTTCTTCTTCTTCTTCTTCTTCTTCTTCTCCTCGTGAAGACAAAACCTTTCGGACGCGGCTCTTCGACACATTTGTCCTTGTTTCTTATCGAAACACCTCCTTTATTATATATATATATATATATATATATATATATATATATATATATATATATATATATATCGATAATTCCAGCAATCTCTATGTGTGCGTGTATATCTGTGTGTGTGTCTGTGACCGCTGTTTCTCGACAACCGCTGGTCCGATCTAATTGAAACTTGCCAGGTATATTGCTGGGGACCTGAGGATGTGCCTTTTCAAGGCTTGATTTTAATCGGACAAGTGCTTCCCAAGTTATGGCCATTTATTTACCAAACCAATGACAAGACACGTTGTTGCGTGGGCATGGCCGATGGGGAAGGGAAGCTCAGCCGCGTTCGCCATTACGGATTACAACGTTACGACTTCCGGATCCATTATGGGTTACAACGTACGGACTTCCGGATAATGATGACTTCGTGTATTCTAATAAATTCTCGATTTCTTATGCGCATTTACAGATAAACACAATGCCCCAAGTTATGATCGTTTTCATATTAGACGGTGTATAAATTTCGGTAACATCAGAGTGCTGGTATGCTCCGAACCAGGAAGTAAATTTTTTTCTCTCTTCTCTTTTTGTTTTTCCTTGCCACGACATTGCGAAAAGGTAAAATACGTTGGCGCTAATTGAATAATTGGGTATTAAAACTAAATTGCGAATAATCACAACTGCGAATAATATTCGAACTTCCGGGCCACGCACCTACGGGCACTCGAGAGCGAAGAAACTGTCTGCGTGGTTGTTGTTGCTCGTGGTTTGAATTTTTTTTTATGGGCACGTACTCGTGTATATATATATATATATATATATATATATATATATATATATATATATATATATATATATATATATATATATACATATATATGTATTATGTTTAACCAATAATATTGTTGCGGACCCGGGGTAGGGGGCTAGAAGACCACGAGGGGGGGGGGGGGAAGCTACCTCGGGTTCCCACAAGACTCTTCGGAATCGCAGGCCATCGCACACGAATAACTCTCTGACCTGGCGGGTCACTAATTAATCGACCGTGAACCCCAATAACTCGACCACGTGACGTAGGGTCCTGCGTCTTATGAATGCCAGTTACCTAATGGTCACGTGATCTAATTACCGGGGGACACACCCTCGGTATGCCCTGTTCAAACCGGATCACCTGACCGGATCAGACGCAATCACGCGTAACTCCCCAAGGACGTATCGGCTGGAAAAACAGATCGTTGGGGGATAACGTCCCGGCTCGGCTCGGATATGGACCATGCTGGGCCAATGAAGGAAAATATGAAAACGAGCTGGGAACATTTCTGGACAAGCATGGGAGAAAAGGTATGTGGCACAGTAAATGGGTTTATTATTACGTACAGCAGAGATAGCAAGAAATTTGTGGGGTGCGACAAATGGCAAGCAATTTACAAAAGCATACACAGAGCAGACTTATCCCATTAAAACTTCTACAACATGTGCCATCTCACTCACACACAAACATATACACACACACACAAACATATACACACACACACACACACGATTAGATAACCAGAAGGAAAGAGAGCAGATGAGGACGAACAGCCTCGCAATACCTGGCGCGGTCAGCCGACCAACGCAACCCAGTACGCTTTGGGGGAGGTTGGAGGGAGAAATACTGCTGTCTAAGGTGGGAGTAGGAGGTGTGGTGTGGTGCAATCTGGGCGGTGCAGTGTTGTGCCATAGGAAACTGTGATTGCGAATCTGTAATGGATGCTCTTTTGTGCGTCCAAAGGGGATGAGATGGAGGGGTGGAAAGAAAGAGAGGAGAGAAGATGCGTGAGGCAAAATATTCCTAGCCGAGTCATGCATAGGTCTGTGAGTGCAGCGTGTATCTCCGTGCAGGGCCGTCTTCCCAGCATTGTAGGCCCTGGGCTAAGCAATGCACTGGAGCCTCCACCCACCCACCCACAGGAATAAAAATGAAAATGGTCAATAAAATTAAGCCTATACATTTATTGGTACTTCAACAAAATCAATGTTTAAACATGAAAAATATGCTGTAAAGCGAGGATTAATCAAATGATATTTCTTATAATATTGTTAATCTGCAATAACAAAACAATACAGTATTATTGCATAAACAATGCAATATTTTTGCAGATTAACAACATTATAAGAAATAACATTTGTCAGATAGTTTAGCACAAATTATTTATATTATAAATATAATTTGAAAAGGGATTTGAATCCCAGGCCTTTCCAGCGAGAGGTCAAGTAATTATCCACTCTGCCAAGAGATCTCTCATGAACAATATGGCAGCATGGGGCCCCCTGGAATCGTGGGGCCCCTGGGCCACTGCCCAGTGTGCCCATGCCTTAAGACGGCCCAGCCTCCATGGGGCACTCCACTTGAGCGTTCCCACCTCAAGAGTCGCGCGTTATCTCCTGCCGAGTCACTTTGCCGGGGCTCGTGGAAACGTGTGCTCCACACTGGTCCCAGAAGAACATCTGTCGCACACCAACTTCGAGTGTAGATGTAGCAACGGCAGATGAGGAGCAGTGAAGAGAGGGTGGAGCAGAGAAGCAAAGGAGAGGGCAAGGCAAACAGGCGAAGAAGAGGGTGAGGCAGGCAGGTGAAAAAGAGGGCGGACGGCTTCGCGATCCACCTTTTATGAGCCCTGGTCAAAGGATGGGGTAACGACCCGAAGCGACACGCCATGACCCGAATCGCACTTTCCTATTCGGCCCCGGCAGTCCGAGACACGGCCTGCCAGACTCCTGGGGCCGGAAGCGGTCACATTCGCACATCCAGCGCCACTCAGCCTGGAGCCCTGCACCAAACTCCTGGACCGCAGCCCGTCCCTCGCCGGCGACCCCAGTCCCTCGCCGCCCGTCCTGGTGTATTCTGGTGACAGGACGAGGGTCGTTTCAGTCCCACGTGCCCATTTGGGGCATCGAAGGTGAGATGCGGTTGGTGCTGTTGACGTGCTTGGCTTGTCCCCGCATCATGCAGTCCGAGTAGCATGGGCAGTGCAGCACGCCTTTGTTTGGTGGCGAATTGTATCGATTCGGAGGTGCGAGAAGACGCGGGATGATTTTTCCAGAGTGCGTGAGATGTGTGTGGTCGAGGTGATGAGTTTTTGGTGAGCGAAGGTTGAGCAAGGTGAGATGCCGTTGTAAATTGACGCGGAAATTTGAATGAAAGGGGAAACCATGCATGTGCCAGGCAGCATCTTTGTTCTTCTTGTGATTCTTTCACAGGTGGCTGCGTGGAGTGTATGTGCTTGCTTGCTTGATTTGATTTGTATCATGAATAAAAGAAAGGGTTGAAATGGAAATTGGAATAGGAGATACAGATATAGTTATTAGACGTAGCTATTAGACCCACACAATGCCCTTCGTCCCGTTAACCCACTGGACATGAGGGGAAGATCTGACTGCACGAAGACTAACAAAATAACTGCCTGGGGATCACTGTATGTTGGGTGCCATTGCCTTAGAGTCATGCGGTTTTGCAGAACCGCAACAATATGAAGGAATTTACTCCAATAAAATAATTAATTCATTATTGTATCAAATGCAATCAGAACTTGTTGACATAAAAACCAACCAAACTTAAATAAAAGGTGACGATGGAGTCTGAAGACTTTCTCACAAGACCTGATCAAACAATCAGCCAAATATCCTCTGTTTAACATGATGGCAAAAACCTTCTCAGCACTTTCCACAAAATAATCCTTCACTGAACAAATTCTTACAAATCTTGGCAGCTGAGATGAAAAGACATTGTAACCCATTTTAATTGGGAAATTACTACCTGGATAGGTGGACCAGACTACAGAGAAACTGAAACCATTAACTTTATGATATACACTTGTACTAAAACCATTCTGTCCAACTCTAACCAACACATCCAGATATGCAGCAACTGCACAATCAAAACCACTCCTGTTTGCAATCAGGTTATCTGGATAAATCTTGTGAAGCTGCCGATCAAAAAAAATTAGAGTTAACCGCACAAATATCATCGATATCACGACATGTATGAGATAATTTTTTCGCCAATCCTAATTTTTGCTCCATCATCTGTTTGTGCAGAAATGAAAATTCACAGAAAAATAAGAAAAATGTCTGCTAGTAGGGGGCTGTAATTCCCACCCAATGGAATACCTTCAACCTGTTGAAACACTATCCCACAAAAACACACAAAGGTATTACATTAAAATTAACAGCATCCTAACACTTCTGCTTCCAAAAATAATGAAAACTTGAGTAACAAAGGGAGCAGGAGACAAGAGGGGGTGGGAGAGGGAAGCACAAAAAAGTGGGGAACAGAAACATCAGGAGATCTGTGGAAGGGAGAGGGATGGGGTGGGGTACGCGGGGTAAACAAGTTGTACACGATAGGGACTTTCAGCAAGGAAAGCAGGGAATTTGAAGGAGGTGGTTTGGGGTGGATTAACTGGGGTAGAAAAGATCATGGTTTTGGATGGAAGAAGACAAGAGATGGTGGTGAATAGTTGTTTTGAAGACATGGAGGGAAGGGTGGGATTGAAGAGAGTGTGGGAGTTTGCACCAAAGGTAGGGAAAAAGAGGAATGAAAGAATGAAGGAGAGTAGCGATTCTTGATTTTGGTAGTTTTACCAGAAGAGCGTTGCTGGCGGACTTTGAGCACCCTGGGGAAATATGGGGGGTACAGATCTCAGACAGAGTAGGGGGGGGAGAGGCTGGAGAGAAGACGGTAGAAGACAAAGACCACCGACCTGCCTACGGTGTGAGGCATGAGCATCAGCCCAGAGGGGAGAGCAGTACTCCATCAGGCTGTGGATGAAAGCTTTGAATGTGGTTCGGAGCTCAGGTGTGTCAAGGAAGAACTTTGCACGACGGAGGATTCCCAGTTGGTGACTTTTGAGGCCAGCTTGGAGATGTGGCTTTCCCTGGAGAGATCATGGAAGATAGTGAGACCAAAAAACTTGAATGAAAGGGCCTTCATTAAGAGCCTTCATGTTTGCTGATTTGCATGCCTTTCAAGAGGCGAAAGTGAGTTGTTTTAGGACAGTTGCCTCGCCACAAGCTTCAGTGTGCCATGGGTGGGAGGAAGAGTATGATAACTGAAGAAGAGATGGGATAAATCTGTGCATGACAAAGCAAATTTGTTTGAAAGAAATCCCAGGATGAGATGATGTCGGAGAGAGTAGAAATGGGAGACCAGTTTCGAAGTTTGATGGATGCTTGAAGTCCCTGTCCGTGAGCCTGAGTGCAATGCCAGACTCATCGGTGCTGAGATGGTTCTCTAACAACGGTCAGAGAGATGACCACTCGAACAAGCAATGATCAGATGAATTGATTGGAGCAGGAGAAGAACAGCAGATATTTTCTGGTCAATTGGTCAAAATCAAATCCAGAAGAGATCGAGTCCCGTTGGCTGCTAACTGGGTCGAGAAGTTGACAGATTGTGTCGGTCCCAATGAGTTGCAGAAGTCCTTTGCTGAAGTGCCATGGTAGGTGAGATATGTACCCACACTCAGGCAACTGGCATGATGGCAATTTAAGTCACTACATAAGAGGAAGAGAGATGGATTAGTGGATTGAAGTTGGTCCATGTTTTCAGCGAGCAAGATGTAAATGGAGTCATCACTGTTTGGTGGACGGTACAACACGCATATAAACAGGATGTGGGAGTGGAGGGAGGCCGGTGTCAGAGGTGTTCCTGGGGGTTTCGTGGATTGAGGGCAGTGTCTGGAGAGTGAGGAAAAGAGTTGTTGATAAAGAGCAACTCTGCCACCAGGATGAGGCTCAGGTTTATCATACCGGAGGAAGGAGTAACCAAGGAGAGAAATTAAAGAGTCAGAGATATCTTGAAGGAGGAAAGTTTCTGTTAAGCAGAATATGTCTGGTTTGTCAGATTATGATATTCCAGTGAAGTGTAAAGCTCGACACAGAAAGTGACCAGGGTAAGCCTGGTGTTGGCTGAACTGTGAAGGTGACAGGTTTAAAATCTTTGGGTCTCGAGTTTGAGCCCTTGTTGTACTGTTGAAATAACTTTCGGTGGGTTGACTCAGCCTGTCATCCTTCCGAGGTTGTCAAAATGAGCAGAAACTTACTGGTAACAGGGGACTGCATCAGCGGTGCAGTCGTGCTTCCAAAACATGATGCCACAAGCTGTGTATGAAACAACAACAAAACCATAGTAGTGGTTAAAATGGAGGCAAGGAGCACGATTAAGGATAAACAGAAGGCATTTTTAAACATAAAGCAACAAGACTGTGGTTGGCTCCAGATCAATATATCTGCATCCATCCCCAGATGAGTATACTTTCCTCATATCCGCGTCCATCCCAGCATGTTTGACATTATCTCGAGTCGGTTTCAATTCACTCGCTGAGGTGACAACACTTTTCATTGCCTTTTCATTGGTGCTCCGATTATTGTGCATAAATGTTTGAAATGTTTAAGCCCAAGAAAATTAAACAAAGGATTTCTCTTCAAGTCAATTGGACATTTTGAAATGCTTTGAGAGCAGACCAGGCCACAGTTGTTCATTTTAGTTTTACTTTGTGCACTTTTATTAATTGCTTCACAGAGAGAGAGAGAGAGAGAGAGAGAGAGAGAGAGAGAGAGAGAGAGAGAGAGAGAGAGAGAGAGAGAGAGAGAGAGAGAGAGAGAGAGAGAGAGAGAGAGAGAGAGAGAGATTGAATAAATAAGAAAGAAAATAAGACCTGTCGCTTCGATAAGACGAAAGCTGACCTTACGGTGATATTTAACCCCCCGGGGATCTTTGACTGGTCGAGGGTTATACATGACCATCACCGCCGCGCCTCAACACAGAGCGCCATTTCCTGTGTGTTTTGTATTTTACGGCGATGGCCCCACTTCACACAGGAGCGACAAAGGTTTCATAGGCTTGAACTGTGTCCTCCTGCACCAGATTCCACGGACACCCAACTGAAGTAAACACGAAAAGAAACGGTACTGGAGGGCAGAATGAAGCTATTGCTGCTGTGTTTGCTTCTCGTACATTCTCGAGTTGGAGCCATCTTCCTGCAAAATAAAGGAGTGTGGAGTGGGGGGAAGAGAGAGAGGAGGGAAGGGAGAGGGTTAGGAGGAAGGGGGAGAGATTACGGTGTAGCATCAGGTCACGTCATGTATCAGTGCTTGTGAGTGGGCCGGTGTGAGCGAGGAAACGACATGGCATGAGGGGAGGGGAAGAGAAGGACGATAAAACATGCCGAAACAGCAAAATTTTATTTTAAACTTCCGGATTCTGTATAAAACCCATGCTCTGTACCTGGCAATGACGTGCCTCCTTGGATGCGTGCTCACACATGCAGCGACCTTTGCACCACTCTGGTCGGCTCACTCCTAAACTGATTCGTACATGCTACACAATGGGGAAGCAGTTTCTTATTCAAAAACAATTTGTCAGTCCTTAACAGAGGGAGAGGGTGGGTGAGCAGGAGGAGGTTTGGCAGGGAGAGGGATAGGGTTTGGGGTGGCAGGGAAAAGGATCGGGTGTGTGTGTGTGTGTGTGTGTGTGTGTGTGTGTGTGTGTGTGTGTGTGTGTGTGTGTGTGTGTGTGTGTGTGTGTGTGTGTGTGTGTGTGTGTGTGTGTGTGTGTGTGTTTGTCCTCCAGAACTCCAAAATCATGAAACTGAGCAGTCTGAAACTTTGCATGTGTACAAAGGGAACTCCAAGGGAGTGCATGAATTAATTTAAACACCCCTTTTTGAGATAATTAATGGCGTGATTAAATTAGTCTTCATCAAGACTCATCCTTGGTCACCTTGCATGGGTCTTACATCACAAATTTTTTTTGTCCTGCTCAATAATTTCTCGACTTGGCACAGGACGTAACGATTCCTGAAACCTTTGACCACTGAGCTTGTTCGACTTTCGGCTCCTCCATCCTGGGATTCCTGGAGAAAAATCTGGCCGCTCACGTTTGTGGAGGTTGGAATAGCGGCCGGTAAAAGTCCGCTTGGGTATTTGGAGGTTTCAATAGAGACTGTTAAAACGGTCGCTCGGGTTCAAAGGGTTCATGATAGTTTTTTTTAAGTTTGTTTTTCACTTTCCTCACTCATATTATATCGAATGCTTGATCATCAAAGCTACGAATCGCTGGATACTTTTGGCTCTTCAGGGTCTTAGGGTCTCAGGGATCTCAACAGTCAAAATGCACATTCCAATAGTCCAGAAATCATAGACATTTAGTCACACGGCGGGACAGAAGGACGGACGGACGGACGGACTCACGCCGAGACCAAGCTCTTTTATCGATTCACTTTGACATTGAAAAATAAAAAATATCAGCTCGTCTCTTGACAACTGTGAGGATCCCTTTCAAAGAACTTTGTGAATGCACTGCACAATAAATCGATGAATTAACTATGTAACCCATTCCAAGTGTTCCCCGCCCCATTCCTCTCCCTTCTACAGATCTCCTAATGTCTCTGTTCCCCACTGATTTGTCCTTCCCACTCCCGCCCCTCTTGTCTCATGCCCCCTTGCTGTGCATTGTGTTAGCTCTCATATGAGCCTCGACAAGGTATACAAAAAATAAATAAACATAATATACTTGTTCGTTCATCTGCCCTTGTGTAATGCTCCTTTCCACCCATTGGTTGGACAGCTTGCCCGATTCCACCGACAACAGTCCTTAGGCTTCAGGCCTCTGGTGTTGGGATTGCATTGCATCGGGCAGGATGCTGGGAGGGGTATAGGAGAGAGGGTGGTGGAGTGAGAGGGAGGGAGGGGGCAGAGTTGGGGGGGAGGGATGGGGAGACAGGGCGAGGGGAAGGAGGGGGAATGTGTGTCGAGGAGGGCCTTTGAAATAATGAAATATTGTTGCCTCCAAATGTAATCACTCCAATAAATTGGGATGTCAGTGTTTGATCAATTGTCTTATTGGATATTTGTACAATCATCAATATTTGTTGCTCTGATCAATATGCAAGGCAAGTTATTCAATACATGAGCCTCATTCTATGATGAATATCAAGGGAAAAGAAACGTGGTGGTGCGCTTTTTTACAATGCAATCAGAATTGCACATGAAAGTTCACTCAGTCAGAATACAGCTTGCCACAGGTGTGCGTGTGCGTGTGCGTGTGTGTATTGGGGGGGGGGGGGGGATGCATAATGTATGAGCTCCCTCTTAACCGACTCGACAAGGGTACATAAAACCCATGTCTTTGCAAAGGTTTTTGTCCAAGAGTTCCGGGAATCTCCCAAGTGGAGCCCGCTCCAGGTGGGAGAGGGTATTACAAGTCCCCACATTTTCCAGTTCAGTGAGGTATTTTGAATTGCATGTTTGAATAAGGATAATAACATAACCCCCCCCCCCCCCCCGGCCACTCCTTTGGGGAGCAGGTGCTTCCAGTACGAGCAAAAAGCACGCAAGATCATACCCTTCTTCCAAAGAATCTTTTTCCAGAAAGACAGCTTTTTGAGGCTCCCAGGTTCCAAGGCAGTTGGCATCTCCATAATCACTAAACGTATCACCTGTGTACGCAGGCACGCACGCACGCAACCTCCTATTGGGATATATATTTAAAAAAACATGTCACAACAGCTGTACACACACAATATGTAGAGTAATCCACTGGCACATGTGCAAAAATTTCAATATCCCAGTTCCACAAAACTCATGGAAATGTGAACCAACAGCAATCATTGAAAACAAGGATACTCACGTGTGACCTGATGATTCGATCCAGCGTGAACATAGAAAATAAAGCACTGTAACCGGACATTGTACTCAGATACAAAAAGGAAAAGCAGGCATTGTTAATTGAGGTTTCAGAACCAGTCGTAATTGGAGCAATGGGAATGATAAATAACAACTTCATGGAGATCCTACAAACCATCCCTGGGAAAATTACCACAAATGAACTATAGTAGCAGGCTTTCCAAGGTTCCGAGACTATCCTGAAAAGAGCCCTCAGAACAAAACTCCAACACAACTTAACAATTTCGACCATGAATCACGATCCTTCATCAAAACGAAGGTGGATACCTCGAGTCCTGGGAGTACTCTGTTCCACCTTCTGAAACCCTAATAATGGAGATAACAATCAACGATACACATACACACATGTTCAGCATTTTATACACACACACAACCACATCTCTCACTCTCTCAAGCCCAGCCCCCGTAGCTTCCCCTTCAAGCACTTACCTGTGAGCATCGCAAGTACACATTTTTCTGGTCTCAATTGTTACCTGGTTTGACACAGGCTCTGATATCAAAGGTCAACTGACAGAGATGGATGGAATTCTGTGGCAAAGAAGAACAATGATGGAATTTTGTGGGAAAGACAGGGAGGAAGATATTGGAGGAAATGCAGGAGGCCATTTTGTCCATCATGACTGCACTTTCTCAACACATCATCAATTGAATCTGCAAGCCCATTTGTTCAACAACATAGCAGGAGCATGTGAAGAAGTCTTCGGATTAATACTGGAACAGTGGCACACATCAGCACGTCAAGGTGTCACTTTTATTTTACTTATTTTGTTTTGATGGGTGGAGAGGTATGAACGAACACTGGACAGTACACTCAACTTTCAGACAAGATGCTCTCATGAACATAACAATAACTCCACATGTATACAATCAACCAATCACCAATCGAAACAATGTCAACGTACTCCTCCATTCTTTTTCCCTATTATACCGAGAGTTGCCTTGTAGTCCTGTGCCATCCGACAATTTCTCCCATCATGAAACTATGTCTCAGGAACAACTAATGTACACCCTCCTAATCACTGTATCCGAGACAGCTTCAAGTTCCACCATTGTATCGATAAGACTTAAACCCCTGCCGTGAGCAATTCAAACGAACAGTCTTCATGTCTCTGAGGACCTGTTTACATGGTGCAGCAGTTGAGGGAGAGAAATAACCATCACTGTTGTGGTTTTGGGATATCCTGGGGAGTTACATCCAACACATGCAGGAACTCTGGAGTTGAGATGTTTCAGTCGTATTTTGTTTTGATAGATTACCTCTCGCCTCGTATCAGTGGACAGGGAAATACATTGTGTTTGTGGATCAGGTTTGAATTCCCATTGTAACTCTTTACTCAATATTTTCTATTCTTATATCCCTTCTTATCTCCACCCGTCTGTGTTAATTGCTCTCCTTCCCTGCAGCTCTTTACGATGCATCAAAACACAAAACCAACATAACATCACAATCACATTTCATTGCAAATCCAACAGCCATCGGAATAAAGTGGTGCGGACCAGTGGGTGCCAACCTCTTCAACGGGAGAAAGCATCTGAACAAAGCACCACGGATGGGCGGGTCTGTCGTCGACTCCGGCACAGATCCAGGAGCACAGCCAACGGCAGCTACCTGGCAATATTGGCGCTTCAACCAGGAGGCTGCAAGAGGGCTGCCTGTTCCCAAACGGTGCCCCAAGCAAGACCTTGACAAGTCCAAACATTCCAGAGCTCGCAGCCTTGTTGCGATCAAGGAATCTCAAGAGCCAGAGAAGTCATCAAAGAGCAAGCCAGGTGAACCTGAGCGTCTGTGAAGATGGGATCTGCTGGAAGCAAACGTGTGAGCCATGGAAGGTGCGCTGACAAGCTGCGGAGTTCCACACCCTGGACAGACCGTCTATTACAAACTGATTTGCACGATCTTTCTCTTGCTTTCCCCAATTAAAATAATTTACTTGGATTGCAAAAAGAAGCCCTGAATGACTTCCCCTCGACTCGTTCAAAGCAGGGGAACTGATACGCCTTCACGATTTCCTCCAAGCATGACAAGATATTCACTGCATTTCTCCCTGTGCGGCACATTACACAATCACCCTCTCTTCTTGGCCCCCCTCCCCTGTTCATAGAGACCAAGTAAGCCCACAGGCTTGTGTCAGGTGAATGAGGGGTCGCCAACAAGCCCTGCCTTCTGTGTCTCTCTATCACCCTTACTTATCTAATTTCCCGGAGTGAATGAGACACCGATATCAGTCTCCACAATGAGGTGATTATCTGAGGGGCTTACATGTTTCAGGGGAAAGAGACTCTTTTGTGACACTTAATTGCAAGCAAATACGTGCTATTTATTTGACGAAACAATTTGTTTCTCACCTGCTCGATTTCCTCTCTCCATTGATGAGACACGAGTGTGCAAATAGAGGATGGGTGTTTAACCCCATGGTTTCATTACGCTCGTGGCTCGGGCTAGACGTTAGTCAGCATTCCAAGTGACAGTATCGCTCGGCCACACTGATTGGAGAGGAGTGGGGCATGGAGAGGCACGGGCCTTAACTGGGGGAACCGATTGGCTGGTAAGGTAATGCGGGATCTAGACTCGAGGAGCCTGCTTAAATAGATCATCTCAGATGACATCTGTGGTTGCTTAGCAACTCGTCATGCCGCGGACTGGTCTGCAGCCCAACGGCTTCAGGGTGAAAGAGTGAGAAGCGGGTCCGAGTAGCCTCTCGGAGTGGTCCCAAGTGGCATCCCGAGGAGGGGGGATGGAGTGAATGGTCAGAGTTCACAATTGTAATGGTCGACCACACCAAGTGTGACACTGTTCGTTCACTCAGCCAATTGATTAACTGCCGTGTCGTCAAAAGCACGGTTCCCCCTCTGCATCACTTAACTCACCGGCATTGTAAACTGACATGGAGCGTTAAGATCCGGCCAGAGTTGAAGGTTGCAGATGATGTCCGTGGTCTCTCGAGACAAGCCGTCCTCTTGGAGTTATCCAGTGTTGACATCTGTGACAATACTTTGGAGATGTACTCACATTCTAATTGTACATACTTTATATAAACTCACATTTTAATTCTACAAACTTTATATACATACTCACATTTTAAATGTACATACTTTATAGAAACTCACATTTTAAATGTACATACTTTATAGAAACTCACATTTTAATTCTACAAACTTTATATACATACTCACATTTTAAATGTACATACTTTATAGAAACTCACATTTTAATTATACATACTTTATACACATACTCACATTCTAAATGTACATACTTTATAGAAACTCACATTTTAATTATACAAACTTTATATACATACTCACATTCAAATTGTACATACTTTATAGACGTACTCACATTCTAAATGAGCATACTTTATGGACGGACTGGTTGAAAAATAATAATAATAATAATAATAATAATAATAATAATAATAATAACAACAACAGAACATGTATTCTTTCCGACTACGAGATGACATTTTTGTCCTACATCAGCACATTTTCTGTGGACAAACAGACAAACAAACCCAAATGCAACATCCTCTCCTCTGGCAAGGGTAATAATAACAATTCACAAATACCTTCCATTGCTCCAGCTTGCTATTTAAATACTCAGACATGAAACATTTACACTCATTCTCACGTGTCACATCGTGAAGAAAAAAAATCAATATAATTTAGAATAATCAAAAAAAAAAAAGAGTAAAAACGTACCTCATGCAAGATAAAATGATGTTACATTTTCCTTGCATTCACCAACATTTGCTCCCTGTGGTCCCCGTCTTGTGAGAGCCCGCTGTGGGTGAAAAGACAAATGAGAGTGGATATGTGAGATGGAATCTCGGAGAAAATGCATCGACGAGGATTGAGGAATTATTTTTTGAGCATTTTAATGAACATCCGGTTCTTTCCTCATCCGGTGGTCTCAGCACCGAGTAACAATTGATATGGCTGTTCGATGGTTTTCTGTCATCAGTCTCAAAGGGCAAGGTCTTTATTCACAGCCTAAAGGAGTATGGATCTCCACTGTGAGTTACCGCCCCCCCGACTCCCTTTCTTCCACACCATCTTCCACATTTTGGATGCTGTAGCCTTGTGGAGGTCAATGCCCTAAGGATCATTGGTACCTCTTAGCAGGAAGTCAAGGCAAACGTCTCTCCCTTTTCCCATTATAAACCAGTTAGATACCTGAATATTATCTTCTGTCTTGGCTTTTGTCTGGGTATCATCACCTTTTCTCTGCAAGGCTCACTCTACTTCTATGTAGTGGTTCCCTTCTTTAGAGTCCTTTAAAGTCGCTGGGAACACTATGTCAGGTCATTCATTGGCCACACTTGCAATGTTTTCTTTTCCTGCTCATGTCCCTGTCCAAACTTGACTTCATGTCCATCATCGAACTGACTTTTATGTCTCTCCAACTGAGGTCTCAGCAAGAGTTGAGGAAAACGAATGTTTAACACCCGACTGCAAAACATTTTGTAACATTCAAACCCGTTTCCTTTGATGCAGTGTTCTTCTGCGGTCGTTTAAAATGTACGGAATCGATGTCGCACAAAAAGAACACAGTGGAAAGCTTTGTTAGGCTTTAATGCACACCTGGAATGGACAACCACCTTGTGCACACCACAGACTATTCCATTCCAAGGGGTTAGGTGTTCTGATTTGTGAGGACAGCTAACCGTTTCTTCTTCCTCATGTGCTGCAGGAGTTGTGATTGGGTATTCTGTTCCGAAGGAGTTTCTTGGAATCCCAACAAATTTTGTGGTTTCACAGCATGAAGCTCGCTGCTGTGGTCCTTCATTTAGTTGTATACCAATTTAAGCTTTTGCATTCTGTCCAGACTACTTCACAGAACAATTCACACCTTTGGACAACAGGTGCACGAATATAATATGACTGCACACCATTTCTGTTCAACCTGTGTATTCTGAACAAAGCACAAAAACTCTTGGGCAAACCACATTTCAAAGTTGGCCTCCAAAGCCACTCACCTTCCTTGGCATACCTGAAATCCTATCCTCATGGTGAACCTCAGGGGCAAACTCAAATAATTTATTTCATCTATATAATGAGCATTGTCTGTCCTGTGTTTGCTTATTTATCTCCCCAATAATATGTACACCTCACAGTGTGATTTTCTACTTTCCTCAACAAATAAATTGTAAACTCAATCAGCAAACATCTTCCGACATCAAATATCTTGTCCAAAATAAATTTGTAACAATGTCCTTTCTCATGGTGACTTACCTTGAGAACATAGCACCGATATGCGACACGCGTATGAAGGTCATGCGTGTATCCCCCTCCAAGTTGCTGTGTCGCTTGCATGACATTGCGGTACTGAGCGAAGTACTCGTCGGGGAAACTTGTTCGAGCTTCGCTGTCGAGGTCTGAAGTGGGAAACAGGTATCAATAAAGGAAGGTAAGAGACAGCGTATCATGACACAAATGTTCTCTCAATATGATTTTTGGCAAAACCTAAGTGTTTGTGAAGTACAAGTAAATGATAGTAAATAACCACTGGGGAAAAACAAAGAACTGGGGAAACATTAATTTGAAACACACCGCTGGGAATAGTCCGAATATGACGAGGTACCCTCACAAAAGTGTACTGAATAGTCCGTTCGTCCAATGCTGTTATGCAGTGTTCTAATTGTGTGTGTGTGTGTGTGTGTGTGTGTGTGTGTGTGTGTGTGTGTGTGTGTGTGTCCATCCGTCACTTCATTATAAATGGTTCCTGTTGTCAAAGAATAATAAAAGTTGCGCTGTAGGAAAGCGAATAATGTATTTCCTTGGAACACAATTTTGTATCTGTTTAATTATTAAAACATCTGTTTTGAAAGCCCGTCTTTCCGTGAGTGAAGAAGAAGCAGGACTTGGAACTTTAAAAGTGTGGTTCCAACAGTAAGATGGTCGGAACCCTTTAGAGTAAAGGGTGACGGACACGGAAGGAGCACACAAACAACACAAGAACTTCCACTAAATCTTATAAAAGATACTTTTTTTTGCTTTTCACTTCTTTTTACATCTTCATGGACATTCGCAGATAAACTGCAATATGTTTGTGAAATACAACATGCAGTCTCCTGATTCAACCCATCAGCAAAGCGACGGGGGAGGCACCGCCTTGTCATGATAAAAATAAGGAACATCTTAAACAGTTATTGATAATCGTCCATCCCTGATGGTTACCTCGGCAGAACGTCTCCTGTGTGATGAGTGTTCGACAAAGCGCACAGCGGACCAGGTTGTTATGACGGTGCAGTCCTTGTAGGCACGACGCACAGAAAACGTGCTCACAAGGATGGAACCTGTGCGGCCCAACTGCAATGGTGAGGCAAACAGGACAGGTGAGACGCTCCAGGTGCTCCTCTTCATCCGTTGGGTTCGATTCCACCTGCAATCATAACATGAACAAATCACTCCTGGTCGTTGAACACTTCAGTGGAAATATATTATTTTTCTTATGAAGAAACATTAAAAATTAATCGCACGAGCATCGATATTCAGAATTGGTGATACGTGACCAAACGTGTCCCATTCAGGTGTTTCATGCGAAGGTGAATTGAGAGTTTTTCAAAGGGAAGCAGGTAAATAAAGAAAAGGGAATGATCAACAGGTGTGAGAAGTGTGGAGAAGAAATGGGGGAGTTGGAGAGGAGGTGGTGGAGGTAATAAGAGGGAAAGATCTACACAAGGTACACCTTGGACCACCACCTAGATAAGATTGTTCAATGTTGACATGGATTTCCACAATTTCATGGTCGTCCTCGACAGAAAAAGTTTCTCGATTTAAAAACAATTTCTTTCATTCATCAAGGGTTGAAAAGATCGAGCGTGACAACAACGTTCGATCTCTTTAACCGATTTTTTTCACGAGTTCAACACGTGATCTTGAATCCAAATACCAAAGTGTAAGGTTTTTCCAAATCCATGAAAGGCTTGATAATCGTACCTTGGTCTAAAAAAAACCAAATTGGACGATCATACAAGGAGCTACCGCTTCCCCATAATCAACCCCTAATGACTTCAACCTCAAATAAACCGTGACCTCGAACCTACACACACACATACACATGTGGTGCTGGAAACATCAACAAACCTCCACTGGTTAAAAAAATAATAAAATCATTAACACATGGGGAACATGGACCCAGCAGGAGGTCATTTGGCCCATCAAGCCTGTGTCATCTCCACATTCCCGAAAACCCCAGGACCGACCATCCCTCGATAGTCAATATTATAATATCATTGTTTATTTTCTCTCTCTGTGGAGCCAAGTCCAAACATCGGAGGTGAGTTCAAGACCTTGTCGGTGGTTGGAGATTCCTCGTCCTCTGAGACATCGTGCCGGTGTTTTGTCGATCTCCTCAATGAACTAAACCATTTTCTTAACCCTCTGAAACATTTGTGTTTCTTTGTTGACGTGTTGTTGTTCTCGAGTTCCACGTCAACGACACAATCTGGCACCTCGACCGCTTGGGATGCTTGAGGAGGTGGTGGTGGTTCTGTGGTGGAGAGCACGTCCCCATGGGAAGAAGAAGAAGAATCAGCAGCAGTAACTGCAGTATTGCTTGGAAGTTCGACAACTTCGTTCTACGGGATTGGTAAGGAAGACACAAACATGTGATGAGTAAATGAAACATTCAAAATCAAAATGTCCATAAATAAACTAACAGGTTTATCCAAATGGTGAGAAATCCCACTCCCTCAGCATTGTACATGTGGCTTTTCTCCAAAACTTCTCGTTTTCTTCAAGGGCTTCACGTTGTTGTCATTGTTGGGATTTATATGATTATTAATATTATTGTTGTTGTTGGAGGTCGTTTTTTAAATGTGTACCCACTGGTCAGACAGCTTATGGACCACACCCACCATTGTTCCCAGACGAAATGATATGGCTGTCATTTTGGTTTTCTGGTGGGGTGAACACATTAGGTCAGTCGGCCTCTGCTGAATCGTGATTATACACCGTCTGGCATTTGAACTGTCACTTCTGATGTAACTGTGACGAATCGGCTCGTTCTGCTGTAATTGTGACGAATCGGCTCGTTCTGTTGTAACTGTGACGAATCGGCTCGTTCTGATGTAACTGTGACGAATCGGCTCGTTCTGATGTAACTGTGACGAATCGGCTCGTTCTGATGTAACTGTGACGAATTGGCTCTTTCTGACGTAACTGTGACGAATCGGCTCGTTCTGATGTAATCGGACGAATCGGCTCGTTCTGATGTAACAATGATTAATAACTCTTTCAAAATGCTTTAAATTTGCGTTTCCCAATCGGCCGTTTCCGGGATTTTTAGTCAATTCACTCGTGATCAATGGAGGTCCCGCACACCTCGAACGACCACGAACAGGTTTTTGTAAACAAAATGTTTATCACCACATGTGACGTAAACAAAGGTAAATCCCTTGTTCGTAATGACGAGACATGTTATCTCTCCAATCTTATTCATTCACACGGGATGTGAACACGGGACAGACACAGACAAGGTTAATGAGACAGATTGGAGAATGTAATGCGAGTTGGGGGTGATGATTTATTTAATTCTCAGACCCAGCTTCACCACATCGACACGTGGGACGTGAACAAGTGGAACATGAGAGAATCGGATCGTGTTCCCACATTAACTAACCAGTTACACGAGCGATGAATTAACCTAGTTACAGAGATCAGTAAATGAAGTCATTCTTAACAAACTAATTCTTACCTGATGATTCTCGTCATCGCTTCTCCTCCTGTTTCTCCTCTGCTTGAAACAGCACAACATCTTCCTAACTTTACTTCACTCGAAGTTTCTCACAAACGTTTGTTTCAATCGAACACGTTTAAAAAGAGTTAAACTCGTGTAACACGCGTCTACACCGAACGCCGTGTCACCACGACTCACTCAACCACCGAGGCTCCGAAATGAAACAACAAAGTACTCACTGTGAGTCACAATGGAAGGGGCGGGGCATTATCTCCATAGTAACCCTCCATAGCAACGGCCGATCGAATAAACCGAACATCCTGATGACAGATGTTACATTTTTTATTTAAAAGGACCGATTTGAAATTTAATAAATAAATATTTTCGATTCGGACCAGACGGGAAAATGTTTTCTCCACTGATTCAACTCTGTCGTCGTTTGGGAACGTTTGGTGCATCACGATGAACCTGAACATTAATTTCCATCCCTGGTGCGGGTGGTAAGAGCTGGGAGGATGGCCCAAAGGTACGGACACTCAGCCAGCATACTCACCCTCGAAGCTGTCCAGTCTGGGTACGAATCCAGACCCAGCTAGAAACTGTCATCCTGGTGTTACACAGGTCGGGTGATTGGTTGATACGTGTCCCGTCCCTTGGATGGACGTTTAACGGTTCCCTTGTGGCAATAGTTGGTGGCACGGGTGTATGAAGGGGAGGGGGGGAGTCCGCCTGGGTGACAGCTGTGGGGGGGGGTCATTGGGAGAGTTGAAATACGAGTACGATAATGTGTTGTGGGCCAGGGTTCGCTGGCAATAAACGACCCCAAGGTGGAGCAGTCGAGCCGTCTCCCACCGAGAACCCGGAATTTCGGTCGTGACTCTCGGATAAGTCTGAAAGGTCATGGGTCCCTTCGTGGACCATGGTCGCAAATATTTTGACGGCGTGGGGTAGGGTTAATTGCCTTATTCAAACATATGTAAGTACCCACGTCATCTAACGACCGGGGAAAACCACACCCGCAATGGACCTCGGGCGGAACGGACCATTTACCGAGCCCGATCTGGGTGTAAACCGAGCGGGGATTACCAAGATCCGTCGGTCCAAATGAACAATTTACGGCACGATCGGCCTCACGAATTCTCAATGCGCACCGTGCGGGGTCAATGGGAGAAAGCACAGAAAGTGATCTGGTACATTCAATATGGGGGTTTATAACATAAGGCAAGAATCGGGAAGGAGACACAGAGCAGAGTTATCACGGATAAGAAATGTAATTCACAATGTACAAGGCACTTAACAATTCTACTTCCAGATGGGGCCCACGGACACACACACACAGACACACACACACACACACACACACACACACACACACACACACACACACACACACACACACACACACACACACACACACACACACACACACACACACACGACTGTTCCCAACAATTCTGTCTCTCTCACACACACACACACACACACACACACACACACACACACACACACACACACACACACACACACACACACACACACACACACACACACACGAAAATGGACCCCGGGGGTCTTTATTCGGTAGAGAAGGGCCGGGGTACCTTCCCGCCTCGTGCGGTCACACCTATTTCAAACCACCACGGTGGGACTCGAACCTACGACCCGAAGTCCATGGTCCTGGCTGCTCGGCCGCCACTACCACGAGGAGCCACCTCAAAGGGCTGCAGACGACGACCGAGACCAAGCCACCACGACCGCAGACGCTCTCACAACGACCAATCCTCCCTCTGTTGAGGTGGAAGCGATTTATTTTTCCTCCCACTCGCCTCCTGATTGGACGGTCGTCTCGAGGGGTGTCGAGGCGTCTCGGAGACCCGCCTCCCGAAGAGGCTCTGGGGCAGCTCTCGGCACGCTGGCCTCCCATTGGCTGGGGCGCGCGTGCGATGCTCGCCCTTCGCTCATTGGCTGGAGGAAACGTCCCATGCCCTCCCTTGGAGCGGAGCTTCGATCTGAGGCGATGGAGGCTCCACCCACGCCTTCAGCCAAACCCACGTAGGCAATGGCGACCGGGTTGAGTGAGGGACGGTGCCGTTGTTGTTGTTGTTGTTACCTTTGCATTCTGCGAAAGGTTATGTTTTGGTCGCTGTGTATTTATTTATTTGTGAATATGTGTGTTTGTTTGTTATTCGCATAACTCAGAAAGTATGAAACCGAATTGCATGAAATTTGGTGGGATGATTCGTTAGTTTCCAAGGACGATTTGATTAGATTTTGGGAGCGATCTGGTCAAAGGTCAAGGTCATGAAAAGGTCAAAAACACTCCTTTGAGCATAACTTCCTTCATAATACAGCTATCGACATGCAACCACCGCCATAGTGTTCCATGACGAGACACCTTTCGGATGAAAGTTTCGTTCAGTGAACTACGAGCTTTCAGAATGGTAGTCCCCGATTGGACGTGACGTCCCCGGAAGTGCGTCAAAATGACGTCAAAAGATGACGTCATTTTTCAACTTTTTAATTTTCAGTGTTTATCATTCCATTTTGTTGGACTGCCTTCAAGGAGCTTACACACCAAATTTGACGTCTATCGGACTGACGGTTGTGACGTCATGGACGTTTTAAAATGACGTTTTTCAAATGTGCCTGGAAAAAAGTTGCGGCGGCGAAGGTATGCGCTCTACCGAGTGCCCGTTCTAGTTGTAGATGTAATAAGCCTGACAATAAAATAACTCACAGCGCACACACGAAATTCACATTCGACAAAAGGACGGGGCCCGAACTGTAAACACATACTTATCGAAATAACTAAGCTTTGGGACTGCTGTCTTTCTGTGTGCAAATGGCTTCGAGATTCGAAACAAATGTAACGACAGTTTTAGTTGTAAGTGATATTACAATATTATTATTTACCGAACAATAAATACAGTCCAAGATATTCAGAAATAACAAAAGCGTTCGAGCACAACGGAGATTTTTGATGGAAGGTTTTCTCATCTTGTGGAGATAAAATCACTGGAGATAATCAGCAAACATCACTGCCCTGCATAAAAAGGTGCAAAACAGATCCCTGCAACGACAGACCAATCATCCTTCTCCCAATCATCAGCAAGGTTATGGAATCGATCATCGCTTCAGACATCAAATCCTTCCTCTTCTCCAATGGTTTGATTTCCGATCATCAATTTGGTTTCAGACCAGGTCACTCAACCCTGGATATGTTGCTTCTGTTCTCCCAACAATGGATGGAGGTCCTCAATGCCAGACAGGAAATCCGAGCCGTATCCCTGGACATATCACGTGCTTTTGACACAGTCTGGCACTCTGCCTTACTCACCAAACTCTCTTCCTATGGTATCCAAGGCCATCTCCTCTCATGGCTCGCAGACTTCCTCTCCTGTCGCAGTCAACGTGTGGCCCTAAATGGAGTACTTTCATCACCTCTTCCTGTCCAGGCTGGAGTTCCTCAAGGTAGCGTTCTGGGCCCTGTTCTTTTTCTGGTTTTCATCAATGATCTCTCCGACTCTCTGGAAAATCCTCTATATCTGTTTGCTGATGACTCCACCCTCTGTCGTGCCCTCGGTTATCCCTCAGACCCGCAAGCAGCAGCTTCTTCGCTCACTGTAGATCTGGATAAGATCACAAACTGGTCCAACACGTGGAACATGTCTTTCAATCTGGACAAATCTCACTCTCACTCTGTCTCTTCGAAAGGACCGTTTAAAAAAAGCCCCATCCACTTTCTCAACAATCCTCTGGAAGAAGTCCTTTCTTTAAAACTTCTGGGTCTCACTATCTGCCATGACCTTTACTGGGAAAGCCACATTTCAAACCTCGCCTCCAAAGCCAGTCGCTGACTGGGAATCCTCCATCATGCAAAGTCCTTCCTTGGCACACCTCAGCTCCTGACCACTTACAAAGCTTTTGTCTGCAGCCTGATGGAGTACTGCTCTCCCGTTTGGGCAGGTGCTCCTGCCTCCCACCTTTCTCGGCTTCACGCTGTAGAAACCAAGGCATTTTGGATCATTGGCATCTCCCGCAATGAGGCTGAGACTTTGTGCGTCTCACTCAATCACCGCAGGTTGGTCGGTGGTCTTTCTGCCTTTTACCGTCTCCTCTCCAGCCTTGCCCCCCCCCTGCTCTCTCTGCGATTTGCCCCCACCACATTTCCGCAGGGCGCTCAAAGTCCGCGAACAGCCCCTTCTGGTAAAACTACCAAAATCACGAATCACTGCTCACCTTCACTCTTTCATTCCTCTTTTTTTCCACATTTGGAAAAAATCCCTCACTCTTTCATTCCCATTCTTCCCTCCAGGCCTTCAAAACAGCCGTTCACCACCACCTCTTATCATCCTCGATTCAAATCCTCTGTCTTTTCTACCCCCGATAACCCACCCAAGCCCACCTCCTTCAAATTCCCTGCTTTTCCTCAGCTCGTCCTGCAATCCGTTTGAAGTTTTCCTTGTGAACATGATAAATGTTTTATGTTAATTTAATTTTTATAATCATTCATCAAGGGGGTGAAGGGTCCACCCTGGGTGGTGTCAAACAATCTCGGTACGTCACGCTTGGTGGACGTTCAAGATCCCATGGTGTCCTTCGTGAAGATTCGATCAACAACATTTAAATCTCCAGGTTCGAGTACCGGGTTATGTTATGTTATGCGGCGAAAATCAACCCCGGGGCGGTTTTGAAAACGAGGGCAGGAAATTAATGACAAGGAAGAAGAAGAAGAATCGCACGAGACCGGAGTGAGTCTGCACAGAGAGGTCGGAGGAGTTCCGGTGATGCTCCAGTGTTTGGTTCACTTTGGCTCCATTCTTCCTCTCCTTCGTCCTCTCCACTATCAGGGAGTTCCTTAAAATTTATCCGGGGAATCCCTCTCATTTAGGAGACGAATATTCCTGCTTCGTTGGTCCTGCTATGGACCCGGTGACGAGGATCGTCGGCCACGTTCATCTCGCTGTTTTCGCCATTACCCCCACAACCCCCCCCACCCCCCCCCCTCGGCGTCACGTTGCTGAGAAAATGGAGACTCAGAGACCACCGGTCTCACCACAGTATCATTACACGTGAGTGGAAATTGACACACACACACACACACACACACACACACACACACACACACACACACACACACACACACACACACACACACACTCCTACACCCAGCTTCACCATGCAGACACGTGTGACGTGAACATTTGAAACACTAGTACGTGCCCGTACGTGCAAAAAAAAAGAAAAAAGAAAAAAATTGCACATCAATTGTGACGTCATAGCACCGTGTCGTGTCATTGGTTGGGAAATAAATGGCCATAACTTGGGAACCACTTGTCCGATTAATATCAAACCTTGAAAAGGCACAGACAGGTCCCCAGCAATATGCCTGGCAAGTTTCAATGAGATCGGACCAGTGGTTGTCGAGAAACAGCGGTCACAGACACACACACACACACACACACACACACACACACACACACACACACACACACACACACACACACACTGCTGGAATTATAGATAGATGAGAAAATTGGATCGTGTTCCCACGTTGACTAACAAGTTACACTAGTGATGAATGAACCAAATTACAGAGAGCAGTAAGTGATGAGTCATTATCAATAAACTAATTATTACCTGACAATTCTCGTCTTCGTTTCTCCTCCTGTTTCTCTTCTGCTTGAAACAGCACAACATCTTCCTTTCTTTACTTCACTCGAAGTTTCTAACAAACGTTTGTTTGAATCGAACACGTTTATAAAGTGTTAAACTCGTGTAACAAACGTCTGCACCGAACGAACACTGTGTGACCACGACTGACTCCACAACCGAGGTTCCGAAATGAAACAACAAAGTACTCACTGTGAGTCACAATGGAAGGGGGCGGGGCATCATCTCCATAGTTACCCTCCATAGCAACGGCCGATCGAATAAACAGAACATCCTGATGACGCACGTTCCATTTTTATTTAAAAGGACGGATTTGAAATTTAATAAATAAATATTTTATATTCGGACCAGACGGGAGGATGTTTTCTCTACTCATTAAACTCTACAATTCTGGGAGTCTGGTGGGAGACAACGCAACTTCCCCCACCAAGCGGTCGTCCTCGCCACCGGTCCCCGGCCCGCAACAACATATTCCAACAACAAAATTATTAACAACGTTTGATAAAGAGAAGTATGTTTTACACCAAACAAATCTAAAGCAATTTATAGAAACAGGAATACAAGTTAAAAAGGTAGATAGGGAACTAAAGTTTAGTCAAAGTCATTGGTAAGGTAAATATATTCATGATAATATGAGGATGAGAACAAAGGCTAATAATCATTTTGAGAAGGACTTTTACAAGTTGATGAATCATTCTGTATTTGGTAAAACAATGAAAAATATAATACATAAAATGTAAGACTTGCTCCAACTTGGGAGCAGACAGAGAAGTTGATAAATAAACCAAGCTTTAAAAGAGTAGAAATATTGACAGATAATTTTTGTGCTGTTCATTTGAATAAAGACAGTAGAAAGATGGATCAACCGATTTATGTGGGAACATCTGTTTTAGATCTTTCAAAGTATTTAATGCATGATTACTTTTATAATAATCTCAAGAAAAGACATGGTGAGAATATCGTTTTGCTATGTATGGATACGGATAGCTTAAAAGTCGAGATAACTACAGATTATGTTTACAAGGACATCAAAGAAGATGAAGATATTTATGATACAAGTAATTATGATCCGAACAACCTGCTCTTTTCAAATAAGAATAAAAAGGTTATTGGTAAATTTAAAGATGAATTTGGTGAAAAGATACAAAGTGAATTTGTACGTGTTAGATCAAAGGCATCTACTTATAAATACGTAGTGAGAGGGTTAAATGAATTCAAATGTGAAAAGAAACTTAAAGGTCTAAAGAATAGTGCATTAAAAGAGACCATTAACTTTCAACATCACCTTGAATGGAAATGGAAGAGAAAGGATGTTTACGGAGAGATGAATCTTATAAGAATTTATAAACACAAAATAGTCTCAGAGACTGCAAGCAAAAAAGCTCTAACAGCATTTGATGATAATATATATATATATATATATATATATATATATATATATATATATATATATATATATATATATATATATATATATATATATAACCATAAAAAAAATATATATATATAGATATACATTTATATATTTAATGAGTGTTGGAATAAATACATTACCGAATGGGCTGAAAGGAAAGTATAAATAAAAAATGGGGTTGGGCTTTTAACGGGCTTCCGCTGCATTATTTTTAATTGATGAATAAATTAAGTTATTCCTGAAAATAAAGCATAAATATTTATAGTATCTTGATACGACTACTGAATTTGATGAAAGAAATTATCATAGTGTTGCGGCAGTGGAAATTTGCAATACACCAGAAAGGTCCTCAGGTTAGATATATCGATGTTCATGTGTAGTTTGTCCACACATGTTTTTTAGAGGGAATATGTGTGATTCATCCGGGCTGTGACGCTTTGAGTTAGCCATTTTTCTTTATCTATCATTATTTTGGACCAATCATCCCCCAACAACCAAATCGGCACCACCAATGCCCCCCAACAACTACATCAAACCGCAACTACCTTCATATCCACAACCCCACCCCGCAAGCCTCGCCTAACCCACATTCTCAAACGACACCCACCAACAACCAAACCACCACAGCAAACCCCCCACCACCTTCGCCTTTCTCCTTCCACAACCATCAACCACACCACCTGTGTGGTCGTGCTGTCCAGGGCCCGTTCGGTGATTGTTGCCGAACGCGTCAAGCCGCGAGTACAAATGGATGCCTTTACGGGAGAGGAAATCGGATCAGGGGAGGTTCATGCCCCCTTTTCCTCCGTCCAATGGGAGAGCGTCGGGGGGTGGCCCCACCCTCAAGCGCGATGCATGTGGATTCCTTTTAATAGGAAATTCGGATCAAGAGAGGCTCATGCCCCCTTTTTGCACCAACCAATGGCTGAACATCGAGTGGCGTGGCCCCGCCTCCAAGCGCGTTTTGATCCGTGAATTGACATACACGCTCCTCCCCCGGTCTATAAAGACGCGAGCACAAGGCGACTCCGCCATGGCGGCTCGCCCGCCATTGCGCCACGAGGGTGTGGTTAAGACCCCTTCGGTCTCGTGGACCTGGCCGCTCACCCAGGTCCCACGTACATTTGGTCCACGGACCTGTCTGCCCCCTTGCCTATGAGGGTGGCTTTTATTTGCTTTTTGTGTAAATGTGTGTGTGGCGCCAGTCTTTTAAGTAAACCAGAATAAGTGCTTGTACATTGCTTGTACGGTTAGAATGCGGAGTGGGTTGTGGTGAGGTAAAACCCCCACCCGTGACTGGCTCCTGGCGGTAGTTCCAGGAGGGTCACGACTGAATTGTCCGTCCGGTGGGCCACGCGGTTGGAGTTACGCAATTGCTCTCACGTCAGGCGGGCCAGAATTCGTAACAATATGAAAGGGGGCGAAGCCCAACCCCCAGCAGGGGGATTAGTATCAAAAGGGAGGGCGATGAAGAAGTCATGTGTCCCAGTTTTAAAAGGAGAAATATGAGTGAGCGCAAGCGAGCGAATACTGCGACTTTGAGAAATGGAAGACATTGCTGTGTCAAAGCCTCCCTTTTGACACCACTTATGTTTATGTATATATATATATATATATATATATATATATATATATATATATATATATATATATATATATATATATATATATTGTTGCTGATTCGCGCCCGCCGGCGTGCTGACGGCCACGTAACTCGAATCGCGGCACGTCGCCCACCGGACGGACAATCCAGTCGTGACCCTCTCGGACTAACGCCGGGAACCAGTCACGGGTGGACCTTTCGGTCTCACCGCGATCGAGCCAATCAGCCCCCGCGTGGGATAGGGTTGCTCGCCAAATTCGACCTACCGAAGTACCCACGCGGAGGGTAGACCGGGCGATCGCACCTCGCCGCAGGTCGACTTCGGACACGGGCCACTTAAGCGACCCGTTCCGTACTATCGGGATAACCGAGCGGTGTTATTCGTCGACCTCGACGGTTCGATTAATTATCGGGCGTATTCAGCCCACTACCAACCCTTTACGTGAAGCAAGATGAGGATTCAATGAAAGAAATGACGAAGCGAAGCGGGAAACAGTTCAACACAAAGCACATTTATTCGCGGCACACGGGAAGCGCACATATACAATTCCACCAAAAGCACATAGAAAAGGAAAACACAATGCAATTTACACAAAAAGCAAATGCGACAATGCAGATCTAATACCGATTACGCGAGCACACGGCAACACTTATACAATTTTACTTCACAGACGGCGCCGACAACACATACCCAAAACCAAGGAAAAGAATAGAGAACCCTCAAGGATGAGGTGGGCCTGAGGCCGAGACCGGGTCGGGCCTACCCGTCTGGTGATGAGACGCGGAGCGGCGATGGTTCCTCAACTCCGCGGGCCTCGCGGGCAGTGTCTGGTAGGGGGTGGGAAAGGGCCCCCTTGGTCGCACTATCTCAGCGCGGGGGGAAACAGGAGGGGGTTGCTGATGCTCGGGGTATAGAGGATTCCTACTCTGGCTCGAGTCCCGCGACGAGCGTCTCCACCTCGGCCAGGTCGCGCTGTGGGCCTCCTTGGGGTGCAGCTCCCTGCCGTCGCCGCCTCTCCACAGCTCCGTCCCCTCCGCTCCGACTCCAACGCACACGACGACGACCAGCTCCTTCTTGCCAACTCCACCGCCCGCGAAGTCTTAACTCTCTGTTCTGGGGTTTCTGACGAACACGGTCGCTTATATAAGCCCCGTGGCTTCGCCTTTGACCCCCTCCCTTCGACCTTTCACCTCGCTCCCCATTGGCCCGAGAAAAAGTGGGCGTGAATGCTTTTTGATCCATAAATTTGCATATATCGATCACCCTCCAACGCCCTGGAGGCGGGGCCAAATCGCCCCTCGCTCACCGATTGGACGGCAAAAAGTGGGCGTGTGTCGTTTTTGATCCGTTTTTGAAGCACAAAATCCGTGATTTTATACACGCTGTTCGGCGCGCGCCCTGCACGAGTCCAACACCGGTACCCACAAGCGGCGCAAGAACGGTGGCGATGCGACGGTTGCGAGGTGTGACGGGAAGGTCGTGGCGGTTGTGGTGAAGCGGCGTTGTGGTTGGTGGTTGATGTTGTGACTGGTGGTGGTAATCATGGCGATTGGTCCAAAATAAAGATAGCAAAAGAAAAACGGCTATCCTGAAGAGTCGCAGCACGCATAAATGACATGTATTCCCACTAGACAACGGGTTTGGGCCTAACTACACATGTACTTACCGAGATACCTCACCTAAGGGACCTGAATGGTGGTTTGCGAATTTGGTAACCACAACAATATATATATATATATATATATATATATATATATATATATATATATATATGTATATATTTGTATATTTATATTTATGTATATATATATGTATATATATGTATATATATATATATATATGTATATATATGTATATTTATGTATATATATGTATATATATGTATATATATATATATATATATA